>NW_025999968.1:58215436-58261824 GCF_001458135.2 Marmota marmota marmota
AAGGGTGGGGATGGGGGGTGGGGTGGAGACCAGGCCTCAGTGGGGTGTTTTCCCCAGTGCAAACATTGCTCGTGCACAGATGTCCCAAATTGCTCTCCACTGGGTCTACACTTCCAGCTCCTGCCTGTGACCACTCCGGATGTCCTTCTGCCGTGAACAGGCCCCACACTTCTGTCTGGGACAGAGGATTTCTGGGCCAAGATGCTAGAGCTGGGCCACCTGGATTCACATCTACATTCTCCAAGCAGAAAATGTGGCCTGAGGACCTTACTGATCCTCTGTGCTCACCAATAGAGATAACAAAAGTGCCACTTCACAGGGCTGCTTGGGAGGACAGAGTTAACCCACGGTCCCAGGGAGCGCTGCGTTCATTCATCTATCCAACAACAGAAAACGCTGCGTCAGCTGGGTGGACAGCCTGCTGTGTCCCTGGGGTATGGCAGCAAGCAGGACCGGCCTCGAGGGGCTCATGTCTGGTGAGGGGACACAGACCACCAACAGGACACGAGAAGAGGTGGTTCAAGTGCCCAGGAAAAAGCCAGGCGGGAGCCAAGGGGCCAGGGAAGGCACTGTGGGCAGTGGGACCGCAGGAAGTCCTGCAGCAGGCCAGGAAGAGAGCTGTGAGCAGCCTGGGGACAGCCAGTGCAGGGTCCTGCGGCAGGAGTGCGATGGATGATGAGGAACAGCAGCAACACTGCTCACAGGGAACAAGGAGCCTGTGCCCGGCTCGGCCGCCGTGGACTGTGGGCTTCGGCAGCATTTAGTGCCCCACTGTTCTGGAGGATAAAGCAGGGCAAGGTCTCTCGGGGCTGGTTCCCCTGGGGCCTCTCTCCTTGGCTCCGTGATGGCATCTTCTCCTGGCTCCCCCCCTACCCCGGTGTGTCTGTCCCGATGGCCTCTTCTTTGAAGGACCATCATGCTGAACTAGGGCCTGCCCTGATGACCTCATGTCAACTTACTACCTCCTTATCGAACTTACCTCCTAATACAGCCCTGTTTGGAGGGCCTGGGAGTGAGGACTTCACCTTAGGGATATTGCAGGGGGCTGGGGGGGGGGGTTCCACCTGATAAAGGGGTGGGTGAAAACTGTAAAAACAAAACCAGTCCATTTAATTGTGTGTATGCAGCCTTGAGTCAGAACCACCTTGGGTGTGCTAAGCAGGAAGGGATTTTAAACCCCCGTTGCCTGTGAAGCATCCACTGGATGTCCAGGAAGATCCTGAGAACCACCCAGGACTGACCCGGGCACCATGAGCAATGAGGCTATTTCTGCAGCTATAGTTCTAAAACTCATGCCCACGGCTGCAAGCTGGCGGGAGGGAGAGGTTTCACTGCCGCCAACTTGACAAGCAAACAAACGCCATGCAGGGGGAGCAGGGCATCCCTGGTGGGGTGGTCAGAGGACAGTGCCCTGCTCGGAGCTCTGCTGTACTTTTCAGTTACATGCCCCTTTATTCCTTGGGTTCCTTCTATCAACACCTGGAAAGCCTACTTGGGACATCTGGTCTACCCTGCTCCTTCAAAGCTGTCAAATTACCCCTTCCGTCTCCCTCTTATGCTTTCCCTACTCTTCTCAGGCTAGGCATCCATCCCCCTGAAATGCCCCAGCCCAGCCCATCATTTCCAAACTCAGTTCTGCTCAGCCAGACCCTCCCACCACAGTTTACCCACCCCTTCTGCCAAGAGCCATTGTCTTATTCTCCTGGGTGCCACACTGTATCTGGTGACAGACACAAGTAACCAGACCAAAGGCCTCTATCCCTGGGAGCAGAGAGCAGGCGCCTCATGACCCAGCAGGATCCAGGGAGCACCTTCAAGGCCCCGAGGGAGATCTGACCCTGATCACACCCAGGGATTCAGGTGAGAACTGTCACCTGCCACAAGGCAGATCCAAGCCATAGGCTTATCTCTCTTCTTTTTTCCAGGGCTCCTGCCAACCAAGGTTTGCTATTTTGCCTCACATAAATGAGGAGGCCCCACCCAAGAATCTCCCCTCAGCCCACACCAGCGCTGCAGGGGGTCCCATGTTTTTCTGATTCCCACCTGGACGCAAGTTCCTTGATTCACAACTTCCTGCCCAGGGCCTGGCCTGGCTCAGGATCCAACGGAGGAAGGCTGTGTGTGGGGAGAGCTGACAGTGCCCTTGGGCTCAGGTTTCTCTCACTTTGGGCTTCTCTGCTGATCACATGAATGGAAGTGCATTTTCCCACCCAGTTGAGTCGTCTTTGGAAACAGTGCTTGCAGTGAGAGCCACGTGTTAGCTATTGTCACACTTCTTAGGTTTGTTTACCTCTGCTGTTTTCCGTCCTCACTGAGTAAAGGGAGTTGGTATTTAAGGGAGCTCACGTTTTCTAGAACCTTGCATGGCTGGGCACTGGGGTAACCCCTTTCCCACACATCCAAAGGGACAGGGAGCAGAGACGACACCCACCCAACACTTGGCATGTCACACACAAGCCGTGGAGGCAGACAGCCTCTGTAGATCCCCTCCTTATCCACCCGTCAGGAAACCACTTCACCCTGGGAGCCTCAGTTCCCTTCCATCTAAATGGGGACAACATCTAGGGTGCAATGGTGCACACCTATAATCCCAGCAACACAGGAGGCTGAGGCAGGAGGAGGGCAAATTCAAGGCCAGCCTCAGCAATTTAGCAAGGCCCTAAGCAACTTGGCAAGACCCTGTCTCTAAATAAAAAATAAAAAGGGCTGTGGATGTGGCTTAAACGGTTAAGGGCCCCTGGGTTCAATTCTAAGTACCCCCCAAAATACAAAAAATATAAAGTAAAATGGGGACAACACAAGTCTACGTCATTGTAAGGGCCCAAGAGATAGGCAGAGGCCCCTCAGGGAGAAGCACCTTACTTGTGGCGGCTTCTCCCTAGGGCTGTCTCCTCTGTGTCCCCACTGTCACCACAATAGGGCTGAAAGAACGGGTCCTTGTCCCCCTGATTCCCCAGGACACCTCAGACTAGAGTAGGCTGACCAAGACCCCACCTCCCCAGCAGGGGGCACACTTTCTCAGAACCTTCCTTGAAAACAACCTCCTGGGCCCTATAGAAAACCACACTGGCCTTCAACAGCAGTGGGCCGGGCTCCATACTGTCCAGAACCATTCCACTGTGTAGAGCACTGTGAAAAATAAATTTCCCTTGTTTCTGGACTAGTAGATGACCAGGTGTGATTGGCAGGGCTGCTGCAGCCAGGGTAGCAGTGTGAGGTTCCCTGGCCGAAGGGCCCACACCAGCCTACAGGTCCAGCCCCCTCTTCTGGACAGGGGCAATGAGACCAATCTGTGCCTTTACCACTACCACATGAAATGGCGATTTCTGAAAACTTTGGAAAAATAAAAAAATAAGGTTGGTTTTGCTAAAAATGTGGAGTTTGCTCCCTATCCCACCACCCGTCCCCCTCTTTCTATCTCTGCCTCTTTCTCTCTCTAAGCCTTTTAAACACAATGCTAACCTTATCATTTCCTTGTCTTAACTGGGATTAGTTAGAGACGGGGCTAAATTTGTTTAGACAAGCTCTACATTAAAAAGAGGAAGGCCAAGTACATTGAGTCTCCAAGTCCAGAGAACATTCCATTCCCCGAGCTTCGGTTTACAACTGGCTGTGCTTTACGTTAGAGGACAAGCTATAGCTTGTAAAACCAACGTGGAAATAATCTCAAGTATGAGGCACCGACTGTTTATTATGCAACTAGAGAAGAGTCTGGCCAGGAAAAATCTTTAGCTGAAAGCAAAAATGATCTGTACTTAATTGTTCTTGAGCAAAATTAAAATGTCTGTTTCTTTGATGATATCTTGGTGGCAGGCCGTCCCTCTGTCAGCCTGCCCAGTGCAACTAGCCAGGTTGACTGTCACCCACAGACTCGTTGTGACATGATGGGAAGGGTAAGAATCCCTGGGCGAGAAAGCCGGTAGAGTGTCTGTTCTGTTCAGTAGACATTTTTAAAGCCCACTCAAAGTCCTAAATTTACAACTTTAACATTTTGTCTGTAAAATCAATACCTCTGGGTAATGCCTATTATTTGAGATCCACTTACACTTCAAAAGCATTTTGATAATATTCCATAAACCGTCCCTTCTTTATTAAATGCATACCACAGTCAGGTCAGACTCTCGAGTGTGATTCCAGCCGAATCAAGGAAAACTCCTGTGTGACTGTCCTTATCATCTTTCATTTACAAAGCATTTCCCCTGAAATCACTTCTCTCCTGCCACCCGGACTTGTGGAGGGACAACATCTCAGGAATGGATGTGGCCTTTTATAACCGTCCCCTGTACCTCTGAGTCCTGGGGCGCTCTGTGGTGTGCTGGGTTTTCTCCAGCGCCCTCACCTCCATCAGGGCATCTCCCCTGGATAGCCTTGTTTCTTTCACACTTCACATTCTCTCAGCTTTGCTTGGCTCATTGATCGACTTTTTCTCCTAACAAAAAAACATAAACTCCGCTGGGGGCAGTGGCGCATGCCTCTAATCCCAGCAACGGGAAGACTGAGGCAGGAGGATCATAAGTTCAAAACCGGTCTCAGCAACTTAATGAGACCATCTCAAAATCTAAAAAAATAGTAATCATAATTTAAAAAAGACTAGGGTTGTAGCTTAGTGGCACGTGGATTCAACCCCCAGTGCTATCTCCCAGGTTTCTTGACACATAGTAGATGCTCCATAAGTATCTGTGAAGCTACCTATTAAAAGAAGACAAAGGCACTGTGGTTTTATTAATGACATTGAGAGATTTTGTCTTTCACTACATGCAAAATACATGCCTATAAAAATGGCAGTAAGACGTGTGTATTATTTGGTTGCTGTTACAGGTTCCTGAACCCCTTGGAATCACCCCAAGGACCAGCAGTTGAGAACCACCAAGATAAGGGTGCCGAGTACTGGGCTGACGTGCTGCAGATGGGATTCTCTTACCTGCTGTGTGCCCTAAGCCACCAGGCAGTTCCTGAACCTGGGTTTTCTGGTGTGGCAGATGGGAGCAATAACTCGTCTTCCTACCCAAGAGGGCGGAGGAGAGAACAGTGCTGACATGTGCAGACAGACCCCAGAAGCTCGGAAGGCCCCAGCACACCTGCAGACCCCCCTACCGACATGACCCACAGGCTCCCAGAGAAGCAGAGGCGAGCCCGGCCTGCCACTGCAGTCAGCCCCGTTGATGAGGCCTCCGGCCTCACTTTGAGCTAGGAGGACGACTCCCAGTCTGTTGGCCATCCCAGGGCAAGGCAGTTGGGTACGGGTTTGCCCTGGGTGCAGCTCCCCGGGAGCCACAGAAGTTGTGTGTTGGCTCCACCCGGGGAGGTTCCCCTGCTCACGGAATAGGCACATCTTTTGCCTTTAACCTTGACAATTGCAACTGGTACTCAAAAATCTATTCTAAGTCAGGTTCCTCTGCTGTTTCCTGTTGTCTCAAGTGAGCAGGAAGTTTTAAAATGTGTCAAAACATTTTTCTCTGACCTTTCTGTTCATAGGAAGGAAGAAAGGAGGGAAAAGGGAAGGGGGTGGGGGGGAGAAGTGCCCTGCACACAGAGGATCAGGATGGCTGATCAGCCGCCCTCTGTCCTCACCAGGGAGTCTCGCTCTGTCTCAGCATGGCCACCAACTACCGCACACAGGTGCACCCAGCATCGAGGCACTCTGCTCCGGTGTCTCCTGGCTCGTGATCGACACCTGAACATCGCCAACCATATGCTCAAATCACGTTGCATTTTTAAAACCTGGGCTTTGTGATTTGTGAGCACTTTTACTGTGAACTTTCCACACTGACGGGGAACTGTAAAGTCAGAACGGTAAGCTCAGGGAACAGCACGTCTGTGTCCTGGCCCGTCCTGGGTCCTGCGTCCTAAGCCAGGCTCCCTCAACACTAGTTACTGTCCTCTACAATCTACATAAATGGCGCTCTACATGCATCTTCTTGAACATTTGCTTCTTTTGGTCCTTAGGTTTGGGAGAGTCATTCATGTTCCCTTAACTGGCAAAACAGGACTTTATCGTGTGAAGAGAACGTCTCTGAGAGTCCACTCCGTGGCAGGTGGGTGGGTAGGTGGCCTCCTGTCCAAAGCTGCTCTGAACCATGGGCTGGGACAGTCCTGGGCCAGTCTCTTGGAGGACGAGACCTGCCTTCCTGCTGATTTCCACCAGGAGTGGGGTTGCTGAGCAGGAGGGTCCCCTCGCCCACTCAGCCGGTGAGACCAAGCCTCTCCCCCTCCCAGAGCCAGGCGAGCAGAGGAGAGCTCCCTCCACCCTCCTGCCTCAGCAGTTCTCTGCATGGACGCTGTTTATTCTGCTCCTCTGCCCAACGCGCTGCGCACTCTCAGTACGCCCTTGACCTGCTCTTTTCTGGGTGCTATAACGTGGTGAGCATCTTTGCCTATGTTATTGGCCATTTGAACATTCTGTCAAGTATCTTTGAGTTCATTCCTTTTTCTGTTGGGTAATTTAGTTTTGTGTATAGACTTTATATCAAGGAACTTTGTTAAACTTGCTTATTGTTATGAATAATTTACCTGAATCCTAATTCTTTTTTAATTTTCTGCTTTTTTTTTTTTTTTTACTTTTTAAAAGTTCTACATACCTCCGTATATTCTCTACCTACCCATGTCACTGTGAACGCTGACAGTTTTATTTCTTCCTCTGCGATCCCACATCTTGTTTCCGATCGCTACCTTACTGCACTGGCAGGACCTCCAATGTAGGGGAGGATAGAAATAGTGAGGTCACAGAGGTCCTCGGCTGGCTGCCAGTCTCAAAGGTGAAGCTTTTGATATTTCACCATTAAAGATGATCTGTTGTACGTTTTCTCTAGTTATCCACAGACAAATCGAGGCAGTTCCTGTCTGTGCCCCTACGTGAGTCTATTTCTCATGAACAAATGTTGAGTTTTGCAGAACGCTTTCCCTGCACCCACTGACACGATCACATTGTTTTACTTGTTTATTCTGCTAATGATTGATTTTTCAAATATTTGACAGCGGCAATAGTTTGGATCTTGAATGCCCCCCAAAGGCCTGTGTGTTGGGGGCTTGTCCCCTAGACTGTGGTTCAATGGGGAGGTGGTGGAACCCTGAAGGGTGGGGCCCCGTTGGAGGAAGTTGGTCACCAGGGGTGTGCCCTTGAAGGGATGCTGGGATCCAGCCCCTTCCTGCCTGTCTCTCTGCTTCCCAGCCTGTGAGGGAAACAGGCCACCCCTGCCATATGTCACTGAGCTGCCACAGGCCCAAAGCAGCAGGATCAGACAACCCTGGAAGCTCTGAAACCACAGCCAGAGTAAACCTTTCCTCTTCTGGACTTGATTCTCTCAGGTATTGTGTCACAGTGACAAAAAGCTGACTAATCGCAGCCTTACGCTCCTGGAGTTAAACCCAGCCTTGTCATGAGATGGCTGTGAGAATCTGTTAGGATTCCTCTCAGGTTTCTCCTCTATGTTCATTCATGAGCTTAGTCTGTAACTGTCTTCCCCTGTGACGTCAGGTTTCTGTATCAGGGATGTGCTCTTAGGGACAGTTGAAAAACTGTTCTCTTTTTCTACCCAACAAAACAATCTCTTCACTACTTGTTAGATGTGCCAGTGAAGCCATCCAATTCCAGAGATTGTTGGAGAGGGGACAGAGTTAAATCCTGGATTTCCTTATTTTAACAGTTAAGGGACTAATCTGGTTTTATTTTTTAAAATGTTATTTTGATAGGTTATGTTTTTTAAGGAATTTGTCCATTATTAATTTTTAAATGTTTTATAATAAAGTTAACCATAATATCCTCTATATCCCTGACCCATAATCTGTGGGGGAGGAGGAGCAGGGTGCTGGGATTGAACCCAGGGCCTTGTGCATACAAGGCAGCACTCTACCAGCTGAGCTAGATCCCCAGCCCCCATAAGTATTTTTGCAGTGTGATTGCCTTTCTAAATCCTGATATTGGTTATTTATATATTGTTTTTCTCCCCCACCCACCCTCATAACCTACCTTGCCATGGATTTATCAATGTCATGAGTCTTTTTGAAGAACTGCTTTTTGACTTTGTTAAACTCCTCTGTTAGGTGCTTGCTCTACAGCCACATGACAGGTTTTCGCCTCTGTTCTTATTTTCTGTATTGCCCTTGCCCTCCTGATGACCTGGGCACCTTAGTCATCCTCCCAACCTTTTAGATTTTCTGCAGGATCGAAAAAAAAAAAAAAATGGCCGAGGCCCAGGCTTCAGGGACCCGGCTTCAGGAACCCAGCCTCCTCCTCATGCACCCGCCTGGCCACTCCGCTCTTTGCTCGTCTTTGTGATGCTTTCAAGACTGATGTAGACATTTTACCAGATTTTTTTGACGGCCCTGAGTTTACTTCTCCCCTAGTTGTGCCACGGACTGCTCCCTCCTGCTCCAGCCTGGGTCAGTGATAGCATCACGTGTTGGAGGAAAGGATCACACCCGTTTTCCTCCTGGTTCATGGCTGATAAGCTCGGCCATGACGTCAGATCACACCCATGCAGACCCACCCACTAAGGAAATCACAAGTGGTGTTGCAGGAATGTTCTCTTATACGGAAGTCACGGAGGGGATCCCCAGAGTGGCCCAACATTGGCCCCGAGGAGATTCTGCTTTTTCTGGGGTTCAGAGTTAGGGCCGTTTCTCGTTTCCTCTGGCTTTGTCTGTCTTTCCCACATTCTCCTGGCCATGTGGGCTGTACTGGCTCTGCTTGGCCACTCCAGGGCCCCCGACTCTTGACAGGTTAGTTCTGGTCTCTGCTAACACAATGGCTCACGACTGAGTCTTCATCAATTGATTTCCATCAATATTTGTTCTTTTCAGCAAGGTCTGCAAATCTATCCCACCCACCCCCCAGCACCTCCACTCGGTTACTAGGAACCTCCTCCTCTGTGTCTAGGGCCTGCTTGCTGCCTTCCTGTGGCTGGGGTTAGCAGCAGGCTCATCCCCTGCTAATTACACGATAACATCCTCTCTCCATGAGTGTTCTAAGATCTTGAACAAACTTAAAGAAGCACAAGTTCTAAGAACACCTACAAAAAAACCCAGCAGATTCCACAAGTAACAGAAACGAGTCACATTTTTAGCCATATCCTAAGCATGTTGTTTTGAAGCAGATGGAGTTGTCAGGAGGCTTTTGCAAGTTCCCAGTGCCTCCATTATTCTTTGGAATCACTGTGCTCACCTATGTGGGTGGGCGGCAGCTTGCCTACCACAGCCCAGAGGGAGCTCCATACAGCCTTTTGCACACACAGCCATGGCATGTGGATATCACAAAGCCACTCTTCAAGACCAAGCCAAGGAAACATCAATCCACAGCCTCACCATCATAACACAGCCAACATTAATACCTGGTTCTCTTTCTTTTCAACATCTTTTTCCCTATAATATCCTTGCCAGTATTGGAGAATAGCATTGTAATGTTTATTCTTTTCTCTCTGTCTCTCTTTTGTTTTTGTTTTTTGTTTTGGTTACTATGAATTTTACAGATAAAGCCGATTCTTTCCCTTAATTTTCCATTTCATTGTTGATAAAACTGAATATTTTCATAAACTAGCTACTAACTGTCTTTCCTCTGATGTTTTAAGGGAAAAAAAAACTTGCTTAGGATTGTTGGTATTCTTTCAAAATGACAGATTTCTATCTCACAATTTTTCAGAGTCCTGGCTCTAATTAAATTGATAATCATTTGGCTTTTTTGAAAAACTAGTACACAATGTTGCCCACTATGTAATTCCACACCATTTTTTAAAACTCAGAAGAGCTTAAGTCAGTGGAGTGGAAAAGGGGCCAAGGGAGGTCTCCTTCCTCCTGCAGGCTGCTCCTCGCGGCTCAGCATGTAACATTCATGTCAATGAGTTCTTCGTTAGAGGCTCTGCTGTATTAAAAACACTCACGGGCAAACCTCTTTTGTGTTGCAAGATGTGGGCAGGCCTCAGGGTCCGTGGGTCTGCAGATGGTCCCTCCTTTGCCGAGCCCCTGCCCTCCATGTGCTCTGTGTGCCTGGGTCCCCTCTTCAGGAAGGAGCTGTGAAGCTATCCTGGGTAATGTGAAATAAGGTTGGCATGGTTCGGAGGAACCAGTCTCCCTAGGCCCCACTCCCTTTAGGATGCTGGACTCCCAAAACTCTTCCCCTTCCTTGGTGGTGCCTCCTCGTGTTGGTTTCCCTGGTTAGTATTTGTCCACACAACACATTTGTAGGACCCAGTATGTGCTGGGCATGGCTCCAAGTGCTGGGGACAAAGAAAAGTCATTCCCTGGTGGGTGGAATGTACTGACCAGTGGGGTCAAGAAACCAGTGCCACGGTGAACAAATAGATGTGACATAATGTTGCATGTGCCCTGAAGAAGAATAAAGCAGGGTAAGGGGTGAAGCTTAGCAGGAAAGGGGACAGGGAGTGGGGAGAATGACACTGGGCAGGATCACACATCCACCCTGCGTTGTCTTGTGATCAAAAGAGCCATCTCTGCTGTCCTTCATCCTGAGCAGATTCCCCCACTTCTACCCATAAACCCCTGACAACAGTGACGATGACGTCTGTCTCACCTTTGCACCCACGAGGCCAAACACGAGATGCATGACTAACACAATTTGGTTACAGCAAAAAAAAATAATAATAATAATTCTTTTCAGGATGCCTCCATTCACTTAATGTCACCAACCAGCAATTCCTGGATGTTTCTTGAATTTTCTGGAAGCCCCTCCCGGCTTGAAGCAGACTCTGTCTACCGGGTCAATAGTTCCTGGGGCTTTCCTAACAGCGGCCCGTGCTTATACTATATTTGCTGGATGCTGTTCTGCAAAATGGCCAAAGAGTTTCACCCCCACCCCCAGGCTTGGTCAGGTTCCAAGTCTGCATGTGAACATGGACCCATCAGCTGTGCCAACAACTTTGACACAGTTTCTCATCAGAGAGCGACTGGCCCTCCCACACAGTCCCACAAAACCTCTGACTCTCCAGTAACTCATTAGACACTGCTCCCCGGCAGGCCCTGGAGCCCAGGCTGGGGAGGGCCTCCCTCATCCAAGAAAAGGAGCTTACTTCACCATCCCACAACCAAACACCAAGCTTGGCAAAAATAAAAATAGCAGCCTTTGTTTCAACCCTGCCCAAAACCTCAGGGGTGTGTGTGTGTGTGTGTGCGCGCGCGCATATGTACCCACACGCTTCTGCTTGTCTTAAATGGCCCATGTTCCTCTGGTGAAAGGCATGTTAGGAAGAGTTTGAGGAGAAGGAGCCGCAGGGTTGACGTCTCCTTTCTTGACCTGTGTTCAAGTGAATGGACCCCAGTCAGACTCTTCCTAGGATCCAGCAGGAAAAATCTGTGCCCGCCCCAAATACTCAGCCTACCGGGTAGAAATAAGCCTGGAGAGGCATTTTGACATAAACCTGCTGATGTGCTTCCTGCTGGGAAGTGGAGGATGGTTCTAGAAGGAACTATTTTAATAAAATCAAACAAGGCATAAACCAGGGGCCTGAGAGGAAGGCCGGGTCGTCCAGCTGGCTCTACCCTGATTCTCAAACGCCCCTGAGGGCTCAGTGCTGCGCAAGGGAGAGGTGGGAGACCCAGTCCCTGACAGGTCATCCTCCCAGCTGTTGGGGACTGCAGGGTCCCCCTGCCACCAAAATCACGTTTGAGACCCAGCCCCCAGCACCTCCTATCTGGAGAGAAGGCCTTTGCAGAGGTAATGAAGGTAGCGTGAGGTCGTAGGGTGGGCCCTGATCCCATCTGTCCTCATGAGAAGAGGAGGCCTGACACAGACACACCCAGGGGACAAACACATGGGCATGCAGGGGGGAGGCGTCCTTCCAGTGAAAGAGAGGGCCCAGGAGGGACCAGCCCTGCACACGCCTGTGACCCCAGCTACTCAGGGGCAGGCAGATTGCAAGTTTGAGGCCAACCCCAGCGAGGCTCTGTCTCCAAATAAAAAGGGCTGGGGTGGGGAGAGCTCAGTGGTAGAGCACCCCTGGGTTCAATCCCCAGTCTCTCTCTCTCTCTCTCTCTCTCTCACACACACACACACACACAGTCTGTTGTTAAAGCTCTGGCCTGCGGGGCTTTGCACAGTCCAAGCAGACTCCTACACCAGTGCCCACTGCCAGGTTTCCCAGGACACAGCCAGTTTCTTACTGCTCCAGGGAAAGCCCTTCAGACTCTGCAAAGCTGAACTCATATCCCCAGATGATCTCAGTAGAAGGTGCCAAGGCCACCCACCCCTCTCTCCTCTCCACCATCTCCCTGGCCCCCCTCCTCTTCCCTCTCCCCTCTCCCCGTCCACGCCAGGGCAGTCTGTGCTCCCCCAGCACTTAACCTCGCCCGCCACGTGCTGCTGATCTTGTGACTTTTCTGCCTCTTCCTTGGGACTGTTTTCAGGATCCTTGCAGCATGAACATTTGATCTGTTACTTCTAATTGCGGATCCCAAATTTCTGAAGATGCCTTTCTCCTGCCTTTGCACGTGATGGACCATTTCTTCAGGTCTAGAATCCAGTGGGAAAGGCTCTCACTCCAGACAGCTGCATCACCTTGCAGATCCCACACCGCTGCCAGGAAGGCAGCCTTTGTGGGGTGCCTTCTTTTCCTCTCCCTGCAGGCTTTTAAGATCTTCTTCTGGCCTTCATTGTCCTGAAATTGCGCAATGAAGTGCCTTAGTGTCGGTCTATTTTTATCCGTTGTGCTGAGCCCCTTCCACCTGCAAGCATGTGTCCTGCAGCTGGACAAGTCCCTTCTGATCTCTGCTCTCTCCTCTGGAAACCCTCACCTGGGACGCGGGCCTCCCGTTTCTTCTCTCTGCAGCTGTGTCTGCTTTCTGACACTTTCCCAACACTACCTTCCCACCTTGCTTTAGGTCTTGGATGTCACCGATCATGTCATGACATTCCCAAAGTCTTTCAACATTCCCAAGCTCCTTTGGTTGTCCTTGTTGTTTTCTGAGTGTTGCTTTTTTTATAATCTCCCATTCTTGATGCATAGATGAGAAATCTTCCCATCTGCCTGCTACTAATAGTAAGTAAGCAGAGTCTGCTTCCTCCAGGTTTTTTTTTTTTTTAAGTTGAGAAATAATCCACATGAAATTCAGCCTTGGTTGATATATTCTGAGTTGTGCCACCGTCATCAATATCCATTGCAGAACATCTTCACCAAAGGAGGCCCCATCCCTGCTCAGTCATTCCCAGCCCCTCCCCCCCCAGGTCCTGGGAACCAGGAAGGCACTTTTTTTGTCTCCACAGCTGTGCCTCTTTTGGACATTTCATACAGATGGACCCTATGGTATTTGGTCTTTTGCGTCTTGCGTCTGGCTTCTGTCCCTAGCATCATGTTTTCAAGGTTCCTCCACGTCATACCATATGTCAGTCCCTCATTCCTTTTGAGGTGGAAAGAGCATTGTCTTGTATGGGTAGAGCACAATACACTCATCCATTCATCAGCTGATGGACATGTGGGTTGTTCCTACCCGGGGAGCAGCTCTTTCTGTGTGTATGTCCCCCGGGGTTGTTGAAAGCCCTGATGTATTTTTATCTTTCCCACTCCTCACTTCCCACCGGTGCTTGGCAGGCAGTCGGTTCTACCTTGGTGCTTATTTTTAACCCGGGAAAACTAGAAAGCAGAGGTGGGGCCATCCTAGAGACCCACCCCCCGGGAGCCCCAGTAGTGTGGTCTGGCTGGAGGCTGATGCTTCCAGCCTGCTGCTTAGAGAGTGAATGTCTGGCTGCCACCTTAGGGAGCAGGGGACCTGTGTGCATTTGTCTCCTCCCTGTGCCCTGTGTCCTGTGCAGTCCCACTGTGGGGGACAGCTCCTAGGCTCCTCTGTGCCATCAGCCCAGTGATGGCCTCTCCAAAGAAAAAGTCTCCAGGCCCCGCCAGGGTGTGTGCGGATGCCCAGGGGTCAGCTGCCTCTCAGACAGCCCTCACCGTCCTCCTTATCCAGGTCCCTTGCCACTTGCTCGGGTCTGAGCCCTAGAGTTTGGTACCCAGGACTTTCCACACCCCTGGGGCAGGGTTCGGCTTTCGGAGTCGGCAGAGCCCAGCGCCACAGTCCACCTGGCTCCGGACCCTTCATTGCTCTTGTCCTCACTGCCCTTCATCCTTAGGCATTTCTGCCTGATACACATTGTCCTTTGTGGATGAGAGGTGTCCACCTGCCCTTGTCCACCCGGGGGCTTTAAGCCGACTGTCTCGTCCAGTCCTCCTGGAGACCCCTGGGCAGATGCTGCAGTTCCTCTGAGGTAAACTGAAATGCAGAAAGCCTCGGGGACATCACCACAGCCACACTGCCCAGCAGGGCAGGGACTCTACACACCTGGCTGTAGAGTCCCGGCTTCTGCCGCAGAGCTGACCCGGGTCAACACTGACAGTGGCTTCATGACGAGGTCCTGTCTGATGACACAGGAAATCGGGGTCAGGAGGTGGAGGTGTGGGGAGAGAAGGGTCTGTGGATGACCAGGACCACCCTGGGGGCCCAGGGGATGCAGTGCCCAGCCAACATTGCCCCTCGGAGAAGAGAAAACGGGCCAGGTGACAGGTCAGAAGTGGGAGATGCCTGGGGCCAGCACTGGGCACCTCCCACTGGGGTCCGCTCCACAGCAGTGGGGGCAGTAGGACATGGCAGCTATTGAGCTCTGGAGAGCGCACTGGAGGACTCTGTGACTCGTGTCATATTCAACTTTCAGTGTCCTTCAGCTGCCACACTCTCTCCAGAGCAACTCAACCAAACAGCTGCTGGAGACACCGCGGAGCAGAGAGGGTGCCGGATCAGGAGTGATGGAAGTTCTGCCTGTAAGAGACCTTCATGGCTGGGGTCTAGACCAACATCCTCATGTTTCTTTTGTTCTCCAAAAAGTCAAAGGCTGGGTCAAGGAGCAAGGCTGGGAGCAGCAGATTAGGGAGAAGGACGTGTGGGCACAGAGGCTCAGGCACCTGGAGTGGCCATGGGAAGGAGCCTCGGAAATGCCAGCACTAGGTCTGCCGAGAGGAAACCTTGGGAGGGGACTCTATTCCCTCCCCAACCGCCTCATCCGAGTCCCATGCAGTGATGAGCATGCTCAGAACACCGCCCTGCAGAGGATGACTACTGTGGATGGGCCAAGTGTGTCTCCCCGAAGGCACCTTAAAGCCCAATCCTGGTACCTCCAAATGTGACCTTATTTTGATATAAAATCCTTGCAGATGAGATTAGTAAAGATGAGGTCATACTGGTCCTTAATCCAATGTAATTGGTGTCCTCATGGGAACAGAGGAGGGAAAGAGATGGACACGTGCTCCAGAAGTCACCATGTGGTGACAAAGGCAGGAGAGGAGCAATGTGCCTACAAGCCAGGAGGGCCCAGGACTAGGGGGCCATGCCTGGCACTCGAGGAGGCTGGAAGGACTCTCAGGTGGGGTTTTTTGAGGGAGTGCAGCCTGCACACACCTTGATCTTGGACCTCTGGCCTCCAAACTGTGAGACAACCCATTTCTGTTCTTGTAAGCTGCCCAGTGTGAGGTACTGTGTCCCAGGAGCCTGAAAAATGAATACAACCTTCACGGAGGGTCGGGGGCAGGACTTAAGTTTTGCTGCCACCCACCCCCCACCATGGTCCATTTGTTCTTGTCCTTATTTCAATTCCCAATACTAACAGTGACAACTTTGAGGCCTGGTCAGCTGTGAGCATCTGTAGGTTCACTCGTGATCAGCCATCACAGCCCCAGCTGGCTAACGTCCATCTGCCAGCATTCTCCACCTCGGCCTGCAGCCAGGTGCTCACAGGGCTGGGGGAAGCCAGGGTAAGCCCCTGCAGACCCTGCCCTGATTGCTGCCCCTGCTGCCACACGGAAGGAATGTTGGACATGCCCAGAGGACAGTGTCATGGTAGCCCTAAATGCAATTGTTCGGGCAAGACGTGACACCCCTATTCAAACTGAAACTGAAAACAGTATCCCCGTGATAGACAAAAAAAGGGGAAAGGGAGTTTCACTTATTCGAAGTGAAAGGATACCTGCTGGTAGAAAAAATTGAAATTACATACAGCCTATAAAGTAGAATTAGCGGTGCAGCTGCCTTCTCTGCCCCCAGCTGTCACCTGTGCTCTGCATTTGGTCTCCCAGAAAGAACTGCTCTGACATGTGGTGGGAGCATCGTTAGCTGTAGGGTCCTCGTGCCCCTGCAAACATGCTCCGATATCATTTTGTTTAGTTTCATCTTATTTAAAATCACAGAGTCCAACGCCTGCCTTTTCACTCACTGCATTATGGAGCTCTTTCCACATCAGAGGTACAGATTTATCTCAGAGAGTAATTGTAATGAAGAAATCTCAGAGCAGCTCTGTAGGATAGAGAGGTGATTACCAACTACAGTGTGCCCGGGGGAGACACCGCCTGTTTCCACCATACAGTTTGCAGCACATTAATTTGACACACCACGAGGACTGGATAGCAGTAGGTTTTAAAAAGGATCCCAACCCATCAGCTGATTTTAAAGGTATGGTTCATCGATAGAAATGTAGGAAGTGTCTCTTCTGAGACTGGGAGAAAGTGGCCTTGATGAGAATCAATAGTGATGGGTAATTAGAAATTGTCAGTGCAGAAAAGAGTCAAAGAACTGGTAGAATTTTGTATTTTTATCTTGAGTCAGTTGAAGTTGGATACCTTACATAGTATGAGAGAATAGCTCATCTGTAATTGAATTCCTAAATCTTAATATTTGGGGAAATAAACCAGAAAGAAAACCCAAAACATGAAAAACCCGTGTTTAACAAAGACTTCTCTCAGAGTATAAATAATCTTGAAATCCAGTGATTCCCTGCACACCCCAAGAACAAATTTTGAGAAGGGTGAAGCTCATTTCCCCACTCTGGTGGACCATGTTATGGTAGAGGTTCTTCACGGGGGCGGGAAGGAGCCCCCAACCCTAGGGGACATTTGAAAATGTCCAGAAACATCTTTGATTGTCACACTGAGGGTGAGGGCGGGAGGGGACGCCACTGGCTTGAGTGGGTGAAGGCTGGGACGCTGCCAAACATCCTGCACAGGGCAGTTCCCATGAGGAAGAAAGTCAGTAACACTCATGTGTCAGGACAGCGAGGCTGAGAACCCACGCCACATCACTCTCAGGGGGATCTCCTTCTGGCCATACCAGGCACAAGCCCTGTTTGATTCACTTACAGATCGCATCCTTTTCTTGTGAATCTCAACCTAACCTGAACCATTTCACTCTCCCCTGAAAAAGTTGCAGGAAAATTAATTCCACATGTTACACTATGTCATTAGGTTGAACTGTAGCTCCCTGGACATCACAGACCTTCCAGAGAGGCCAGGGATGGCCTGTTAGACCACGAGAGGAGGGCTGCAACCCATGCGGCTAAGTCAGGCACCATCTCATACTTCAGAGCAAACCTGCTCATCACTGGACAACAATGATTCCCACCATGAAGGGCAGGAAGGGCGGGGGTGTAGCTCTGTGGTAGAGCACTTGCCTAGCATGTGAGGCCCTGGATTTGATCCCCAGCACTGCAAAAATGAAATAAAATAAAATGAAGGGATAGGAGCTTAGCCTCTCATGTGGTTAGTTGCCTAAGAAGACACATACACACTCTAGATTCCTGTGAATAAAATCCATCTCAAGACTAAGAAAAAAAAAATCATGGCCAGGAAAAAAATCTCCTTTTTCCACTGGCTTCTAACTAGGCAATGCATTCCAGAATCCAGCCTCTGACTTTCCCACCCTGTCCCCAGCCCACCCCCATCGCCACCTGGCACCAGATCTGGATTTCTCACTCCTGAGGTGGCTTTGTGGGCCAAGGCCAGCCATCTCCTTGTTGTGAAAGTTGCCACTGTCTTAGCGCATGTGCCACTGGGTGCCCTGAAGCCCACCAGGAAGGCAGAAGCATGTGAAGCATCCCAAACAGTGGCAGCATGTGTATATAAGCTGTTTATTTAAGGGCAGGTAGTAATAGGCTGTGGATGAGCCAGGAATTGCATCAATAGATTCACTGTGGCCTCAGAAAAATCCATGCAGTAACCACAGGACTAGAGATGACGAAGAATTAGCTGCAGGAGGCCTCTGCCCCAGGAGGGCGACCTCCTACTATGTTCAGGCAGGGCCCCTGCAAGGGACTGGAGGCTGAACCCGAGGGCTTGCTCTGCCAGGGTGGAGCATTTTCCTCCAACACCCACAGGCAGCCGCATGGACTCTCAGCAGCCTAACACCAATGCTCTGAACCAGCCACCATCAAATAAGAGGGAAATGAGGAGCAAGAGCCACCCGGAGGGGTTTTCAGGGTTCCCTCTAAGGAAACTGAGCTCTGCTCTGTGTGTTTTCATGGGAAACAGAAAACTGCTGATACCTATTTATTTTGAGCTATCACAAACTAAACAATCAGTTCCTATTAATGATCCTAATTACTCAGCTCCTATTTTTAAATCCTGGTCTTTCAGCATGCTCTAAGTGGGTGGCTTTAATTATGCCTAATTGTAGCTACGTCACATCCAAATATACACCCTACACAAATGATTAACAGGGTTTGGAATTTAGTTCATTGAAGAGGGGATTTGCAATATCAAGCCTAAATGTGTCATATAAATCTTTTTTTTTTCCTGATATCTTCGATGGTGGAGAAGGTTGTTTATTCAGGCAGAGTCATTTGGGATCCAGCCTCCCCCCAGCTTCAGGAGACGAATTCTCAGTGGTTGTCAAGTTCACCGAAGGCTGGTTTCCATAACGCTCTCGGTTGGAATGCACTGGTTTTGATTTTCTTTTGGATCTGTATTCCCAGATGTCTTCTCACATGGCAAAGTGATTTTAGTATTTAGGAAGCGCCAATCCTAAGTGAAAACAAACAAACTACCCACCTTCTGTGCAAAGTCCAATCGCTCCCTTCTGTCCTTCGCTAGAAATGAACTTTGAATTGCTGCCCATTAACTCACACATTCCTGTCCAGCTAAGTCTCTGCCTGATCCTCCAATTCTGCTATATTTTTACGTTAGCGGTGAGGAGATCCACTCTGAAGGGCTGATCTCCTAGGGGCAGAGCCTGGCTGGAGGGTGATCTGCTGTTTCTTTCACCTGCAGATGCTGAACAGGTGGTGGAGACCTGGTTTCCCGGTGCAAAGCTCATGTGGGCGGGGCAACCCAGCAGCCAATCAGAGGCTGCCATGCAAATACAGCGGTGACTCAGCTGTCCACCTGTGTGTCTCCACCTGCCCATCCTAGCCGTAATCCAGGTTGTGCCTTCAACACCCACGGAGGACTTGGAGTTATTCCCAAGGTCTCTCATGGGCCACACAAGCACAAACTGCCCCCGTGCTCTGCTGCAGACGGCTTCACAGGCTCGCAGAACATGACCGGGGCTGTGAGGGGCTTGGAGCGTCTTCTCAGAGTGGACGTCGGCTTGTTCCAATCTAGGGTGAAAAACAAATGAGCTGTAGAGACAGCCATCCCCAGGGAGGGTTTCTATTATGTTTAGCACCTTGTTCCCGATGGGAACGTGCTCTGGTGCTCTGAAGGGCGGTCGAAGTTGCTCTGTGACAGGGGCAGAGAATTGGCAGCAGGTGGAACCGAAAGATGTCTCATTTCAGGTGTGGCCTCAACTGCGTCCCTCTCATTGGCCTTATCTTTCAACTGAATTGGAAAGGATTTCCCTTAGAGGAGGTCAGAGGTTGGGATGTTGGAAAACCTTGTGCTGGTTGCTGTCCACCGACGGTTGTGACCTTGAGATATTTAATCGCCTAGACGTGGGTGAAACGTGTGGAGAGATTAAGACCACAGGTTTGAGTATCAGGAATATTTGACTATGGACCTCAGCTCTGCTCATGTCCACTGTGTGACTTCAGGCACGTTTCTTAACTTCTCTAAGCCTCTAATGTCTTGCATCTGTAAACAGGGTATTCCCACTTAAATGATTGGGGTGTCATGAAATTTAAAGAATTGACAGAAACAAAGTGTCTTCCTCATAATAGATAACCAACATATGTCATTTTTTTTATCTGAGCATCTCTCCTAAAGTTAGAATATTTTGATTAAGCGTATGTAAGTGTGGTTCGTAAGTGCTCTCTTGCGCTTTGATCTCTTGGAGAAGCCAGGGACCCTTGAATCCCTCACACCCAGCACCAGCTCCTTGGCAGTCTTTTGGGTCTGGGTTGATGACAGTCTTGTTAACTGAAAGCACTGTGCAAACACAGTGCTCCTGGTGGCAAAGCAAAGCTTCTGCTCTTGCCCAGGACAAACGGGTTTCATAAAGTTAAAGTCCCTGGGAAGCTACTGGAACTGTGCAGAGCACCAGGAAGGCTGATGGCACAACTGTGGCCTAAAAGTTCCAATAAAATGACCCCCTCTTAACTTCACCATTTTACATTGCGTCTTCCAAGATGAAGTTCTTGTGCCACATTCTTTTTGCCACTTGTCCTGGTTCTGTGGAGTTGTGCTCGTGGTCTGAAGTAAATCGCGTGAAGGGGACTTTCTCCAGGACAAATGATTCCCTAAGAAAGGAGGTCTCTGGTGCCCGCACTGACATGTCATTTCACCAGGTAAGGCAGAAGTGGCTTGGTAACCCATATTCCATCAGCATGGACTCTTCAGGCACAAACAGCAGATGAACACAAGCTAAATAGGATTAGTTTGCTGGGTGCCACCAGTGAATGGAATGGCAGAGGAGGAAGGTAAAGAGAAGGCCAAAGAATCAAACAGGGAGACACAGAATGGCGTCTGTCAGAGTCTTGTGCGGAAAGCACAGGGCCTGAGCCACTCCAGATGCAAATGGGCTTTTGTTTCCCACTCTGTTGCCCCACCCTGAGACTGGCCGTCTGTTCTGATGCTTGCTTACTACTGGGCTGCCTGATGCCACCCCAGCCTCCCCCAGGTGCCGCCAACCTGCCCTTGGACCTGGAAGGCAGTGGTTGCACAAACATGGCGGTGCATGTGCAGGTCACAGCCTACATGCTGGTCTCCATTAGAATGAGTAAGCCCATTACCAACCCTCTAAGCAAGTCTGCTCCCTCAAGACCACGGTCTCCCAGCCTTCGTAACACGAGCATGATTCATCAGTCTGTCCATCACAACAGTGACGTGAGTCACATGTTGTGAGAAGCTCAGGGAATGTATTTTGTGTACACAGAAATGTAAGGTTTGCAAATTTCTGGGATTTAACTTTATTGGGGAGGGAGCAGGGTAGTAATGAATTCCACATTTTTTCAAAGTGAATTGGAGGAAAAACCCACAACAGGCAACATCTGCATGAATTGGTCTCCAAGGACCCGATATAAACGGTTGTTGATATAAATAGATGTGCTTTTAAGCAAAGACAGATGTCCCAGACCAAAATGCTAAGAAAACACATAAAACAGTTAAGTTCAAAGACATCTTGGCTTTCCTAGCTTTCCCAGTAGGTGAATCTTCACGGGGCCAGGACAGGGAGGGTGGAAGACAGAACGTTCTGCTTCCCGTGAACAGGCCAGCAGCCCCACCAGAGCAGGTGTGGGTGCAGCACAGCCACGGGGCGTCCACCCAGGGGAGGCCGGCCGCAAGACGTCCTGGGCTCTTGTGTTCGCGGGAGTTCGTGGAGTTATTGGAAGACTTTCTGCTCGGACCTCCTCGGAATACGATCTCAGGGAGGACTGAGTAGAAGGCATTGGGAAATAACCCGGCAGAATCTGGGGGTCAGTTCAGCTGACGTCAGTGAGAGAAGGACCCAGACGCCAGCAGGAGTCTGGAGCCAGGGTGGACTCCGAGCTTGTCCAGGCTGCTGCAGCTTGTTTCTCAAAGCAAGGTCCTGAAACTAGAAAGTCAGCAGAAGAGTTGATATTTCTGGGGGAAGAGCATTCTCAGAGGGAGGGTGGAGAGAGTCAGAACCAGGGGAAAGGGTCCTCTAGAAACAGAGAGATTCACATGTTGTGGTGTGCCAGGCTGCGCCAGAAGCATTTTCACATACACTGAATGCAAGAGATGCAGGAAAGAATTCAAACCACGCAGGAATTAGGGACAGAAGGCCAGTGCATATTTTGATCACACCATCCTTTATATGGTAAAAAATTCCACTCACCCTGCCAAAGCAGGTCCTCCATCCCTTTGAAAGGTCACACCAAAGACCTTCCTGGCCTTTGGGCTAAGCTTCCCAGGGAAGGGAAGATGCTTAAACTACTGATATTGCCTGGGAGAATGTGACAGACTATGTTGGGGTGCTGTGCTGAGATGAGGCAGGCCAGGAGGCCACCCTGCCAGGTTCCAGCCAGAGCATCCCAGGCTCCACCATGCAGGCACAGGGGAGGAGAGTTGGCATCCACCATATCAGGAGTGGGCCATGGTTGGCCAAGGTTTGAGGTAGAAAAGCCCAGGTCTTAGCTATTTGTCATAAAGCCAAATTATCTGGAACTTGGTTCTCTGTTAAGCTATCTGTATTAGTCAGCTCTCTATCACTATGACAAACTACCTGAGAAAATCCATTTAAAGAAGAAAAGATATATTTGGGCTCAGGGTTTCAGCCCACAGTCACTTGGTTCCACTCTTCCTGGGCCTTGGTAAAGCAGAACATCATGGTGGAAGGGAATCTGCTCACCTAGTGGTATCTAAGAAACACACACACACACACACACACACACACACACACACACATACATGCAGAGGTGGGGGCAGAGAGGAGAAAATGGGCCAGGGACAATATATAGCCTTCTAGGACATGTCCCCAGTGACTGCTTTCTCCAGGTAGGCCCTACCTTCTAAGCTTCCACTATCCCTCCATAACCCATTAGATGGTGAATCCACCAATGTATTCAGCCATTGATGTAGGTCCCTCATGATTCAACCACCTTTCAAAGGCCCCATTTCTGAACACCACTGGCTTGGAGACCAAGCCTTTAACACATGGGCTTTGAGGGGGAGGGAGATTTGGGATCTAACCTATAATACTATCCCAAAGTAAAATAAAGTCCTAATTATGATTCACTTTAGGACGTGTGCTACACTCTTCCCGTGCCTGAGCATTTTCATTGATGAAGATCACCATTCACAGGTAAGCACGGCTGGGCAAACTGTCAGAAGTTGTTAAGGCAACCTCTGGTTGTATCCTTAGGATGTGGATATCTGTGAGCGTTAGGGTGAACGTCACATTAATCAGACACTCAGAGGAGGCCACAGTGATGCTTGGTGACTGTAGACCGGGTGTAGCAGAGATGGACAGTTTTGAGTCCTCTTCTGCGTGTCCAGTAAGACTGCATGTCCCAGCCTCCCTTGTAGTTCTACTGGCTTCTCCCTGAGTTCTGGCCAATGGAATGCGGGCAGCAGTGATGGAAGCTACTGGTAGACTTGGCCATAAGGCTCCCTGACTGATCTTTAACAGACTCTCTTCCTCATCTTCCTCATCTGTGATGACCCCAAGGGTCGTGCATTGAAGAAGTCCTCTCAAAGAGTTAGATAGGACCCATCAGTTAGTCCTGGGAGCTCAGGAGAACTGCCTGGACTGCATCACACGGTGGCGAGACCTGAAGACTGTTTGTCATAGCAGCTAGTGCTTATGATTCTGACTCACCATCTAGTTTCTGGGAATTATAGACAGGTTTCCAACCAGGGTGCCTTCAATTAATGTGTTTTCTGGCATTTTCCTGGTCTAGATCACAATTCAAAATCAGTCCCCAAATCAGTCACAGTGGGGAAGAGAAAGAGAAGCAGAGAATGAAGGGGTACAGTCAGGCTCACTTGGGGGCCAAATTCACATTGGATTCTTGGGATTAAAAGGATTGATTCAGTTCATTCCCCGATTCTAAGCACAACTGTGTCCAGATCATCTTTGGAGAATAATGGATTCCTTGTTCCTAAACAGACAAGCATGAAATCCCCCAGCCCAGCTGAGTAATTCCATGACTCAAAGTTGGGGGGCCTGGGGGTTCTTGTGGAGTTCTTGGGAGCGGTGGGCTGTTGCCGACAGTTCCTGGACCATACATCTTCATTCCTGATATTGCGTGACCTCCCCCGACCCTCTGTCCAGGTCACGTCACACGTTGCTTATTCTCTCCAGCAGTTCCTGACGGTGCACCCAACTCTACTGTAGGAATGCAGATGGCCCAGGCCACCCTCAGAGGGAGAAGAGAGAAGTTAACAGGCTCTTGTTGCAGTGAATAGGCCTGAGGAGGGAGGCATGAGCTCCACTCGGGGGCCAGAGTTCCTGACAGAGGGTAAGAACTTGGAGGAGTTCTCTGTAGGTCAGGAGGCAAGCCTGGGAGCAAGAGGCCGAGAACCCCAGCTTGGCTGGAGCAGAAACTTCCAGTGGAGGATGGAGAAGAGGAGTCAAAAGGAGGAAACATTAGGCCCAGGCTCAGAGGATGTGGTGGGTAGATAACAGCCCTCCGAGGCTGCCCAAGTCCTCATATGGAAGCCTGTGAATATGTCACCTTCCATGGCCAGAGAGACTTTGTGAAAGGGCCTTGAGTTGGGGAGATGATCCCAGGTCATCCAGGTCATCCCAGCATCTTTATAAGTTAAGAGTGGCTGCCCCAAGAGGAGGTGATGATGGAGGTGGAGGTCAAGCAAGAGGGAGAGGGACAGGTGTTAAACTACTGGCCTCGAAGACGGAGGAGGGGCCGGGAGCCCAGGAATGCAGGTGGCCTGCAGAAACAGGAAAAGGCAAAGCTGCAGATTTCCTCCCGAGCCTCTGGAAGGAGCAGAGCCCACGACACCTGGGTTTTAGAACTTCTGTGTGTTGTTTTGAACAACTGTCTGTGGCCATTTGTTCCAATAGCCTTAAAACACTAGCACAGGTGACTTCAAACATGAGGCTGATGACATTGGGCCTGCACAACAGTCACTCTTGGGCTCAGAAGGCTTTCAACAGAGCCCTCTGTCAGCACCATCCAAGTGGTCCTGGCCTGTATTGGTCCCCAGGGGCCCCAGCAGGGACAGCAGTGACAGGGTGACATCCCTCAGAGTACTTTCTGGATGGACAGATGTGTGGTGTCCCCCTTGTTCCCTCTCGTCTGAACTCTTCCAACCTTCCTTTCCAGACTGCTCAGTATTGGACCGTCACTCCAGGCAAACCCGCTGCCAGCTTCATCCTCTGATTATGTAAATTTCATCCAAATAAAACCCAAACTCCTTAAAGAATTAGCAAAAACCCTCTTTTGGCTTCACACGACCTTCAGGAGCGGAAACCGTGTTGACAGGACCTCACTATTAAACCAGCCTCCCTAACACGACTGGGCCCATTGAAATCCTGTCTGCTGTCCTCTCATATTGGGGACACATACCACCTCCTCTAAGACAGCCTTCCCTGAACGCCACATTCTGAGTTTGCCCTTCAGTTTATATGATCATCCTTCTTTGGCTATGCAGTGCACGTCTGTGTCCTCCATGTGGACCCTCTTAATGCAACCACAGGGTGACCCTTCATCCAGCTGCATAGTGCAGTACAAAAGGAATTTGATGGAAGTCCTATATTTAGGGATCAAATATCAGTTCTCATGAATTAGGGCTTCGAGAAAATTCCTCTTTTGGAAACAGATAGGATATCGATCGGAAAAACAATTCCACTAAGAAGCTTGAAAAAGTTGCTATCTAAAGGAATTTGTAAATAATAGAACACATAGTGAAGGGCCACAGGAATACGGCCAACTTACCCATTAGGCAGCGGGGGCTGGTGCTTAGACCCCATAACTTTTTTAGGAACTTGTGAAAGTTTCTGAAAGCCTGGAAGAGAAAGGAAAACTATGAGATCAAAATTGTCTCATGAAACGTTCAACAAACTGCGAATTCCTCAATTTAAACTTTTCATATGTGGAAATTCCCACATTTAAAACAATATGTGAGCTGATTTTTCTCATTTCATCAGAATTCAGAATTCTCAAGCATGTACAATGGATGGAATTAGTTACTTTAGCCAATTACTTTTGAAAGCAATGTTATTTTTTAAAAATCCTCTCAAGTTTTTTTTTATATTAGAAAATATTTAGGATCGGAAATGAGTGCATTTTAAAATATGTGATATAGTTTATTGTGGAGTCTCCAAAGCAGCATACCCAGGGCTTAGGACGGACCTGCTGGGAGCCAGCCAGACTTCAGCCGGCCAGTGCTGTGGGTGTCGGTGGTGATAAGATACCTCTCCTTCTCTACTTACCACCTGCCCTTGGCTCCTTTCAGCTTCTTCTCAATTGTGTGCTTAACATACAATTAACCATTTTAAGATGTAAAATTTGGTGGCACTTCGTAGGAATCCTACTCATCACCGTAGAAAAATCACCCACACCCCTCAAGCAACGCCTCTCCAGCCTCCTTCCCTCAGGCCCTGGCGACTGGCTCAGGGTCTCGGCTCTCTTTCTCAGTGGATCTGCCTGTTCTGGGAAGTTCATGCACAGAATCTGACAACCTGTGACCTTTTGTGCTTGGCTTCTTAGCATGATGTTTTCAGGTTCATCTGATGCAGCACAGACGGACCACACTGTGTCCAGTCACCAGTCCGCCGCGCTGGGTCGCCTTCACTCTGGCTCCTATGAACAACACTGCTACAAGCACTTGGAGCACATTTCCGTGTGGACAGATATTTTCATCCCTCTTGAGTGTGCTCCTAGGAGGGAGGTAACTGGCCGTAGCGTAGGTCTACGTTTAGCTTTTGAGCGATGATGCTTTTAATCTTCACAATGGCCATGGATAAATTGGAAATAATATGATCCTGTGCCCCAGGTGACAATCAGGCCCGTCTGACTCTAGAACCCTGGTCCTTTTACTTGGTTGAGGTGTCTGGTGAGCACACGTGAGACAGAGCCTAGTGGGACAGCTCGTGGGCCAATTCTAGGGAATGGCAGGAAGTAAAGGCTAGTGATAGTGTCATGTGGGGGCACATTCTGAGGACGCTGAAGGTGGACTGAGGAAAGCCGTGGCTCCAAAGTCAGGCAGCCAGAAGTAGGTGGCTTTAGGTCCTTTAGTGACTCAGGTAGCAATGGCGGCCAAGACTAGGACAGGTCAGAGTCTGTCCTCAGGCACAGAGTGGAGCAGCACCGTGGACTGCCAGCTTGACTGTCCATGTGAGTTGGGGAGAATCTCCGACTCTCAGTAGAGGGGAGACATGGTCACTGGACCACACAGACAGACCTGGAGGAGGCAGCCGAAGCTGACAGCAGCCACAGAAAGGCAGTTAGGGAGTCCAGGGGCTATTCAGCCCACACCCACACCCGCTGTGGCACGCCAGATGGACGGGTGGACCCTCTCTCATGCGCACACAGACTTCACAATCTGGCCTGCATGCTTGGACCCCAAGTTTATTTGTCTTTCTGTTCTTTTCTTAGCATATTAAGATGGATGCTTATGTCATTAATTTTCAATCTTGCTCTTTGCCCCCCACAACATCAACATTTAAAGCTATTATTGTACTTCTTGCAAATATTCTCTAATTTTCATTACGATTCTTCTTTGAACCTTTGTCTGGATATCTATATCTACTACTACATCACACACACACACACACACACACACACAAACTTAGCAACCTAAAACAAGTAGATTTATTGTTGTCATGACTTGGTGTCATGAGCGTGAACAGGTCTCAGGTGAATGAAATCTGTTCTGCTCTGTTCCAGGCATTGACTGACACAGCTAGGGCATTCAGCGGGCAGCTGGGCTGGTCCAGAGGGTCCGAGAGGGTCTCACTTATTGAGATTGTCATCTTATTGAGGATGGCCAGAAGGTTGGTTCAGTTGGGACTGTTGGATGGATAGTCACACGTGACCTCTGTAGCTATTGGGCTCAGGATGGTTTGGCCAATTCAAGACATCTCAGGAGTCCCAGAGAGAGAGTTTGCCAACGTGTTAGAAATACCAGGTACCACAGGAAATCAAACACGTGCTTGGAAGTAGCTCAGCAAGGCCAACCTGACTTCTGCAGAAGGGCATGCTCCCCACACATCCAGCAAGCACACCTGGGCGGGGAAGTCCACCTGCTTTTATCCCTAACGCGCACTGCCCCTTGCTCCGATAGGAGGAGCTCGGTGGCCATCTGTGTGCTTGGTTCATTTTAAAATTGGGGCGGACAAAGGGAAGGGCTGAAGTTAAAGTGGCTACGATTGGATCTTATATCCCAAATAAGGCTGAATGCTGTATTCTGAAAATGGATCATGGAACTTTCTATTTCTCACAAAAGGAGGAGACCTGCCAGGCTAAGGTCTGTTTAACCCCCAGAATGAAATGCTGAGGGCCCCCATTCCTCAGAACATGACTCTGTTTGGAGATAGGGCCTGTAAAGAGGTAATTAAGTTAAAACAGTCTTCAGGGTGGGCCCTAGTCCAATGTGATGGGGGTCTGCAAACAGGGAGGAGAGGGTGGGACAGACAGACAGACAGGAAGACCGCTGCAAACCAGAAGATCTGCCTCAGAAGAATCCAGTCCATGGGCACCTGGATCTTAACTGTGAGAACATAGGCTTGTGTTGATCCACACGCCCAGCGGCTTGGCCTTGCTTTGATAGCCTGCAAGCCAACACACCCTCTCTAATCCTCCTGTCCATCAACTGTTTACACTTGGGTCTTAAACTCCAGCCACGTGGGTTTCTTCTGGCGCCTATTGGCTGTTCATTTTACTCACAGACATGGTGGGTGGCTGGAGAGTAGGACTGGCTCTACCAGTGGTTCACCTTGGCCGAGGCTGGCTCCGTGGCCTTTGGTGAATATTCTTGGTAAGATGGACAGGTGTCTTCTACGGTGCCCATTAAAAGACGATCAAAAGGTGGTGATGATAACTAAACCAGGAACGTGTGGAAATAAACAAGCCACCCAAATGAGTGCAGAGAGCTGGCCTCCCTTCAGACCCGGGGCGTTGCTGGGAAGCCAACTGCTTGGTTGGTCAGGCCTCTGTCCCAGGGAAGGGCTCTCTGGTAAACACCATCACCTTTACTTTGGGCTCACCAGAAAACTCTTTCATTGTTAACCCAGCAACAGGTTCTATTAAACCCAAGTCCACTCTGTTTGCCTGGCTGAAAGGAGGACTTTGGAGCTCGGCCATCAGACTCTGAGCACCACCTCCCGCCACCCTACAGGAGGCTCTGACCTTGAGGGTTGCACTTTATGGAGTAAGAAAACTGCTGTGTGCTCAGATGGTGCCCAGTTTGGGGGACTGCAGCTCCCACTGACCATGGCTGGGTAATCCATTCCATTGTCCCACGTGAGGGGACCCTGAAAGGTTATTTATTACTAATCGGCTACCCAAGAGCAGGATAGAACAAAATAATTAAAAATGAGGCTTTGCTGTCGAGAGCAGGCTGCGTCCTGCTCTGTGTAGACAGCAGTTCTCAGGCTGGGCCTCACCCTAGCTGCTCCGTCTTCTAAAGCAGCAGTTTGCCGTCAGCTGCTCCATTTTGAGTGTGAATCCTGAGGCAGAGTGACTCTACACCTCGTCTGTGCGGTAAACAACGACCCTCTGCCCAGCACCACCACAGGGCACAAATGATACATAAATTAATGGTGCTAATAAATAATGACCTCCTGCGAACGTGTTGAATCAATGAGAAGCCCGGGGTGGCAGGGGACATCACCCCTGGGTCAGAAAGACCAGGCCCACGAGCTTAGCAAACACCCAGGCTGCGGAATAAGGCAGCCCCCTCACCCGAGGCCCATGAAGGAGGAGCACCCCAAGACAGGACACAGCCACACAGTGACCCTGTCACCTGGTCGGTTGTCACAAACCTTGCCTGTGAAAATCCCTACAAGGATGAGCCTCTGGTTCTGCTGTCCCTTCAGCGTAGCATGGCTAGTGTGGGTTCTCCCGTGTGACCACCCCGTCACTTCAGGCTGACTCCAGGCTGACCCCTGAACTGCCCTCCTTCCTGACACTGATCTTTTCCAGCTCCGTCTGACCCTGCAGTGCCTCTCTGCCCTCCTGTCTGCTCTCTGCCCTGGCTCTGAGCCAGCCTCCACCCTGGCCCTCTCCTGGCCTTTCTGCAGCACCTATCTCACCGTGTAAAGTGTGACTTAAGATTGCAATAGAAGAATGGGCCTGGCTTTTGACCACCAGGTGACCTGAGCAGTCAGTGAACCCCCAACTGAAAGTGCTGCAGCCTGTGGATTTATTGTTAAGAGCGAAAGCTAGCTCTCTGCAAAGTCACAGGCCTGCTCGGTCTGTGTCAATGTCATAGGTCACTTGACACTTCCGTTTCCTCTGTCTTCCATTTTATGACATTTTACTAAACTCTCACACTTCCGTTGTCCTACCAGGTTCTCAAACTGGAGCAGGAAACGATCCTGCCTTACACAAAAGCATAAAACTGGATCACTTTTGGATGCAGCGTGGCCAGTGAGTGACAGCACTTGTACTTCCAGCATAGATTGGGGGCGCTGGTGTGATTGAAAGACAACTGGCGATAGATAGAGGACAGATGATGGACGGAGCGCCAGGGTGGACACTGATCCTCCCAGTAGCATGGACAGGGTCCCGCCGCCAGGTCACACAGCTTGGGAATGGCGTCACCAGGATGGGACGCATGCCAGATTGGATGCACGCTCTCCGGCTGCCTCTCAAAATACACCCAAAACAGAACCCGCCCTGTGTGTGCTGCAAGCTCTCCTTCTACTGGGTGGCTGCTGAGCTGAATTAGACCCCAGTATAATGCAAACTAAAATATCCAGTGGCAAAAGCTTAAAAATAAAATGTCGGCCTGCATTCTGTTTCTTAGTCCAAATGTGGTTTTGGGGCCACTTTTTTTTTTTCTAAGTGTAAGTTTTTCTTAGTTTCTTTCCCAGCTTTGGCAGTTTAGACCCAAGCACACAAAATCAGTGGAGACAGCGATCCCCGTGGCCCTCCAGGCAGGGCTGAGGAAGTTCTGCGTAGGGACAGGGGACTTCGGGAATCTCTCCAGGAGAGCCAAGGCTGGCGTGGCTGGGAGCAGTTAGGTCACAGTCTGTGTGTGTGAGTCTGTGTGTGCACATGTGTACAGTGACTGTGACTGTGTGTATGAGCATATGTGTGTGTGGCTATATGTGTACAAAGGCCTATGTGTAGGTGTGTGTGTTGTGTGTTTGTGTTTGTACGTGTGTGTGCATGTGTGTGTGTGTGTGTGTGTATGTACACACCTCCCCCACCACCCTCTCCTGAACTTTCTCTTGAAGTGCCTGTGCCCCTTGACAAGCCTGAGATGGTCACATAGAGAAGGCCACATATTAATTAGAAAAAGGGGTCTTCATGGAGTTGGAGGTTTTCTTACAAAATTTGTTGTTTAATGACATCATAATCATTGTGCTTTTCCATCTGCAACCAGCTCCTGAACTCTGACCTTCATTTGGCAAACATTTACTAAGCACCTGCTGCCCGCCGGTGAGCTGATGCGGAGAACCACTAGCGTGCATCACAAGAGCCTGGGTTTCTCTGTCACCATATGACACCACCAGGGGAAATACAGGGTACCTGATGCCAGTTGCTCTAGACTGGTCTCAGGAACATGGATGAGCAGGGTGCAAGTCCTCATGATACTGGGAAGATGGCACTGACTTGGTCAAACACAAAGCCCAACTTGTCACCTTTAACACCCCCACGATGACCAGGGCAGAGCTGGCATGCCTGCACCACGTAGATGAGTGGCTGTCACTGATGAGGATGCAAATGCTTATGTTGGGAGAGGTGAGGACATTTACATGGTATTTCATTATAAATAAGTCTATGTTCCTTAAACAATTTTATTTACTATCATCATTAAGAAGGTGTCAAATAAATTACATATTCTTGTGGCATCGTTTCTCTTGATTTTAAAGCAACATCTTGTCTGTTTTAATTGACATTAGTATTGAACCCCAAAATAAGACAGGATGTATAAGCCAGGTTCTCTCTGTCCATGCTTAATTATAGTGCCGCTTCAGAAATACAACAAAACAGTTGAAAAATTGAAGAGGGAAACACGAAAATGAATTTTTAATTTTATAGACTAGAGTACACTGAACATCCTTCTAACCTTACTCCTGAGTTTGGATAAACATGGTAAATATTTAATAATTCACATTTATGATGGCCATAAAAGGCTATCATCCAAGTTATTTTACAATGTCAACAGTGTTTAAAACTGCAGGAAGGAGCTGAGATCTTGAGACACAGGCTGTCTGTTAGAAGGACATGTTTTTGGATGCTGAGGTTGGCCTTCAGTTCCAATGGCAGCCCACGGTCCTCTCCTGGCCATGCCCTGCCCTGCCCCTACATTCTAGAAACTCCACTGCCCGCCCCACCATCATGCACTCAGGTTTCTAAGAGGAGAACCCAGAAAGATTGACATGTTGACAGTGTGCTAACGGCAGGTGTTGGGGCACCCTGGCTTAGGGAACCCCCTGCCTGTCGCCCCCAGAGCTGGCTGCTGTGATCTGGGGTCTGCCACGGTCTTCCCTTCCAGAGGTGGAGTCCTGGCTTGCACAATCCCTGATCTGTCTGGATCGATTTTCTCCGTGGTTTCTAGGTGCCTCACAGTATCTGTTGGGGCCCATGACTCACTGGGGACCCTATGAGGACTTTCTCCCTCCTGATAACATCTGGGTGAGTCATCCTAGGACACAGGGGGAGCTCAGTGCAGGTACGGTTTGTTCAGGCCGCGTTCACCCAGGGGCTGTCCTTCCTGGAACAGAAACTAAAAGTCGGTTCATCTCTGTGGCCCCTGAAGTGATGAGTTCACCCACTCACAGTAGGTGGCCCCTGACTAAGACGACCGGCAGCTCCTGGGAATGAAGAAGGGCCTGGCTTGTCCCTGGAAGTCAAGGTGTGCCGAAGACACCCATTCGAAGGTCAGTGCGCTGCCAAGTGTGACCGGCCTAGTGTGACGGACCTGCCAGGAGCAGCTCATGAGCCCTCCTCCGACCTGCAGTGAAATGGCCTTTGTTCCACTCGCCCAAGGGGAATATTTACTGTTATTGCGGTGACTCCTCTCAGGGTACACAGGACTACACCTAAGACACATGCGCCTTTCAGAGAGAACAAAGGTGCATTGTGCAAACCTGCTGGGAAGACGGAGCAGCCAACACTGATAACAGCCTGCCCGACCTGCCTCTGGCTGCCCCTGGCCTTTGAGCTTGGTCCTTATTTATTTCAGAAGTCACTGCTTCCTTAAGAGTAGAATTAAATATCTGGGGACTTGATTTGTGCTAAATAATAAAGCAACAAATGAACACCCTGCTGGGGAGTGAGCCTTGGCTAACAAGTCCTGGTTTGGGCCTGGGTCTGTATTTTGGACCAGAATCTCCCAGAGCCATGGGTCTCAAAGTGTGGTCCAGGGGCACCAGAGCACCCTGCGCCTCTTGCTGTCAATCCATGAGGTCAAAATTACACTCACAATTGTTCTTTGTTGCCTGGTGGGGTGTTGCACACGTGGAAACCCAGAGACTCTGGAGGCTGAGGCAGGAGGATCCCAAGTTCAAGACTAGACTGGACAACTTAGAGAGACCCTGTCTCAAAACAAAAAAAAAAAAAAAATGAAAAGGACTGGGGATGTAGCTCAGTGGTACAGCAGCCCTGGGTTCAATCCCTGGCATTAAAATAAATAAATAAAAATAAAAGACAGGAGCCTCTTGCCATTGGTATCATGTCCACTGGGCCCTGAGAGGTTTGGGAGCACCCCTTCCCTGGTCCATGAGATCCTGTTCCTTTGGTGGAGGTTAGCAGCTGGCTCGGGTTCTCCTGGAGGACAGTACACCCTCCTCCAGGGGACCAACCCCCCATTCAAGGGGCTCTGGGCTGTGAGAGACAGGGGCCTCAGAGCCAGGGGAGGCTTTCCAGCCTCAGCGCTGGCCAGGAAGGTCATGCCCACTCACCTCGCCTGCTTCTGACTGCTCACATTAGGTGGGCCCTAGCTCCTGGTAAGCCCAGGAGTAAGTGATCACGATCACAGACCAGGCCTTGCTGCCTTTTCTGGAAAGTTCTGGAAGGGGAGAGGAAGTTTTATGCTCAGCCACCTGAGATCCTGGCTTCCCTGAGTGCATGGACCTGTTTCACTCCCAGCCTCCCAGCCCGGAAGTAACCTCCCCTGAGTCCTGTAAGACCTCGGTGCTTCCCCCACCCTGATAAGGCCTTGCAGCAAGGGGGTCTTCTGGGACTTAGGGACACTGAGTGTCCAGGGAGAATAGTCAGGCAAAACTGATCACCACAGCCCAGGAAATAAGACCCAGAGCTGATTCAGAGTACAGAGGTGACCGTGTAAGGGTTGTGGGCACAGCGAGGCTAGGCCCTCAGCGGGAGCCCAGTAAACTGCAGGGAGCACGCGTGCCCTTCTCGGCTCCCTCTCCTGCCCCTCCCTCGATGGATCCTGGTGCTCCTGGGGAGGCAGCCAAGTGCAGAGTGGGAGAAACCGCGGGCAGCGCAGACGGAAGCCAGGCCAGGCTGCCGAGATTTTATTTTCAGAGCAGTGCAGAGGCTTTGGGTGTTCTTAAGCAGGAGATGCCATATGAAAAGGAACCCGTCAGGGAGGGTGTTGGGTTGCTGAATCCGAGGGAGGGCACCTGATGGGAACAGCTCCCCAAGGCCACAGTGTCCCCGTGAGATCAGAGAGAACAGGAAGAGACAATAGGGTCTGAGAAGTTCAGTGTAAGGAGCTGGGATCCAGTCGGGTCCTCCCAGGCACGGCCCCTGAGGATGCCCAGCCCTCCGGGAGCCTGGCTCCACTGCTGGCCGGCTGGCAGATACCCGAGGATGACAGGCGCCTTTCAGACGAGTGCACAGGACCTGATGGTGCACAGGAAGGATGCACAGGACCTGATGATGTCCACATGATGTCCAGGCTCGGCACAGACTCATCCAGTTGGACCACCCCCCAGCCTCCCTTGCAGCTGTGTGGAGTCACGTGGCTCCATCCCGACAAGCAGGAGTGCGCAGCCCGCCCCCTGCAGCTGTAACCAGCACCTAAGACCTGGAGCCACCGTCTCCCTCTGTCCTTTCTTGGTGGAATAAGGTGATGAAGCCACCTTCAGCCGGAGGGATGAGGGCAGAACCAGACAGGAGAAGCCTAGGTCCCAGTGTCCCTGAGCCACCGAACCAGCCTTGGCCCGCCTTCTGCAGCTCGTGGCAGCCCTCCCCCCACCCCCATGTGGCCTCTCTGGTGACATGCTATCTCAGGCATTGCTCTATGGGACGAACAGGCCTGTTTGCTTTGGTGGAGCGGCTGAATCTGAACCGAGGGCTCTGAAGGCCACCCTTCCCTGGCCCGCAGGCTCTGGGGGTGTCTCAGCACATGACAGCAGGGGACAGAGGCCACATGGGCCGGCAGCATGCCTGTGGGCAGCAGTGGACAGCATGTCTGCTCTGGCAGGAGCACAGTGCTGAGGGAGGCCCCCGGTCACCAGGACTTTATGAAAACAAGTTGTGTCAGTGTGACCTGGTGGCTGTGCCCGAGAGGAGCTGATCCAAGCGTGGCAGATGTCATTTGCTCTCAGGCAGGACATTTTGCACAATGCCTGCTCTCTCCATGGGCAGTCCCAGGGGAAGAGCTGATCCTCCCCAGGAGGATGTCACCTCAAAGGGAGCGTCCCAGTGACACACTGAGGCTTCGCCTTAGTCACTATTTGTTCAAAGACGTGCTTATCAGGGTTAAAGGTCACCAAGTGGTTAGCAAGAGAACATGACTTGGACCAGAAACTCAGAAGTCACAGACCTGGGGCGCGGGGCCTGGGGTGATTCTGGACAGTCTCACTCAGTGAACGCGTGTCCCTAGACACCTGGAACGTCCCAGATGCTGCTGAAGGTGCTGGGACACGATGAGGAACAATGACAAGAGCCCGGCACTCACTGAGCTGAGTTTGTATGTGGCAAGGGATGATAAAAGGAAGCAAGCAGGTGAATTAACGAGGCCACTTGGGTGGTGATAACCACTGGGAACAGCAGCAGCAGCAGGTGACAGTGGGAGGAAGCTGAGGCTCCTTCACTCAGGGTGGGAAAGGGACGCCCACAACATGTGACTCGTGATGAAAAGGACCCAGCCTTGTGGAGACCAGTAGAATTCCAGGCCACAGCAAGTGCTAAGGCCCTGGGGAATGTAGTGCAGCAGGCAGAGGGTTGTGTGCTGAGAAGGATGGGGGGAAGCGGGCAGGGACCCACATGGAGCATTGAAGGAGTTTGGATTCTATTTTCTGTGAGGTGAGATGCCTTCTGAGGATTTGGGGGAGAGAAGTGGCCTCATAGGATTTATTTGTTTAATGAGATTGACTGCTCTATGGAGGATGAATTATAGGAAGTGAAGCAGAGGGCGATGGGCACTTGGGGGACTGCTGTGTGGTCAGATCAGTGACAGCAGTGACCAGAGGACAGTTTAAGAAAAGATTTGATAGGTAAATTCCTACAGGGTTCGCTGATGGTTCATGGGGGACAAAGAAAAAAGACAGATCAAGAACAACCCCAGGGCCACGGCTGGAGAAACCGGTGGGCGGTAGTCCAGTTCCCGAGACGGGAAGGCCTTTTCTGCATCTCTGCCACCAACTTGCGGGTCCATGCCCCCTAGCCTCTGCCCCTTTCTCCTACCAACTCACCTGGCTGGCTTCCCTACTTCTGCCACTCTCGTGCCCCGCAGTCTAGACGGATCCTGAGAACAGCGCCTGGGGTCCAGGTTACTCTCCCCCAGACCAACAGATGGGCTGGGAGGAGCTCTGGGTGGTTCCGATGCAGGCGATGGGCAGACGCTGGTCCCTGTGTGGGGCTGTCCTTGACAGCAGGACTAGGCGTCTCAGCCAGGCTTGAGACCAAGGCAGAAGTCCCGGCTGGAGACCAGCATGAAGAAAGGAGAAGGTTCTGCAGCCCAGCAGAGTGGAGTGTAGGGGGTTCGCAGGACCCAGCAGCGACCCTGGGCTGGCCAGGGGACAGTCCAATCCCTGCCAGCCCACAGAGCTGGCTGGGGTGGACTTCTGGCCCCCAGCTAGACGAGTGCAGGGCCAGCTTTCCTTGGCAATGACTGGAGCAGGGATGGGGTTAGACTCGAGCTGAGGGGCTCCAGGAGACCCAGCCACGAGAACGGGGGGAAAGCAGGAGCAGGGGAGCCGGTCACTCCCGGGTCCTTCTCGTTTTCCTGCCGCAGACACTATTATTAATAAGTGATCGATCTGAATTTGTAAGTTCTTGATCTTTTTGTGTGATTTCTTTTTTCTGCATGAATTGCAGACGGAGACTCACCCCGGGATTGTACTTGCCATTGCAGCATGTAATTGCCACCATAAAATGCGCGTTGGCCCCACCGGCTGGAGCAGGATTTTAAATCCCTTGTGCTCATCCTCACGTAGAGAGTGTCAAAGACACAAGTGACTGCCTCATTCAAGGCTGTACTCCTTGCCTGAGGTTTCCAGTGTCCTCATCCCCGCTCTCCTAGGCTGCTTTGTACCTTTGAACGTCCACCCCGGGTCCGTCAGCCTCTTGATTTCCTCTACAGGATCACTTCTCATAAGGACACGGTACTCGTTTTCCTGTGACTACTGCAACAAATCGCCACAAACGCAGGGCTTAAAGCAAAACAAAACAGTGTATTCTACCATGGTTCTGTAGGCCTGAGGTCTGCCACCAAGGTGCCACAGGGCCACGCTCCCTCTGCAGGAAGCAAGAGAGGTCCTTCCTCACCCCTTCCAGCTCTGTGGCCCCAGCACCTGTGGTCTGTGGTTCCTCGGTCCCCGTCTCCATCTTTATGTGGCCTTCTCTTCTTCTCCCTGTGTCTCTCCTGTGTCTCTTCCAAGGACCCTTGGATTTAGGGTCCACCAGGGTAACCCAGGGTGGCTTCATCTTGAGACCCTTTCTTACTACATCTTCTCTAATACCCAAACACCTTTTATCCAATAAGGTCACTTTTGTGGGTACCTGAGGTTAGGGCACACATATATCTTTTGGGGGACCATCACTCAACCCACTTTGGGGTGCACTGACGGCCCTATAGACGGTTACTTTACAGGCCAAGAGAAGGGGAATCTGGCCAAGTCAAGGTAAGGTACGAGCTAGGCAAGGGGTGGGGTTCCCTTGCTGTCCTTACATCCCAAACAACTGAGACTGATGCCTTCGCCACATTTCAAAACAAGGCCTCTGTGCATCCTCAGGGTTTCCCCAGAAAGATGAAGCCAGCCAACCTCATACCACAAATGCCAAGGGCCAAGCTGTGCCCCTTCTGCAAAGCACAAGGGAGGTACATGCTCTGCGTCTGAAGTCTCCATTCATTGTCTACTGTCATGTCAGTACAAAGAGCAGAGGGCCAGCTCCCAGCTCAGCCAACCAGGCTGGAGGGTGGCTGAGTCACCAGCCACATCTCACTGCGAACCAGAGCTGACAGGCCAGGGGCCGGGGCCAGTGTCTAAGAGAGAGTTTGCACATGGCAGTGGCCACACACGTGCAAAGGGCCATTCAACCTGTTCTCACAGGAAAACCCTCTAGGAGGTATTTGAAGGTCATTCCAATCTTCTGGAATTTTTCCTTGTGACTTTGGGCAGTCATTTACCCTGGAGATAAGATGTGTGATTACCTTTTGGATCTGGAAGGTTTCCCCCCCATAAATCCACATCGCAGGGAATGACGCGATGTTCATAGGTGAAAAGACTGGATTATGGGGACTCTGACCTCATCATTGGATGAATCCATTCGCTGGATGGATAATCTGAATGGACCATAGACAGGCGGAGTGTGGCTGGAGGAAGGAGGTCACTAGAGGCGTGCCTTTGGGGACTCTGTCTGAGCAATGGAGTGGGCTGACCATGGACCAAGACCTTTGAAGCCACGAGCCAAAATAAGCTTTTCCTCCTCTAAGTTGTCCTCGTCAGGAATTTGGGCAAAACTCTGCAAAGCCAACTCACACACCATCCGACAGAGCAATGTCATGCACATAGAAGGCTCCTCCTAGGACCGGGCAAAGCCCTGGGTAAATGTGGGGTCGTGGTTACCATGGTTTTCATCAGTTCAGCAAAGTATTACAAAAGATATTGCTGTGGTTTAATGTGTTAAAACTTCATCCCTAAATTCAAATGTGGGTGGTTTTTGGAGATGAGATTTTGGAAGGCAATTAAGATTACATGAGGTCCTGAGGGTAGGGTCCCCAAGTGACATTAGTGGCTTTATACATAGAGGAAGAGGGGCCCAAGCTGGCACATCTGCTCTGTCTCACCATGCCATGCCCTCCCCACCTCATGATGAGCAGGAAGGCTCTCACCAGGAGCTGAAAGACATGGGCACAGGCTCTTGGACTTCCAGCCTCCTGAGCCATGAGCCAAAGAATATTCTTCTTATTCTTTTTTAAATGAATTATCTGGTTCCAAGCATGTTGTTATAGCAACAGAAAATAGACTAAGACAGCTGTTACACAATCTATTTCTATCTCTTTAACTGATAAAACTTTTTCTATCTCTTTAACTGATAACATATGTGTTCAAAGTTACCAACCAACATGTCACATTTTTGTCTGAAAAATGATGACCATCCATCCTCAGAATAAATTAGTACAATTTTTTCAATAGACACACATGGAGAGCTGTGTCAGGAACTGTTCTAAAGTGTGCAGAAAAATCATGATCAAGACAGATACGATTCTAACCCTAATAGGGTAGAAGACATGCTGGGAAGACAGAATTAGCAAGGAAAAAATTAAAATACTAATTCAATTAAATATTAATTTAATTAACCATTAAATAATAATAAAGGCTTAAGAAAAAAAATTGCACGCTGTGTCCAATGAGTTGAAATTGTGGATGGGCAGCCAGGGACAGCCCTCCAAGTCCGCCCACGTAGTAAAGGTGAGGGGGAGTCATGTGGAATACGGAACCGCCATCTCGGGGAGGGAGCAGCCTGCCTGGCGCTGGGGGGACGCGCAGCGCATGCGCAGGAGGCTGGCGCGGTGGTGCCCAGGGGAACTGGGGAAAGAGAGATCCCAGCAACTGGAGGTCCCAGAGCTCCTGACAGGCCGCAGGCCTCCCTCTGAGCGTGTTAGGGGAGGAAGGGCCCACTGACTGATGTTTTTAACAGGATCTCTCAGTTTAGAAGTCTCTAGAAATTAGTAAAGTGTTGGAATTGCAAATCTCATGAAAAGGCATTTCTAAATGTAGCAAGCTTGCTTTTCCCCCTGAGGAAGAGCAGGTGGTTCTTGGCAAAGAGATGGTCCACTCCTTTTCCTACACCACTGCCGTAGTGTGGGGCGGGAAGAAGAGAGCAGAAGGTTTGCTAGCTCGTGCAGCCAGGCCCTCTTGCCCCCGAGAGGCAGTGCACAAGCTCAAGCAGGGCGCCCCTCCTTTGCTCCTCCCCACGCACACACAGCTGCCATGGCGGTGGAGGAAGGACCAGAGATCACACAGCTCCCTGCTGTGCCTGCCGGCTACAGGGCTGCACGGGACACATGGGGCCTGAGCGAAGCTCATGCTGCCCAGGCCACCTGCCCGTGGTGCCCTATATATATATATATATATAGTAGTGACACTTGCCAAAACATGGGTGAACCTAGAGCATAGGTTGTGCTCAGTGAAGGAAAGCAGCCAGTTATACAAGGGCACTATCGTACATCACGGGAAACACCCACAGGAAACAACTCTGCAGAGATAGGAAGTGCATTGGTGGCTACTTAGGGCTGGGGGACTGGAGGGGAAACAGGGTGATAGTTTATGGGGACAGGTTTGCTTTTGAGGTGATGAAAATGTTTTGAAGTGGAACAGGGTGACGCTCGCCCTTATCCATGCATATTATAAAACCTATTGAATTGCACCCTTTAATGGGATTACTATTGTCTGAATGTCTGTGAGCCCCTTACAATTCATATATTGAAACCAAGGGTGTGGCTCAGGGGTACAGCACTTGTCTAGCATGCACAGGGCACTGGGCCCAATCCTTAACACCACAAAAAAGAAAGAGAAAGAAGGGAGGAAAAAGAAACCTAACCTCCAAGGTGCCAGTGCTAAGAAGTGGGGCCTTTGGTGGTTAGATCATGAGGGCGAGCCCTCTGGCCTGAGGGAGTCCTGCCATGTGAACTAGGAAGCAGGCCCTCACCAGACCCTGAATCTGTTGGCTGCTCAAGCTTGGACTTCCCCGTCTCCAGAGCTGTGAGATTAAATTTCCTTTGTTTATAAGTTGCCCAGCAGGTTGGCCAGTTTTCTGATTCTGTAACAAATACCTGGGGTAATCAACTCATGAAGAGGAAAGGTTCATTCTGACTCGAAGTTTGGAGGCTCTCGTCCGTGGTCAGTTGACTCTGCTGCTTTGGGCCTGGGCGGGGCAGCCCATCATGGCAGGAGGGTGTGGCAGAGTAAAGCTGCTGACCCCATGGCCAGGACTTGCAAAGAAAAAGGGAAAGACACCAGCATCCCACAATTTCCTTCAAGGGCTCCCCACAGGGACCTAACACTTTCTACTAGGCCTCAGCTCTAGAGGTTTCCACCTTCCTACAGCACCAAGCTGGGAACAAAGACTTTAACATGTGCACCTTTGGGGAATGTTCCAGATCCAAGCTACAGCACACCATCTTCTAGAATCTTGTTATAGCAGCTTGGAAAAACTAAGACACAGCTCATCATCACAGTTGTGATATGTGAATTGTGCCTTAACAAGTGTGTGTCCCATCCATACATACACAGGCACAAACACAATGCTCTTCTGCAACCTTAGAAAGTATTAATAATTCCAAATGGAAATACGTGCACTCTTTACAGTATGACTTTTGTCAAACAAGAGAGCACAGTGTGAAGAGATGGATGAGATTGCCTTTACGGGTGGTCTCACCCTGTCCACTGTGCGCTGGTGGCAGCAGGACTTGTACAACCACCCAGAGAGACTGCATGAGTTCTGAGGCCCAGTGCAAGATGAAAATGGGCCTCTTGATTGACAAGGATTATGAACTTCAAGGTGGCAGCAGCAGAAGTCTGTAGCAAGCATTGATGCTCTGAGAGGTGTCTCTGCTAGGAGAACCCAAGTAAATCCAACCTCCAAAATTCTGTGAGGATCTTCCAGAAGATGAGGGTTGGTGGCCCTCTCCCTGGAGAGCTAAGAGTGGAATTTGACCTTCCTCTTTCTCCTCCTCCTCCCCAGCCTGTGCGAAAAGGTAACCTTTGGCAGTTAGAGGTAAAGACAGCATTAATTTGGAAAATGGAGCGCATCATATAACAAGCTGTGAATGGTTGGTCTAAAATAGACCCAGACACTGGAAATCACGCATGTGAAGCAGTGGGGTTAAGTCTGACAGCAGGAAGAAAGCCAGTCCTCAAAAACGTAACTGAAAGACTCCACTGATTTATTCACATGCCTGCTTAAGTCAGTTACATTTTTTTTCACCTTTAACGTAGATTACAGTTTAATCCAGATTTTGTCACCCAAAGTGGCATGTGAATTAACCTTCCATAATCATTTGCTAGAATGAGACTGACAACATAATGACTAACACCCAGTGTTCCAGTTCTGCAGTTTGCAGAAAAACCAACTTCATGCTCTGAGCATCCTTCAGGTCAATGCATGTGGAATTATTTTTGTGATTCAGAAAACACACACACACACACACACACACAACTACAAAATCATCTACCTGTGCAGGTCTGACTCAGTTCAGACATATTTACTTAAGGATTATCAATTTTACAGAATACCTTGGTCCCTATTATGGTTTTCGTTGCTCAGACTTGCCCGAGGCACGTCACCATGCAGTTTAATATCACGGTGGATTTTCAAGGTGGCTTATGAATTTCGAGAACACTGCCTTATAAGGGAAAGCAGGTGGCAGAGTCACATGTGGTGGGCTTGGGGCAGCAAGCCAGGAAGTAGCCACGACCCTGGGCTATTTCCAAGAATCAATCCTCGGGGGCCTCTGTTTCCTTATCTATGAAAACAGGAGTTAGCCTCTCTTACCTACTTTCTAAAATTGTTTCTAGTTTTAAAATTCAGTGCTTTGTTCCCTGGTCTCTTACCATTAAAGACTAGAAACTTACAAAGAAACCATGGCTCCAATTACCAAAACCTTGTCCTGAGTGGGGTTCAGGAGAGGCAGACGCCAAGTCCTCTGGGTCAGGTCAGCGGACCTGCTGTTATTGATCACACAGGAGACTGGAAGACGTGCCAGGCATTGTTCTGAGTGCTCAAGAATCATTAAAAGACTGTGGTGGAAAGAGGCCAGAGAGGCTCAGTAACTTTCCTTGGGCCCATCTACAGCTGGACAGCTAGTGGAAGGCTTCGCTAAACTCTGACCCCAGCTATCTGGTGTCACAGCTACAAGCAAACAGAAGAGATGATAAAGGGACATTTGGAAAGCTTTGATACCCACTCCCATGATTGTACCATATCTGCTATTTGAGCATCTTAAAGAAGAGAATAGATAGTTCTCGCTCCTGCTTGATTTGAGACCACCTGGTTGGGAGGCTGGGAGGCTGGGGGCTGGAAGGCTGCCAGTTGGCCCCACCTCTACCAGGGATTCCTGGTACTTAGGCCAGTAAACAAGTGAGGAGATGAGCTGGGTTGGGAGGTGGGGGAGATGTATGCATGTTACCCACTGTACTGTACCCACTCTTAAACCTCATGTGTATGGGTGGAATAGTGTATCCACTCTTAAATCCCATGTGTATCTGTGGAACAGCCGACACTTCCAGACTCACGTTCCAGATGATACATGAATTAAATTATTTCTGTCTCTAAGTGCATTCTTTTCCTCCCCAGCTCCCCATCCACAGGACATCCAAGGTCTCACTTTGTGTGTGATTTTTACAATACCGTGTACTCTGTTTCTACTTGTTCAAGGGCATCGACTAAGCCTTACTCATCTTTGTCCTCTCAGCATCTGACACTGTGTTTGCTGAATGAATAAATGATACATACACCTCCAACTAAATGACGTCTATTTAACTTGCAACTGGAAACCACCGCAAACCATGTGTGACCATTGATTTGGATCTCAAGGTAAACACAGACGAGCTTCTCAGGAGACTTATTTGTGCTGTTTTTTTAAAGGATGACTTGGGAAGTTAATAATTGTTCATAATTGTGTTTAGATTCTAAAAAATCCTACCTGCATTTCACTCTCAAGGCATTTGGTGTGTATAGCACTTCCCCTGCACTTAAGGGAAGAGTTGAAAGTGCCTCACTTTCAGTCTCCCTCCCACATCAGCTTACTTGGCTTTCAATTTCCTGGACCTCCTAACTCCCATGACTTTTGATCTCCAGGCACAAGGGCTGTACTTTTATTAGGTTTAATTTACCTTACAGCCCCATGTTCCCTGTGAATCGCACCATAATAGTCAATGAATAATCACAGAATTAGCCAGGCTGGGCTTTAATTCTGCCGAGTAACTAGGAAACCGACTAATAATAGGAAGGAAAAAAAACTGTAAGGAGCCCTGATGTGGCTCCAGAACCAGGTCCTCCGTGTTAACATGAGCATGTAACTGCCCAAGCGCCAGTACACTGGCCACCAGGTAGCACCCAGGCCAGGGAGACAGGCAGGAGCCTGGTGGGGGCAGGCTCATGGGGGTGACCTTGGCCAACAGGGCAAGCCCCTGGGCAGCCCACCAGTAATCTCTCAGCTCTGGCTTTGTGTTTCCAACCACTGTCATTTTTGATAGTTTCCCACATCTAGACCTGAGAAGGGAAAGATCTGTGCCCACGCCCACCCCCACCCCCCACCCCCGTGTATAGGATAGTTTTTTCAAAGTTTTTCATAAAACACTCTCAGAGGAGAAGAAACTTAATTGCTATACCATCTTGAGCCCCTGGTGACCATGTGCTCCACCCTCCCTGTTGGATCCTGTTCAGTGCCTACCCACAGTATGACGACATAGGTTCTGTAAAATCTGCCCTTATCCTATGGAGGAGGCTCAAGACTAGTAAGCAGAGGAAAGACCCCAAGTCTTTGAAACCATGGGCTCCTTCCTTTAAAAGCTTTCTGCTCATACATGTTGGAAAATGCCCAGCAAGACAAAGCACCCCCTTCTGTCCCTCAGGGCGTAGCAGCCCTGAAGGAGGAAAGAGGTCTTGGGTCAGGGAGCCTTCCCTGAGCAGCCAGCACGGGCTCCCAGGCTCCAGAGCAGTGTCAGGGGGAAAGCAGTCAGGCCCTGAGCTCCAGGGGTGGCCTGTCTGGGACAACCTTCTCAAACATTGCAAAGCCAGGTGGACAGCCTAGGGGTGGGGGAAGGGGAAGACCCTCTATTAACCAACTGCAGCCCAGATGATTCAGTATTTTCTGCTAGTGATTTTTACGAAATCAACATATGCTTCATGTCTCCATGGCAACACACTATGGATCTGCATTCCATTTGTGGAGCTCCTTCTTGACCTCTCTGTGTTCTCTGATTCAGCCTGAATATCTGCTGAGAAGCCATCAGAGTCCACCCAATCTCCAAGAAGTCTCGGTTCCCTCAGTCCTGGCTGTTCCAGAAGGGCAGACGCTGCCTCCATCCATGCAACTGGAATATCTGGAGACCTTCACCTGGAGAAACACAACAGTACCTCAATTAGGGGATAACCCCGATCCGGAGTTGCCATGGAAACCCGGTTGTATTGAGTACTGGAGAAGCTGCGTGCTTCCTCGCCCTTCCCAGTATGGTGGTCCTTCAAGGTCTTGCATAAGCTGCGTGTTTCTGTTTCACATGCATCTTGGAAATCTGAACGTCCTGCTAAATACTGAGCTTCTGACCTGAGCCTAAATAGGAAATGCACAGGTTTCTAGTTATGGACTCAAGCGCCTTATGGTAAAAATGGAGACCACGGTATGGCTGGTGGTTTTGACCATGGGTCTGGGAGGCAGATGCACTCGGGGTCCACTTGTGAACTTCCCACTTAGATGACCTGGCAGGTTTTTACTGTAAGGTTCAGTTGGCTCCTGTGAAAAGTGGGAAGGAGCGAGCGTGCCTTGGAGAATTAGAAGGATTAAAGGTTGATGCACTAGAGCCCTCGGCCCAGAGAAAAGCTCGGTCAAGGCCCAGCTCAGCTCTAGGGGGCGCCACTCACACGGAGGCCATAGGAAGGGGCTCCCTGGTAGCAGCATTACATCCCGGGCCCCGGCCAAGGGCCCAGCTCCACATTTATAACCTTATTTAGTCCTTTCCTGATGGACTGGCCAGAAGTCAAAGTCCATTGGGAGGTTCAGATGGGCCAGCTCCGGTGCAGAGGCCTTACTACCCAAGCCCCGATGCCATCGCGCCACCAGCGCCAGCGCCAGGTTCCTGCGGAATCCGAAAGGCACGTGGGCGTCAGCGCTAGGGACTGGCCCGCCGCGACACTCCTCGCCTGACCTACCAGGGCGCACGGCCGCCCGCTCGGCCGAGACCCCCGGTCCCCGAGCCCCGGGCCGGCAGGCGAGAGACCAGCCTAGTGACAGCGGGCGGGGAGTCCGGCCGGAAGGAGCCGCCCTCCGCGGCCTCCCTCCGCGGCCCCTGCCGGCACGCTCGCCGCCTCTCTCCTCCTCCCCCGCAGCCTCCAGCCTCCTCCCCTCGCGCTCGTCGTCCTCCCCGCCCCCTGTCCCCTCCCCTGCCCTCCCCCCGCGCCTGAAGAGCGCGCCGCGAGGGGGCCGGGCCGCTTACTTCCTCCACCGCGGCGCCGAGCGCGGAGT
>NW_025999968.1:58261849-58375230 GCF_001458135.2 Marmota marmota marmota
GACGCTGGCCCCAGCCGAGCCTGCGCCCTCCGCCCGCCCGTCGCCCCGGCCCGGCCCGCGCCCGCCTCGCCTCGCCTGGCCTCGTCTGCCCGGCGCGCACCGGCAGTCCATCCGGCCACAGCCGCCGCCCGGCCGGCCCTGCCGCAGCAGCACGGTAAGAGCGGCCGGAGAGGGACACCACGCTGGGCAGGGACGGGCACCGAGGGCCAGGTCCCGGGTGCCGCGGGCGGGGGTGGCGGCTGTCCCGAGCGATCGAGGGTCGCTCGTGCGAGTTCCACTCGCGCTTGTTTTCCGGTGGCCGAGTGGCTGGGGGTGGTGGGGCCCGGCCACGCAGAGGGGCTGCCCTGCCCGAGGTCTCCGAGCCGGTCCCCTGGCTTTTGTGTTTGGAAGGAGACGCGGGCCTGTCAGGGGTTCCTGCCCAATACGCGCCCTGGCTTCGGCCGAGGGTGTTGGGGACCCGAGGGCGCGCCCGAGGTGGACCCGGGTTTGGGGTGATCGGCCGGAGGGGCGTCGTTCCCCGAGGATCTGGGGCGCCCGAAACACCTGGGCGGCTGCGGCTGCCCTGGAAAGAGTCACCTGCTCCACCAGGTCCGGGCCGCCAGGGCCCGCGCCCTAGGAGGCCAGCACAGGGCACTCTCGAGGTGGGGTGTGCAGGCGCGGGGCCGCCTTTATTTCCTTGGCCTTGGAGCGTTGGATGGAGGGGTAAAGGCGTTCGCTTGTGTGTTTGGGTTGTGGTTTTATTTCTTGTTTTTTAGATTCGTTTAAGCGCAGGAGGTATATTAGCCTGTATTCAGTTTCAGGGTGGCCTAAAATAGTAGTTGACTCGCTACTTATTTAGAAAGTGAAGAAGTGAGCAGTCCTCTTTGGAGATAGGAGTAATTTATTTTAATTCACCAGTAAGCGATTATGTTTGTTCCCTACAGTGGAAGCGCCTCTGCGTTATCCGCCTGCCCACACCACCGCCAATCGCGGAGATCAATCTCCACGTTAAGCTTTATTAAAATTCTGAGTAATATCTCAGTACAGTAAATGTGAACACCGTGCGTCCCGCAGGCAAATAGTCAAACCCTCATTTCTGGGATTAGTCATTCCTCTCTCTAAACTGATGGCTTGTAAAGCCAGAAGCAGAAGTGTCACAGGGTTCTCCCCCCACCCCCAAATATACCTACATACAAACCTGTCCTCTAATCTTACATAAGTGACTACTTGTTCCAATAAGGATACTGTTGTCAGGCAAATTCTCCTTGTTTTACAATTTAACCGTTTTCAGTCCTGAGCCTGCTGCCATCTTTCTTCCCCCACCCCCATTTTTCTTTTGGTTCAGAAGCAGCAGCCAATGACAGCACCAAAAAGATGTAAACTTGAAATTGATTTATATGTTGCCCCTTGGTCTGCCTGCTGAGTTAACAAGCAGGTTGAGTAGAATAAGTGAACTTACATTTGATGAGTTGTGTGTCTGCCTGAAACCATTTAGTAGAGCACTTTAAGTCTTCATGGTTTTTTAACAAAACTCATTAAAAGCTGGACAACAAAAGAACCCTATTCTGCAGATGGTAATCACGCTCTCTATGTGGGAGTGGTAGGCTGGCTGCCTTTTCTCCTGATATTCGTACACAAACTCTGGCAGAGCTCTTCGGTGGCCCTCCACATCCATTCTCCGTCCATCTCAGAAACTAGAAACACAGGAGTTAAGTCAGCAGGTGTCTGTAGACCAAATCATGACAAGAAAGTGCCGTCGGGGGCTCTGGAGGGGTGATTGAACACGCCCAGGTGTACTGGTTTCTTTGACTGACCTAGAGACCTAGAGTTGTAAGTTAGAGAGCATTTCCCGGGGGCCCAGGGTAGTGAAAAGGGCCTAGTCTAATAATATTTGTATACTCTGTCAGATATAGTCATTCTTATTCCAGGGTTTTAGACCACCCTCCACTGGAATTCTGATCCCCACTCTTGCCCCTTACAGGCCTCCATAGTAGCTGTGTGGCCCCAGGCCAGTGACTCATGTTGCTGGGCCTCAGTGGCCTCTCTTGAAGGAGGTAGAGCATCTGCCTCGAAATGCAGAGACTCAAGGACTGGGGACACAGGGTTGTCCGGCATAGGGCTTATCCCTTGGTGACTGTGGGTTCCGTCATGGCCACCATCATTAGTAGCAAATGTTGACTTCTGAGTGAATGTTGCTGACACCATGCACCAAGTGGAGACTCCAACAAGGGTGGCCACTTTTGAGCCAGTCCCCTCCCCATGCTCCCACGGGGCTTCTTGCTCATTGCAGTGCTCCTCGGCCTCTGCAGGCTACTTCGATCTTACCTCTTTCCTTCAGCCTTAACAGCCCTCCCCAGCGCTTCTCGCGGCCTCTGTTATCTTTTTAGCCGAGATGTGTGCACATGTGTGTGCGCGTGCGTTGGCTGTCGGCATTGTTGAGACATCTGCTTTAGCCCTAATGTTGACCATAAAGCGAGAACGAGAAAGCTTAAACCCACATAATTCCATGAGAATGTGCTGTTGCTGCCTCCAGTAAGTTCTCTCAGCACGGTATTTTAGTTCAAGTTCTTGGTTGCAACAGGTGGGAGCACCCACAGGAGACCTGGGTGGTAATTAGGGGTGCCCGTGGAGCTGGTTGAAGGCCTTCAATACTGTAGCCATGAGGCAGGGAGGGTGGGGGATGGCCTTCAGTGGCCTTATTTGCCATGTTAGAAATAGTACAACCGATGACATTGATTGCATTACATTTCAATTGCCTAATAGATTCAAAATATTCTATAAGCATGCAGTAAATGTATAAATTATTGAGGCATTTTTCTTTTTTTCTCCTAAATCTTTGAATCTGTGCTGACCATGTTGGTCAGCACAGATCTCTTGTAAGCCCACCTTATCAGAGCCAGTGAGGCTGATCCCTATTTGGGGTTACTCCCACTGTGGAAATTGCAGAAATCGTTTAATCTCTGTATTCAGAGCAGGAAGATCCTGGGACAGCAAGGGTTTCATCTCACCCTCTCCCTTTTACCCCCCTTCTGGGCCTGTGCTTCCCGGCATCTTGGAGAGCAGAAGGGAGGAAGGGGAATTTTCTGAGACTCCTTCTAGGGCTGCTTTTCCAGATCTGGATCCCATGGGAGCTTATTTGATGAGGCCACCAACCCTCCTGCAGCTGCCTGGGTTGAGGGGACTATGCCCCCGCAGGCAGGAAGTGACCCACTGCCCTGCCAGCCCCCCCATGTCATTGAAAAGCATGAAAGTGCTGCCTTCCAGCATGAAGGTGCCAGCCATCCAAAAAGGTGCTTAATCTGGAGAATCATTTCTAAGGGAATTCAGTAGGGAGTCAGCATTATTATTTAAATACCTGACTGGAGAAAACACTTTCCTGTTGAGACCCTTGGGAGGAAAGCCTTGTAAATAAGAATCCAGGTGTGAACTACCTGTCACTGTAGAATCAACCAGGACTTCCTGGAAACCTGCTTCATGTGTTGCCCCTTTAACTCTTCATTTCCTTTTCTTTTTCAAGATGAATGATTTTGGAATCAAGAATATGGACCAGGTGGCCCCGGTGGCTAACAGTTTTCGAGGGACACTCAAGGTGAGTGAGTCTTCATTATAATATTTTACAAAGCGGAAACCTCCATCTCTAGGAGAAAAAATATTGGCCTTGTCCCAGAAGATGGGTAGTGAGGCCTTTGTAGTGGACCTGGCTCCTTCCATGTGAAAAGGTCCTGTGATTCTCAGTCTGACAGTTGGAGGAGCTTCCTGTCCTGCCTTTTTATCTACTGGGGGGTTTCCTCAGGTGGTGAAAAGGCTGTTTATGAGCTGCTGTGAAAGAGGTAAGAAGAATTAGCTGCGGCTGCTTCCATCAGAAGGGGTGACACCCCCAGAGGTCGCAGGGAGCCTGTTGTCACTGGTGCAGAGAAACAGGCCTGTTTATGTAAACTGGAAAACAGATTAAAGATGAAAGAGCCTGGGTGGCACATGCCTGTAATCCCAGCTGCTGGGCGTCTGAGGCAAGTTCAAAGCCAGCCTCAGCAAAGATGAGGCGTTAAGCAACTCAGTGAGACCCTAAATACAAAGTAGGGGATGTGGCTCAGTGGTTAAATTCCCCTGAGTTCAATCCCCACTACCCCCCACCTCCAAAAAAAAAAAAGATGAAAGAGCCTTCTCCGCTGCAGAAACATGCTTCATGTCTCTTCTATCATGATTCCTTTTGGAGAATGTTTCGTAGCCCAAAATGGTAACTTCCCATTTGCTTTCTCCAAATGTAAGTGACAAGGTGTGGTTGTTTTTGTATAGTAAGCATGTTTCAGAAGCACTGATTTTAAGGTTGGCCTCCTGAAAGCTGTGTCTGGCAAGATGATGACGTTATCCCTGGTATGTTGTATTTTCCTTTGTAAATCACTAGTGAGGTTATTTGCGTGATACAGTACCAAAAGCTAGAAGCCGGCACAGTATTCATGTCATTACGAAGAACAAAAAATTTCAGTGAGTTTTCATGTGTGTTTGGTGCGATGTTTTAATTCTGGCAGAAGTGGTGTAGAGATTATGGTTATTGAGTTGCAACCAACACCCTTAAGGAAATCCTTCTATGAATTAAAAGAATCTGATGATGCATCTGAGGTCTCTGGATTCGGAAAAGAAATAGTCATTGCTGAAATTTGTGTGTTGAAATACAAAATGCGGATTTGATTTGTTCTTTGGCTTCCTGATTTTAAAACAAGAACTTACAGTCCGGAAAAGCACTTGTTAGCGGCTTGGGTAATGCTAGTGGGAATTTTTAACCTCTATGGGACATTTCACCAAAATTAGCTCTGCTGTGAAGTCGTTTATGACTGCAGATGAGTATTTTGCCCTTGCTTGGTGAGTTTCTCCTCCCAGGTCACAGGCAGTCAAGACGTCACCTCTTAGGGCTTGGGGTTTTAGGAGGCTGGGCTTCCAACTTCTGCCTGCCTGCTTTTGCAATGCGTCATTCATTGTTCTGCATTCTGGAAAAAAAAAAAAGTGCACAACTGATTTTATTTGTAAATGTGTTACACATTTTTTTATTGATGACTCAACAGATGGGTCATTGTGTTACACATAACATGGAATTTCCAGAATATGTTGGAAAAATAGAAGTTTTCTTCACGTTTCCCCCAACAAGTTAGGCAATGACAATGAAGACATTATCTATTACTTAGAAATGTGTCTTCCATTAAAGACTGTGTTCGCAAGGTGCTGGAAGTGCTAGATCAGCACTCCACACACACTGAGTTTTCTGTCCCGACGCATCTCTCCCCTAAAGTGCAGGTGGTTGAACTTCAAACTCATTTCCTTTGGAAACCCTTCCACTTACAGGTGTGTGAGTGGTTCTTTTTAATAATACACTTCACCTTTTCTAAAATGAAACCTTAAGGAATCTTTTTCACATGTTATTATTTTCTGAACTGTTGAAACCAGAGGAGGACCAACTTCTCTATTTCCATTTAAATTGTCTCATGAGAAACATTTCAAGTGAATGCTTCCAAAGATATTCCAAAGATATCTTTATTACAGAGATAAAATGTGATGGTTAGATTTTTTTAAATTTCTTAATTTACATTGATTAGACCAAGAAAATAACCTCCTGGTCATTCTGATTCTGTGAGGTTAATTAAATAATCCAGAATAAAATGGAATCACTGGGTCACTCTGACCTAGGAAGTCTGAGTACTGAGTGGTTACTTGTGTGTGTTGCTTTATAATTGCTGGTTTAATCAGGGTCCATCAGTAAGATCACCCATGGACCACTTTTAAAGTGGGTAATTAAATAAGTTCCTCTTGTATTTCCATTTGCTTTTGCATCTGTTTCTGCAGCGCCAGCCAGCCTTCGACACCTTTGATGGGTCCCTATTTGCGGTTTTCCCCTCTCTAAATGAAGAGCAAACACTCCAAGAAGTGCCCACAGGCTTGGATTCTATTTCTCATGGTAATTTCATCCTTAGACTTGAGACAAACGGTGCATAATTTCCCTAAGTGGTTCAGTTGATGGAGAGTGTTCCTATGTTGAACTTGGGTGTGAAAACCCTGGTAGAAGACCAGAACTGGGAGAAGGCGGGTTCCTTTTTTCCTCTTTTTTTTCCTCCAGTACTGGGTACAGGTGCTCTCCCCCTGAGACCTAAATCTGGAGAATCCCACCAGAGGGCTCACCCCGTGAGCTTCTGTCAGGAAACTGCAGGGGAGCTCTGTGTTTCCATCCCCGGCAAGTACTTCCTCATCTCCTGGGTCCGCTCAGAAAACAGACATTGAAATTCACCGGCTTTTAAGCCTGGGCTCACATTATTAGTTAAATTTCCAACTCCCACCCCCACTGGGGCTCTGTTTTCAGGACAACAAATTATTGTTGATCTGTTCCCATCTGATTCCTTTCTTCTGCAGTTCTCTGGTGTCATTGCTTACTCTTCTTAAAGGACTAGCATGGCAGATGATGGAGGGACTGGCTGCAAGCTGGCCAGCCCCTGCTTCCTCATGTGAGGAAAGTGCTAGAAGATTCAGCCCAGGCAATTAATTGAAAGCATATGCTTGCATTAGCATAACATCATGTGACTATCATTTATCATTCTTGAAACTTCTGGAAGCATCTAGAGAAGATTGTTTTTCAATTAAAATTGAAGACTGGCCCCCTTTGTGGTGCTAAGGTCTGCCTGATCATGCCGGGCCTCCTGCCTGCTGCTTGGTTTAATGGACATAACTTCTCAACTGTGCATTTAAAATCCCTTATGCCTTTTGACCAAAGACCATACCATTTCACCTTTTTCTAAAAATTTAAATGATATTCCATCTATTCATGTAAAGCTTTGCAAAATAGGATAAATTTTATTTTAGACTTTTTTTGTGTGTGTGTGAGTGTAGTCCTGAGACATATAATGATTTCTCAACTTCCGTTGAGATTTTTTGTTCCTATTTTACTTTTGTTGTTGTTGTTCCCCGGGCCCCTTGTGTGCTAGGCGAGCACTTTCCCACTGAGCTGCCTCCCCAGCCCACTTTAAGGAATAGTGTCCAGGTTTGGGATCAGAGTTGCTCTTTCCTGAAGTTGGGTCCCTGTGTCAGTCCCCCCTGGTGTCGCCCCAGGCCCTCACCTGCCCTGCTTTCGTCTAGACTCGGCCAGCTGCTGCGAGCTGCCTCTGCTGACGCCCTGCAGCAAGGCGGTGATGAGTCAGGCCCTAACAGCCACCTTCAGTGGCTTCCAGAAGGAGCGTCGGCGTCTTGGCATTCCAAAGAGTAAGTGCTGTGTGTACGAGCGCCGACCCAGGCGTCCAGGGCCAGGGCACGGCGGGTGCTCCATTTCGACCCCGGGTTTAGGGGTGTTAGAAGAGGCAGCGATGCAGTTCCTGGAACCGGTGTTTCCTGCAGGGTCTGCTGCACACCCGGGCCCCCCATCAGGCTGACTTTCAGGGCAGAGCCTTGCTCATCTCCTGGGTTGGGTGGGTCTGCAAGAACACATCAGGGTCGCCTAGTCCCCCCTTCCCGCTCTCTGTCCCCGGAGTCCTCATCACGTCTTCCCTCCTCGCAGACCCCTGGCTGTGGAGCGAGCGGCAGGTGTGCCAGTGGCTCCTGTGGGCCACCAGCGAGTTCAGCCTGGTGAACGTGAACCTGCAGAGGTTCGGCATGAACGGCCAGGTGCTGTGCAACCTTGGCAAGGAGCGTTTCCTGGAGCTGGCCCCTGACTTTGTGGGCGACATTCTCTGGGAGCATCTGGAGCAGATGATCAAAGGTACCCCCGGTGACCCGATGGCCTTGTGCAGGGAGGGGAGGCTTGGGAGCAGCAGGTGCTCTTCCACCTGAGGGTCCCGTTTCAGATGACACAGAGGGCACTGCCTCGGCACCCCCTAAGGGAGGTGACCAGAGGTCTTCGTGCCACTTGGGGAGGTGTGTGGCATACAGCGGGGATGACGCCACAGGCAGCAGCCTTAGTCAGGGAGCGCTGCTGTGCTGGACGCCACCATCATGGCAGCCTGGGTGGACGGGCGGTGCGCCATCAAGGGTTTCCCGACTCTGAAGACCAGGGAGCCTTCATGGAGATGAGCTCTGTGAATCACCCAGTAAATTCCCTAAATCCAAAGGAAATCCAGCAGAGGACTTTCTTAGGAGGAGGAGTGTTATGTGTTTAAACAAGCAAGTGGTTGATTCATACCTATACACGGATGGTATAGATATACGAGGCTATAATGCACAGAAGCTGACCATTGATCACCAGAGACCTCACCAATACAGAGACAGTCACAATTCAGAACTTACCAGCAACAGCAATGTGTAAAATGCATTGTTTAAAAAGAAAAACAAAAATCATAAGGGTTGTTTAAGTTAAAAACTATAAGAAAAAAGTGTGTGTGTTGAGTTTGGGGAAATATTCTTCACTTAAATGGATTTTAAACATATCAAATTTCAACATCTGCTGTAGACTCAGAACCTCAAAAAGCCTGGGGTTCACCTGCCACCTCTTCCTAGTTATGACGTCTTAGGGCCAGGGAATCTTATTTTAAAAGATCCCCTGTTTATTTGGCAAGTTGGACCTGTTTTGCTGTCACTCAGGCGTGTGAGCCTGTGTGTTGTGGGACAGGTGTGTGGCAGAGTGTAGACCCTTTCAAGTTCTTAGTGCACCTGGCCCCCTGCACTGGGCCTGCCGTGCCCTGGCCACACCTCCAGGTCTGGTCGCTGTGGGCCTGAGCCTCACAGGCAGGAGCCATAGCCATCTCGTTAATCCTCAGCACTCCCTGCCCCTCACGGACGGTTTTTCCCAAAGGGTTTAGGTGTTTCCTGAGCCTGGAAGTAAAGACATTTCAGGTCTTTCCAGCTTTGCCATCAAGTTGGACTTTGCCAATGGCATCATTAATTTTGGAAAACTTACTGACATTCTTAGGAAAATGTATTGCTGTCTCTGTCACACAAAGGTCACATAAAGACACGGGATGTGATGGGATGGAACGGGAGGTGCCATATGCATTGGGTCATTCTGGGTCACCCGTGCGACGCGTTCGGAAAGTAACTTTTCTTGTGGTTTTTACCTATTTGCCATCTTATGTCTCCTGCATCTATTTTTCAGAAACCCAAGAAAAGACAGAAGATCAGTATGAAGAAAATTCACACCTCAATTCAGTTCCTCACTGGATTAACAGCAACACCTTAGGTCAGTCTGCTTGATTCTGTCTTCAGGTCTTGCTCTTGGGTCTTCCTGGTAGACAGGCCCTAATAGAAGCTCCATGGGGCATCCTGGACCTGCACTGTCCCCCTGGGGTGGCCACACCTGTGTGTTGAGCTATGCGTGGTATAAATGTGGCTGACCCACATTGAGATATACGAGGCTATAATGCACACCAGTTCATAAGTCTTGGTACGAGATAACATAAAATCTCCCCGATGATCATATCATACTGATTACATATTAAAAAGGTAATTGATATGTTAGGTCAATTAATGTGGAAAAATAACTGCCCCTGGTTCTTGTTTAATGCAGCCACTAGAAAGTTTAAAGTCATGTAAGTGGCTTGCAGCGTCTCCGTGGGTCAAGGTGTTCCAGGCAGTTTACAGAGGAGAGCTGACGTCTGCGGTCGCTGGCTGTTCCTCTGCGGTGGGCACAGAGCGAGCCATGCAGCCCTCAAGTGGCTCAGCACTTGGGAGTTGAAACGGCTGTCGTGGAAGCAGGGTCCTCTGGTCACTGCTCAGTGGGAGGGAGGTCACGTGGAGGCTGGAGGGTGCAGTGCCACATGGGATTTGCTCCAGGGATGGCCATTGGGGTGATCTGACTCTCACAGCCCTGCCATCCTTCATTCCGCTCAGGTTTTGGTGTGGAGCAGGCTCCGTTCTCAGTGCAGACGCAGAATTACCCCAAAGGCGGCCTCCTGGACAGCACGTGTCCCTCGTCTGTGGCTCCCGGCGTGCTCAGTTCCGAGCAGGACTTCCAGATGTTCCCCAAGTCACAGCTCAACACCGTCAGTGTCAACTACTGTCCTGTGGGTCAGGACTTCCCAGGCTCCAACTTGAATCTGCTCACCAGCAGCTCTGGTAAGCAGAAGTGTCCTTGGCCGAGCGTTGATTGGAGGAGCCGTACTCAGACAGCCATGTGGTTTCTTAATAAATGTGTCCTGGGTTCAGCCATTGGAGAAGGACGTCAGAGGACGCTCCTGTGCTCGGTGACTTTCTGACAAGAGCGCTTCTGATGTGCTGGAAACTCTGGGAGGGAGCTCACATGCAAGGCTGGAGGGGGCTATGCCTCCTGAAAGTGAGCCCGACGGTCCCCACTCTTGAGCTAAATCCTCCATCCAGTGGGGCATTTCATGGGAATGATGTAAAATGTGACCGATTTCTTTTTAAGGAGAGGTAACACACATTGTGCAGATCCCAGTTGTACACAGGTGGAATCTGTGCCTGTAAGTCCACCTGTAACAGCTGTTCAGATAGAAATAGGAGTGTTTCCGGCACCCCAGGGAGTTCCCTCTCACCCCCTCAGTCACGGCATCCTCACCACAGGAGGAAACCAGTCTGACATTGTGTCGTTGTGACTTGCTTCTTGCCATTCTTCCTCGATGGAATCATACAGCGCTTTTTTCCTTTGAGTCTGTCTTGCTGATTTGTGTGAGCGCCATCCGGCCTGTAGCCAGTTTTCCATTTCAGTGCTGTATGGTGTTCCGTCTTTGAGGCTGTACTTGGTTTATTCTCCTGTGGATACATGGTGATTTGTGGATGTGCCTGTCTTCAGGAGTAGGCCTCTGAGTCTGAGAGCACTCGGGGGGCCCTGAAGGACCCTGCACCTGCGGAGGGGTGGCTGCAGTCGGGGTGGTTGGCGGTGATGCCACAGTTGTGCCCGAGACCCACCTTTGGCAATGACCCAGTAACCCTGGACCCTTCCCATGCCCCGGGGACTCAGAGCATGTGCTGGGCTGTCTCTGCCAGGGAAGCCCAAGGACCACGACTCCCCCGAGACCGGCGCGGACAGCTTCGAGAGCTCGGACTCACTGCTGCGGTCCTGGAGCAGCCAGTCCTCCTTGCTGGACGTGCAGCGGGTTCCTTCCTTCGAGAGCTTCGAGGACGACTGCAGCCAGTCTCTCTGCCTCAGCAAGCCGACCATGTCCTTCAAGGACTACATCCAGGAGAGGAGCGACCCGGCCGAGCAGGGCAAGCCGGTCATACCTGCCGCCGTCCTGGCCGGCTTCACAGGTGAGCCTGGAGCCGGCCTCCGGCCGTCCCTGCCCACCACCTCCATCCAGGCCTGCCCACCACGTGCCAGGGGGTCGGGGTGTCTCCAGGTGAAGGCAGCTGTGTCCACACCGGCTGGTGACACCCCTGGGTCTCGCCCTGGGAGGATCGTGACCACGCCCTCCACCTGGAGGCGGAGGCGAGGAGGGGGACAGGCGCTGAGTCCTGGGCCCTGACTCACCTCCTGCAAGATCTCCAAGAATGTAAACTGGCCCCGGGGGAGTGGCCGGACCGGCCTCCAGTGATACCTGGGCTGTTTACCTTTCCTGGCCTCTACGACCATCGGCTCTTAGTCTTCAGGTTTGGGTGAGGGCTATTCTAGGCAGAGAACAAATACTAAAGCCACTTTAGAAACAGATGATCCAATACTGGAGCGAAAATACCAAGTTTTTTTTTGTTTTCATTGCTTTGTGTGTTCTTTAAAAATATATATATATACATACACAAAATGTATATATACACACACACATATGTACATATATGTATATGATTTTAACCATATGGAGCTACTTTAAAAAAAAAAAAAAAACGAACTCAGTAGATTAAAATGAGGCTACATGGGCATCCGTTTTTTTCTGTCATCTGAAAAGCCCGTAGGTGAAGTCCATGTGTAGTGTGGGGCCGGCGGTAGTTCCCCTATCTGGAGGTGCAGGGCCTGGTAGAGAAATGCAGGGCGTGGTGCTGGTTCTCCATGTGGGTGGTAACGCTAGTCCCCATACGTCGACTGCCACTCTGTGGGGAACTGGGCCCGGGGTCTGTGGTGGGGGTAGCCTCGCGTGGTGTGGTGTGAACCCACTGTTGAGATGGGGCAGAGAGGTGGGCAGCTCTGGGTGGTCACACAGCGCCCCAGCTTGGCTCGCTGGCTCCAGAACACTGTCCTTAGTGCTTCAAGGGGATCACTATTCGGTGGGAGAGAGTGGGCTTCGGAGCCGAAGGTCTAGGTTTCCCCCCTCCCCGGCTGCATGTGACCAGGACGGGGCGCTGGCCTGCCAGTGCACCTTCAGACCAGGCCCGTGAGGTTTGGGCCCCACAGGCTGTCGGTTCTGAGCGGCAGTTGAGAAGGAAGGTGGCTGAGTTGCTGTGTGCCAGGTTGGCTTCGCAGGCCGGCCGTGAGGCCACGGGGATCACCCCCAGGCCACCAAGCACCCCTCTCCTGAGCAGCGGCCCCACCTTCACGGGCGACATGCCCTTTCTGTGAGGAAGTGTCCCTTCCGCCGCCCCCACAGTGCCCCACTGGGAGTTTCTAGAAATAGGCCCTCAGGCTTCTCCCAGGGGAGCAGCTCAGCAGGGTGAGGACCGGGAAGGCCAGACGTGGTGGCCCTGAACTTTCTTCCCCACAGCAAACCCAGGGAAGAGCGTGAGGCGGAGCGGCCTCTTCTCCAACAGTGGGAGGTGTAGAGGGACAGCCCCCTTTGGTGTCCAGCCTCATCCCATTGAGGTGTTTAGACTGTCCCCACCACACTGGGTCCCGCCTGCATGCCAGTGCCCAGCTGGCCAGCTGTGTCCCTCGGCCGTCCTGCCCCACAGTGTCCTGATGCTGTGATTGTGAGCCGCCTCCCTCTCCCCACAGGAAGTGGGCCCATCCAGCTGTGGCAGTTCCTCCTGGAGCTGCTTTCCGACAAGTCTTGCCAGTCCTTCATCAGCTGGACCGGGGACGGCTGGGAGTTCAAGCTTGCGGACCCGGATGAGGTATAGCCAGGGCCCGGGAAATCCCCAGGCTCTAAACCTAATTCGTCACGCCACGTTCCCCTCTCCATCCCCTGAGCCCAAGAAAGGGCTCATCGGGTCCCCTCCCGACTACTAAGGCTCCACTGGAGCTTTCGCTTTGATGATGAACCCACAAGGTGTCCTTCGGGGGCCTCTGTCCATGGCCACTGGGCTTGCTTCCCGGTCTTGCTCTGATGTCCAGTCAGAAGCCTGAAGCTACAAACAAAGCCTGTCCCCAAAGGCCTTAGGAGACCCGCCTTTGCCCATTGAGGGGACCGAGCTTCCTGATTGCCCCTCCCTAGGGGTTGGGACCATCTGCTGCAGAAGGCAGATGTGTTCAGACAGCACTGAGGAGCCCTCCGCCTCTGGCAGTGTGGAGTAGAGCCTGTCACCTCCCAGTTCCCTGGGGAAACCAGCACCAGGGAATGAATATGTCACTCATGTCACTGGGCTTGGAGTCCTGCTCAGAGAGAGAACCCAGGGCGGTGGTGACCCAGCCTTTCCCTGTGTCAGGCCTCCTGGTGGGGGCCCTCAGCTCCCAGGAGGTTTTGCTAAGACAGACCTAAGCCAGAGGCAGGGACCTCACTCACCCAGGTACAGAGAAACAGCCCAGGAGGGACAAGTGGCCCTTGCGTATGTATTAAAAGACGACCGAGCCCCTGGGGCCTTCTGTGGTTGGCAGACTCTGTCGGATGAGCCCGCATCAGAGTCGGGGAGCCATTAGTCACTGTTTCTGAGTTGGCAAATGTAACTCTGTTCCATCTCTGTCCGTCCAAGGTGGCCCGCCGGTGGGGGAAGAGGAAAAATAAGCCCAAGATGAACTACGAGAAGCTGAGCCGAGGTCTACGCTACTATTACGACAAGAACATCATCCACAAGACGTCGGGCAAGCGCTACGTGTACCGCTTCGTGTGTGACCTCCAGAACCTGCTGGGGTTCACGCCCGAGGAACTGCACGCCATCCTGGGCGTCCAGCCGGACACAGAGGACTGAGGTCTCTGGCACCACCCTGAGCCACCCCGGGCCTGGGACTGTGAGCGGGAAGCCCAGCCTGACCAGCTGATCCCCAGACCCGGAAAGGCAAGGTTGAACCTGTCCCTGTCCAGAAAGGTCACCGAGAAGCAGTGGCCTTATTTGATCCCAGATCCTGCCTGTTCAGCAGGGTGCCCTTGGTGGCCGAGTGGCCCGTAGCTGGGCAGGAGCGACTTTAATGAACGTGGTGGAGATGGAGGCGCAGGGGCCACCCTGGCTCTGCATGGCCATGTGGCAGGGAGTCTGTTCAGGATTCCCCGGGGAGCAAGCGGGTGTGGAAACACGGACATTTAAGTGGTGTTTTGGCCTGTTGCAACCGGAGCAGAGACCCTCTCTGTTGGAGAGGGCTGGGAGGGAGGGAGCCAGGGACCACGCCATTTCAGAAGACAGTTTGTGTATATTATTGTAATCTTATAATTGTTATCAAAATCCTCTAACAGTTCTATTTAACAGAAATTGTATATTGTAATTTAAAATAATTATATGACTGTATTTGAGATAAGAATGCAGACATCCAATATTTTATTCCATTTTTTCAATAGCACATGCGTCCGGCATTTTACAAAGACGCTCTCTGCCCCCATGGCAGACCGAGGCGTTGTGAGTGTGGATTACGTTCATTTGATAGACCTACAGGAACAAGGTCTCAGGGGTGATCCCTGGTTTTTGTCCTCTTATTGTTGGTTTTTTGTTTTGGTTTTGCCATGATGACTGTCTTGGCAAGGACTTTGTACACTTGGATTTTTATAAGAAACTTAATGTCATTATTCTGGGGTACATGGACCTCTCTGCTTTTTCCTTGAATTGTAAAGCAAAAGCTATAAAGCAGTATTTTTCTTGACAAATGGCATATGTTTTCCACTTCTGTGCATGCCTTAAAGCCGTTTATACACAAATGTATTTTATTTTTTGGTGTAACCGTGTTTTCCCGACAGCTCACCTCTCCTGGCCAAACTTTTCCTTCCTGTGCCCCGAGTGACTCTGTGTGATTAAAATAAGAAAACTATTTTTGGAAATAGGCGAGTCCTTTTCAGAGACCAGGAGGGATTTATGTAGCAGCTATTTTTACTACAAAAGTAATTCACTGGAAAAAAAAAATGTAATTTGTACGAAAGCTTTATTTTTATCTCAGCTCTGTGTCATGTATTGTGCAGAGCTGAAGGGCAGGGTGGGCGGCAGGGGCTTCTGTAAACCTCGAATACAGTGACGCATGGCTGCACCAAGGTGGTCACCTGCCGTACCTCGGACCATCTCGATAGTATGCTTTCCCTTTCTGCTCAGTGTCCTCAGCAAGATCGTTTCCTCTTTCTTTATTATTTTCTTGGGCGTGGAATACCCAGAAGCACCTAGAGGGTCCGCAGACAGAGAAGAACTCACTGGAGTGGATCATTGGAGGAAAATGTTTTGATTCCCGCCAAGACTTGAGGACACATAGTCCACCATGTAGTCCTGGCCTTTGCAAGTGATCCAGCCACGTTGACTTCAGAGTCAGAGGGACTTTCCTAGCAGCATGACCGTGGATCCCTGAGGCTGAGTGAAATCACGTGAGGCTGATGAAATCACGGGACCGCGAGCCGCGAGCCGCGAGCCGGGGCCAGCAAAGCCAGCCTGTGGCGGCCCAGCCAACATGCTCAGAAGAGATGGTTTTCAGGACATTTACGCACAGGATGTTTTTTCAAGTGGGACCTGTTTGTCACTGGAACATCTGTTTATAATATAAACAGACGTGACTGGGAACATCTTGCTGCCAAAAGAAAGTGTAGCCATCGGCTGATTTAAATGAGGTTGAGCTAGGAGCAACGGCCAGTTTCAGACTGGTTCTGACCAGCAGCGGTGGCAGTTTCTTGTGGTTCAGCCTCAAGTGATGGAAACAAGTCCCGAGAAGCCTTTGGCATGGTAATGAATGAATCTTGAGTATAAAAGTTTTGTAATTTGGCTTTTTCTTTCTCAAGTAATAAAGTATTTGGTTTCTGTAAATGTCTCTATAATATTCCTCGCCTTCTCCACTCAAGCATCGGGAGCCAGAGTGAGGCCCCAGCGTTGGTGACCCCGTCTGCACCTGCACCTTCCTGTCTTGGGTGGGCCTTCGTCTCTTGACCTGGTTTCACCCTCGAGGAAGCCTAGAAACCCTAGAATCCCTGGCCTTAAGGAATCAATGAGCCCATCCGGAAGGAGTTCCCAAAAAGTGCTCCTTCAAGGGAGAAATTCTTCTAAGACAATCGTAACGGGGATCATTCGGGTGTCTGGCCTTTGAGAAAAGACTGAGGATGTTTGTGTTAAGGATAGGACTTGAGGCATAAGCACTTCTGTAATTTGAGGCCGGGGCGCTCCAGGTCCCCTCATTGGAGCTCTGACACAGGGGACAGGAGCCAGAGAGGACAGAGATGGTCCAGGACACTCGTTCCTGTACCCAGGACTCCACACCCTGGGCTGCCAGGCTGCCAGGACCTCATTTAAACCAGCAAAGGATGGCACTTAGGATAGCACCACATCCCTGCCAAAGGTTACCATTTCAGAAGTTAAATGTTAAGATATTAATTTTGAAAAAATCTACTACATATTAGCATAAACAGCACGTTTTTTTCTCACTGAAATGAAATTTTTTTAAAATAATCATGGCATTATTCTACATTGGCAAATCTCTTTCATGTCTGGCTTAATAGATTTCTGTCTACTTATTTCTGCATTTAGTTTGTTCTGTCATATTTTGATGAGTATATGAAGAAAATATGGCCTTCCTCACAGCCATGTCCCATAGTTGTGGATACTCTTTCCTATGATGCCAACGATTACACATGGCGATTTCTTAAATCTTACTTACAATTGGAATATGAAACCATATCAATAAACTTTCCAGTGGTCACACCGAATTCCATTGGTCTGTCTTGCCGTTGGAATGGATCTTTTACTCATATGTAATTTTGTAACGTCATACACATTGGTCATTTGGAAAGTATTGCTTCAAAATGTTGACACATTTCGATATCAGATGATCATAGTAGTTACTTTAATCACCAGCAATCTTACCAGGCTCACAACGACTAACAAATTTTCAAGAATTCACATCTTTATTTGGAAGTTCAAATCTTTTCATTGACAATAAATCTTCCTCTCAATTGTTTTCTCTGAAGTGACAGGCGCAGTACAGTTATTTTTGAGAATCAATCCACCCAGTACTCAAGGCTGAATAGATACAATTTGACACTTGTTCTTTCAGGTAAAAATGGTGCCCATGAATAAAGTGGTTAGTTTAACTTGTAACTCAACACAGCTGCCTTTCCTTGGGATGGTTACCATACTTCCCTATGCAGCAGGCTTTCCATTTTATTACACAAAAATTACAAAGAGGGATGTGGTGTTAGTAAAATCAGATTTCACTGATTCAGCAAAGATATTCTTGAGTGGAACTGATATATATATATATATATATATATATATACACACACATTTAATTCATCAAGTACATGATATTGAAGAATGTGATGACTCTTGTCCAGTTTAGTGCCCCTGCCCCTGCCCAGTTCATGAGGCACCAGTACTCTCCCCAACCTTTGCACCGTCAATGCCAAAGTCAGCCCAGTAAAGATAACGCAAAAACGCTTGCCTGACATGTGTGATGCAGGGATTGGCGTTTTAGCACCACATGTAAATAAATGAATAAAATGAGGGTTCATCAACAACTAAAAAATACATATTAAAAAAAAGATACTGCAAAAAAAAATAGTTCCAACCTTCAGGAGACCCGCCCCCCCCCACGCTAGTCTGAGTACCACACTTTGAGAACTATTCTAGAAAGGAAAGAGGCTTATCTAGAACAAAAGGGGTGAACCTTGAGGGAAGTGGGCAAAATTAGGCCTGGCTATGTCAGAATCTGATGTCCCTGGTTCCAATTTTACCCTTTCACAACCAGAGGATGCATTTTAAACTTAAAACAAAAGGAATTGCCTACTATTCTGCATGATGTAGGAAAAGTTCCTCACTTGGAGTAAGACAGACTTTGTTTTCCAAACCTTTTATAGAAAAAAAATGTATATTTTGCCATACTTTTTGGCAGTTCAGATTTAAATTCAGTTATAATTGTCTGTTTAATACATGTGTTCGTTTTCTGTCACTGTAACAAAATACTTGAGGCAATAAATTTATAAATAGAAAAAGGTTATTTTGATTCACAGTTTTTAGGGTTTCCGTTCTTGACTGATTGGCCCTATTGCTTTTGTGCTTGTGGCTAGGCAGCACATCATGGCTCAAGGTGAAGCAAAACCACTCACCCCATGACAAGGAAGCAAAAGAGAAAAAGTGGCCAAAGTCCCACAATCCCTGGCAGGGACACTCTCCCAGTGATCTAAAGATTCCGACTAGGTGCTCCTGCTGAGCCTCCATTCCCCTCTCAATTGTGCCACCCTGGGAAGCACATGGGCCTTTGGGGCACATTCAGATGGAAACCACAGCGACATAAGGACCATCTTACATAAGGGTGGCCTGGCTGGAGAAGTATCAGGAAGAGCTGAGCCGAAATCACTCTAAAAATACAAGATCCTGTCCCTTTAAAGATGGTGACTTTTTTCTGAAGGATGCAAGAGTTGATCAATTGCTTTCACCACCTTCCTATAAAATATTCACTTCATCACCTCCAAAAGAACCAATGATTACTTTGATAACATTAATGTCACTTGTCGGTTATAAAGACAATATCAATTGACAGGTTCTGTACTTGTAACCAACCTCAATTTATCATCACAATGAATTTAAAGAAAAAAAAAGCAGAAAGGGAACGGAAATTAAATATTTAGATCTGTGTCTGGGATCTTGAATGTCCCCCAGGGGTCACAGTGTGAATGTCCCCCATGCGCAGTGCTCAGAGGAGGGGCCTTTGGACAGTGCTCGGGTCTTGAGGGCTCTGGCCTCACCAGCCAACTAATCCATTGATGGATTCAGAGCTTGTGGGGTTTGGGGGAGCAGCTTTGTTATAAAAGCAAGTTGTCTCTCTTTGCTCTCCGGCCAGCACGAGCTGAGTGACTTCCCTCCACCACACGCTTCCGCCGTGATGGGTAGCCTCACTACAGTCCCAAAGCCATCAGGTCAAGTGACCATGGACGGAACCTTAGAAATCGTGAGCCAAAATCAACCTTTACTCTTTAAACTGATTTTCTCAGGCATTTTGTCACAGTGGCAGAGATCTGACTAATACACAGAGAAGTCATTCTTCTTAACATTCTGAGTTCTGAGGCCATGCCGAGATGAGGTCCACGTGGCCTGCCTTCCAGCCTTTCCCCACGTGGGGAAGGAGTGAAGCTCAGTTGCCTTTGGGCCCACACCACAGGCTGGCTCTTCCCATGTTCCGGCGGGGCTGAGGGCCTCTGGGTGTTGGACGCTCACGGTAGATGATGACTCAGAGTCTGATGGAGCTGCTCAGTGAGGTGTGTAAGGCACAGGGCACAGGGGGACGGAGAGGGCAGCATGGGCACTGGGTGTGGGGTTGGGGTAGAAAGTTGTCTCATCTCTTCTTGGCAAACATGGAGCCAGTTGGCAGTAGGTGCCCTTGAGCTTTGGAGCCACTTGGGGCTGGCTGTCACCAGCTCTGTCACGTATGGCCTGTGACCTGAGGCATGAGACTACTCCCTCTCTGCCTCAGTTTCCCCTCATGAAGTGGGGTCATTGGGTGGCTGTGGATGGATCACCATCATGGGTCTAGATGGCGTGCCATTGGTAGCCCTGGGGGAGCACCATGAAGGCACCAACCAGTGACTCTAGGCAAGGTGTGCTCAGCCAGGAATCGGCAAAGAAAACAGGGCTCCCGACAGCCTCGTCTCCATTTTCACAAGAAGTGACCTGACCCAAAGGTCAGCGATAGAGCCAGCACCTAGGCACCACCCAAGGCCTGGTCTTGTGTTTCCTGGTGTGGGTCTCCCACCGCGGTAACCCTGCCCGGTGCTGTGGTGCGAACGCCCCTCCCGACCTCGAGTTGAGATTTAATCCCCACTGGGACAGTGCTAGGACGTGGGACCTTTCAGGGGTGATTAGGCCACGGGGCTCTCTGGCCTCCTGAGTGGAGCCCTGCGGCTCCCACAGGGAGTGGGCTCTTCATCAAGGATCCGGTTCTTGAAAAGAGGGGTGAGTTGGGGCCACTTTCTTCTCTCCATCGGGCACAGGCTACTTACCTTCTGTGCTGTCGTGATGCAGCCAAGAGGCCCTTGCCAGACGCTGACCCTGGACCCTTGGCCTTCCCAGCCTCCAGCGCCGTGAGACAGGACTCCTTTTCTTTATGCATCGCCCAGTCTGCGGCATCGTCTTGAGGCTGCAGAAAACAGACTACTTCACAGTTTGGTTTAAGTGATTACAAACGCTACCCAGGGCCTCCCCCAAGCTTCCAGTTCCTTCTTCCACACAACCGAGGGCCAGCCCTTGGTTCATGCTCCATTAAGCCTCACCTCCACCCCCCCGCCCCCCGAAAGAACGCACAGTCCTGGGGCTCAGCGCTGGCGGCGGCTCACTGAGTTTGAACAGATGCAAGGATCTCATGATCTGGGCCAGATGTCAATCTGTCTTTCTGTAGGAGCAAAGCAGAAGGGTGAGACCCGAAGCTCTGTGGGGAAACCCCTTATTTCGTAATTGTTCTGTAACTCCTGGGCGGGCTTCAAGCGTGTTAGTTCTGCTTGAAATCTAACGTTAGGGGAAAGACCATTTTTGGTCATAGCTGGTGTGATGACATCTTGGCAACTGGAATTGACAGGGTATTTGTTCCTGGTGCTCTGAGTAAGTGCCACTCCCGGCCTCCCAAACTCATATTCAGATGGCACAGCAGCCTGGGGTCACCACACCTCACTCCTATCATCTGTCTCTGAATCTCTGGCTTCTTGCTGTGGCAACAAATGCTGCAGCTCAGCACGCATGTGTGGCTTCTGTGGCCTGGGGTCAGAAATAGGGAGTCATGAGCATCTGTGGCCCCAGAGAGGCTGGGTGGGCCGGAGGACAGCGTGGGGGGAGGAAATGATAAATGGTGAATAAAAGTGAGCTTTCAGGCAAAGGAACGGTGTGAGCCATCTCCACGTGAAGCCAAGCTGAGAAATGCCCCCCCCCCACCCTTGCTGGTAAGGTCTGCCTGTGCCATGATGGAAGATCACCAAGTGGACACATAATTAATCATTGCAAAACAGGGCTCCGTGTTCAAAGTTCACTTCCATCCGTCGTCCACTCACAGCTCTGTGTCACCCGGGGAGTCGGCGTTACTACACCCACTTTGCACAGGTGGAAACTGAGGCTTGGAAAGTGACAACCCCACAGTGAAACTTTAGGGACTGGTCCTGACCCATCGGTGGATCCTGCTTTTCGGGGCCCGAGGTGCAGACCGTGGCTTGGGGTGGTGGGGGGCTCCGTGCTCTGGAGCCAGGGCTGCCTCCTCGACTGGGTCTCAATGTCCCCTAGGTACTGGAGCTGCCTCTCGTCTCCATCTCTGGTGATGACCGAGAGGGCTGTGGGTGCCCTGCTCCATCCCACTCTCAGGCTGAGGCGACTCCTTCATCATCCCAAGAAATCAACATCGTGTCTGTGATTCTCAGGTCCTGGGCAATTAGAGGGTTTGGGATCAAGTCTGCAGGGCCCTGGGGCGTGTGTCCTCCCCAGCTGTGGAGCAGACCCCAATGGCGGCTCCTGCAGCTGCGTGACTTTTTCCTTTCCCATCCCTCCCAGGTGCGGGGACAAGCAGCTGTGGAACGTCGGCCGCTGGGAATCTGCAGATGATTGAAAGCCAGGCCTTGCCTGCTGGGAGCCGCTTTCCAGGGAAGGAAATCGGGAGGACAGAGGCCCCCCGGAGGGAGGCTCAGCTGGCTCCCCAGCTGCGGCTGTGGCTGGAGTCAATGTCACTGGTTTCTCCTGGACAGTGCACATCACGGGACACCACAACAGGAAGCAGCAGGACATCCACCCGCTGGGTGCCAGGAAGCTGCCCAGGGGCACAGGTGTGCTGACGCCTCTGAGGCAGCCCTGCACTGGGGACCAAGACGTGCAGGTGTCCCAGTGCACACCCACGCACCTGCTCACGCCCAAGCATCCAGGGCAGGGGGGCCTTCCAACCTCTGCCGCCAGCTGCCACCCCAAAATGCCTCTCCTGCCACCCAGAAGCAGCCATGACTGCTGACAGCATGGGACACACCCCGGGGACCTGGGTGTCCCTGGGAGCTGCTGGTTTCCTGTCATGGGGGTCTCTACAGTGAGGAGGCCGTGTACTATAGGAAGAGGAGGATGGCTAAGGACAGGCATTCTGCCCACCAGGGAGCCTTAGAAAGGCCACCAGGACAGGTGACACGAGCCAAGGAACCTCAGGTGGGGCCAGGCCTGCGCGGTCACAGACGCTCCACCTGTCAGCCCTTGATAAACACCTGAACAGCTCTTCCCCATAGACTTTCTGGAAAAACCACGGAAAATGGAGCCTCCTTGAGTCTCCAGGAGACCATCCCAGGACACGGGCTAAGAAGACCAGCAACCGAGCAGGAGAAGGTCAGGAGAACTGCCCACAGCGGGAGGGAAGGCTCCTCTGCCGGAGGTCCAGAGGCTCCTGACCATGAATCTGTGGGAGAGGAGCGGAGGGAGCCCGGAAGGAAGGGGGAGGCGGGACCCCCGGTGAGGCAAAGCAGGCTGGGAGGCTTCCGGGGCACCCGAGCCTCCTGCAGGCTTGCCTCGTCCTCACCGGGCATCTGTCTGGGCGCCCTTCAGAGTGGTTTTGGTTTATCCGTCTGGTTTAGCTGTGTTATTTAGTGGGTGCTGCAGTTTGCTCTTATTGATACTTGAGAGAGCATTATAATTTTATGGTTCTATTTTAAAATACAGTCGCCTTTTTATAATTCTCACTAAAATATTTCCCCAACACTGAACCTTTTGTTTTGCATTTGGATCTAAGTGAAACCACCACTACTACTGACAGCATCTAGCATTGAGATCAAAAGAGACATTGAAAATAGTGAACACCATTTCTGTATGCTCTTAGCTCTTTTTATTAGTCTACCCAAGTGACTTAATGTTTCCTTGAGTTTTGTTTTTAAAACCATTACCAAAAAAAACTTAAATAAAACATCATCAAAACTACATAATCTTTTTATTAGTTTAATCCTAAATTCATAGATTAATTTTAATGAGTCAACACGTTGCAACTATTTATTGTTCTGTATATTTTCTTAACTACAGTAGTTTTGATTAAGATAATGTTTTGTGTTTAGTGCTTGTTACGTTTATGGAGTCACAAAGATCTTCTCCTCTGATTGCAAACACACACACACACACACACACGTGCACACACACCCAACCACGATGTGGATAAACGCCCTTATTGCTATGTTGGTACATTATTCATTTTAAAATAAAGTTAAAATTTTTCAGATATTTTTAAAAATTAAGCAAATAAATGAAAAGAAAAAAGTGTGTAAGATTTGTATGTATCCAAATATACAGAAATTACATAACCCAGCAGGAGAGGTGCCCACTGCAGGACAGGGTCCCTGAGAAAGTGCTCCATTCCAGGTGACGCAGGTGCAGACACGTGATGAGGGCAGCTTCCCCAGGGGGGCACGATGGAGAGGCGCCCACACAGGAGCAATGGGGAGGCTGTCCCACCCCTAGGCCCCCAGGGAGGAAGGAGGATCTCTGTTATCTGACCCCAGTGAGCAGCTGCCAAGGATGGGGAAAGCGGTCCCGTCCTCTCTCCTCCTGTCCTCTCACTTACTGCTGGAGCCCGGGCAGGGCGGGTGTTCCCAGGTGAGGCGCTCTGGCAACCGGAGGGAGCCCACATGCTGGACAGTCGCTGGACTCCTCGTTGGAGAGTCCAAGGAGAGCCATGTTCCTCCAGCACGAGTGTGCAGCCGTCAGACCAGGAAGACTGCAGAGCTGAGCGTGCCCCGGCGTGTGGGGGTCACTTACTGGGGCTGGGACAGCTCTCTAACTGTTCCTGCAGCCAGCTGGAGACGGGTGGGAGGATCCGGACAGGTCATCTGGAGGAGGTGGCCCCTGAACTGAGCACCGAATATCAGGAGTCACCCTCAATGCTTCTCAAACTCCAGAACGTCTATGAATCACTGGGAGATCTTGTTACCAAGCAGATTTGGATTTATCAGGTCTTGAGGCCCTGCCTCCCCCATCCCCCAATTGTCACTATGCTGAGACCAGACCTGGAATAGTGAGAGGCTGGGAAAGATGAAGGCTGGGCATTCCTGGACATGATGGAAAGGCAAGGACCCAAGCAGCTCAGTCTGCGAGGCAGGGAGGGCTCTGGGCAGTTAGTGTCCTGGGCCCAGGGCTCAGGAAGAGGGCAGAGCACAGGGCAGAGCCCACGGCGGACTTGTGCACAAGGCCCCCTTTCCTCAGCTGCCCTCCCAGCACAGCTGCCAACACACATGGTCCCCGTCTTAGCACACTCTTTCAGAGGGGCGTGAGGACCCACGGCCGAGGCTGCCCTGGAAGCCAGTCGTGGACCCCCGCTCTGCCAGACACAGAAACAGCTTGCCAAGGAGCAAAGCTATTTGGAAAGAAGAGCCTGAAGATAAAGTCGTGGCTTCAAACCGCAAGCCAACTCACGTGCTCAGGGATGAGCTCATTCGTCCCATGAGCAGGACGGCTGATAGCTCAGCTGGCCACTTGTCTTAGTGGACATATCAAGTTACTGCTCAGCAGAGGCCTAAGTATTTGATGACAAATGTATGTTTTTATCTCCTTTGGCCTTAGATGATAGGTGTACATTCTCCTGTGGCCACCTCAACTATCCCTGTGTGTGTCTGTATCTCCTACATGTAGCTTACAGAACAGCACAGGATCTACATGCTTTCTCATTTCAATCATAAAAACTCTGACCACTACCCCAGGGGCAGGGGAAAAGGACAGAGAAAGACCGTGTGTAGCTTTTTACAAGTTCTATGCTAGTTAGGCTTTTATTTTTTCTCTCATTCATTTCTTCATCCATCAAGAGTTAATTAAGCACCTTCTCTGTGCCAGGCACTGGGCCGCTTGTGGCACTGTACTTGGAACAGGAGGACGAGGTCCAGCTTACCAGAGCTCAACTTGACCAAAGGCCCGTGGACCGCAGAGGTTCCCTGACCAGCTGCCTCTTCAGTCCGGTTTCCCCGGGGCCAGGGAGAGCACTGGCGGTCAGCACACACGGTCAGGGAAACTTATAATTACAGTGTTTATTAGGACAGATTACAGCCGAAAGAATCACATCGTTAAAGGAACAACGAATAAGGAAAGAGGTTAAGCAAGAACCTCGGAGGGAGAAGCCCTGGCTCCGCCAGCCCGCGCACGCCTCGCGGGGCTGAAGCTGCCTGATTGAAATCAGCTCAGCCGCGCTCTCCCTGCTCAGCGGTTTTCCTCAGAAGATGCTGATGTGAGTCTTCTCCGGTTCTGAGCCAAGGGCTCCTCTCAGGTGTACTGTGCTGCTGGCAGGTGGCTGGCAGGGGCCGAGGGCACAGGCTGGACATTGGGCAGCTGGCTTAGCCTCCCAGGGGCCTCAGTTTACCTGTTTAATGAATAATGACCCCTGGAGTAATAATGATGAAAACAATAGTGATGATATAATGAATAATAATTCAAGAATAATAATTCTTCCTTGTGGAGTTGGTTGTCACAAAAAAGAAATCTTGTGACAAGCACCGAAGTCCATAAAGAGGCATAACTGTCAGCACCAGGCCCTGCCACCGTGGAGCCTGGGGCAAAGGGAACATCCAGAACTAGTATCCCCTTTATTTAAAGTTTGGCAGTTTTGTCCACATGGATTTTATTACACTAATTTTTATTTTTTAAAATATTGCATTAACAATTTATTTAACATAATCTCTTGATTGCTCAGATTTTTGGAATCTCTTGAAATTTTTTAATCTTGATAAAATACATAGAACATCAAACTTACCCTGGAATCATTTGTAAGCACACCATTCAGTGTTCAAGCACATTCACACTGTAGCCCCCCGCCCCCAACTCTGTCTTCAGGACTCCTTCATCCTCTCAAACTTAAGCTCTGTCCCCACTGAACACTGGCTCCGGTGTCCTCCTTGCCTGGTCCTTGGCAACTGTGATTCTCCTTCTTGTCTCTATGGGTCTAACCACTCTAGGGACCTTGTAGAGGTGAAATCACATGGTACTTGCCCTCCTGGGTCTGGCTTGTTCTGTTTAGTGTGAGGTTCATCCAGCTGTACCATACGTGAAAATTCCATTCTTTTTAAAGGCTGAATAATACTCCATTGTATAGATACGCTACCTGTTGTGTGGCACTTGTGTATCAGTGGACAGTGGAGTCATTTGTACCATCTGGCTCTCGTGGACAAGGCTACTAGGAACACTAACACAGCATGCCCACTGGGCCCTGCTCTTGGATCTTTGGCACACACACTGTGGGCAGAATTCCAGGTCGTGTGCTGGTGCCGTTTGCTGTCTCTGGCAGGGCCACACTGTTACCCACGGCAGCTCACAGCTCCACCCCTACAGCAGGGCAGGGTTCTGCTGTCCCCACATCCTGGCTGGCACTTGTTATTAATGTGCTGACATCCCAGCAGGTTTGGGGGGCACCTCACCCCATCTTGTCCAGCCACAAACCTCCCCAGTGTCCACGAGGGCCCTGGAAGGAGGCCCTGTCCCTGTGTGTCCATTGGTCTTTCCCTGTGGGACCCCAGGGGGCTTCCTGTACACCCACATAGCCCCACAGACCCTGCAGGGCCTTGGCTACAGCTGCAGCCTGTGCCCATGGGCCAGTGGGCGGGTCCGCCGAGGTGGGATGACTGACAGGACTGGGGTCTTGGGGGCAGGGGCACCACTTAGAAGGCAGGTGTTCTGGAGTTTGTCACCAGAAGTGTTGACTTCTCTTCCCGTGGCCAGCCCAGCCTGGGGCAGAGTGGAGAAACCTGTCTTCAGAGCACACTGCCCCAGGCTCCCCAGGGCTCCAGGCCACAACGGTGTGGCACCCAGAGCCAGGGCTGCTCCGCCAGCCCCTCCAAGCCTGCTCCCCTCCCTCAGCGCTGGCTGCCCTGACCCTGGGCCATTCCCATGTGCAGTGGCTGATGGCCACAGGCTGGAAACGGCCTGGTCTCACGGGGCAGGACTTGGTTGCAGGTCACTAACTTTTTTCTTCACAGAGTTACTTTCCCCGTAGGGAACGCTGGCCACACCCCCCGGGGAGAGACGGCCACCCTCCACACCTGGGCAGCTGTTCCGACGACCTCTGCACTCAGCCAACGAATGGTCCCTACGGACGCGAAGGCTGCTGCTCCTCTGCTCCCCCTACCTCCAACTCAACGGCCCCGTGGCGAACCAGCCCAGCGCAGGCCCAGCACTGGCCAGGAGATGCAGGGACTCTTCCTGACCCCAGCCTTGACAGGGACTGACACTGGATCCCGTGGGAAAGGTCCAGGCTCCAGGTTCCTCTGAGAGATGGAGGTGGCTGGACGTGAGCTCGTCTCTCTGGGTTGTTTCTACTTGTGTCTCCGTCAGTTCAGTATCTCACGTGGGCCTGCTAGTGCCCAGCTCAGGGAGAGGAGCTCCAAGGAGGGAGGGACCAGGTAGGTGGCTGAGGCGTGGCAGCAGGTGGGAAGGGCACGGGAGAGACGTTGGCAGGCCTTCTTGGTGTTCCTACAATCTCTCAGAAGAGAAGAGCCTTCTTCAGTGAGAAATCTCTAATTTTTAGATCTATTTTGGGTCTAAATCCTCCCTCAGCCACTGACTGTTTGCTGCCAGTCCCCACGACCTTTCACTGTGAGGTCAAGCTCCCCAGATTAAAGGCTAACGAAGGGGATTTAGCCCTGGAATACAAGGATGGTTCAATGCCCACTAATCAATATGGGACACAGCCCGTTAGGAGAACGAAGGACAAAAAGCACACCCTCGTCTCCACGGATGCAGAAGCAGCACTCCGTGAAGTTCAGCACATGTTCATGGTGAAAGCCCTCAACAAATCAGGTAGGAACATGCCTCACCTTAAAGGCCAATGCCACTGTCCCATAACTAACATGACACCCCACTGTGGGAAGTTGGTAGCTTCTCAGATCAAGAGTGAGCTCCCGGTGCCCACTCCTACCATTTCTATTCAATGTGATGCTAGAAGTCCTAGTCAGAGCAACTGGGCAAGAGAAAGAAAGAAAAAGCATCCGAATCAGAAAGAAAGAAGTCAAAAAGAGTCTCTGTTTGCAGATAACATGATTCATACAGCATTCCTGAAGGTTCACCAAGAACTGTCATGACTAGTAAATGAATTCAGTGAAGTTGCAGGATCCCAAATCAACATGCAAAAGATTGATAGCGTTTCTATAAAATAACAACAAACTATCTGAGAAAGAAAGAAAGAAAACAGTCTTATTTACAATAGCTTCAAAAAAACAAAACACAATCTAGTGAGGTGTAAATGTAACCAAGTTGGTAAAAGATATGTACGTTGAAAAGTATTTAAAAATCAGGAAAGAAATTGAAGGAGACACAAATAAATGGAAAATACCCCGTATTTGAGGATTGAAAGAATCCATGGCTTGTCCCCAGCGAGAGAATGATGCTAGACCCTCATCTCACACCACATCCAAGCATCAACTCAATACACGGCTTGAGGCTGCATCTCTCCAAAATATGACTGGAGGTGAGCAGCATGTGCCACACAAACCTGAAATAGACCACACGAACCTGTCACATCTGTAGTTGATTAGTCTAAGAAAGTCAGACACAGGAGTAGCTCGGAAAATCTGTTCTTTTCTAAAAGGAATTGGTATGTGTAAAGGAAATCTGCTTTGAGCATACCTGCATCCGGAAGAGGGCTGCCAGAGACAAGTCTCCTTACCAGAGAGCAGGAAATACCGCCCCAAGCACCATGCACCGTGTGCTCGTGACTTTGGACAGAGGGCACGTGGACACACAGAGCCTTTCCCTGACCTGTTTTATCTGTCTGAAGATTGTCCTCCAAGGGTACTCCGTTATCACAATTGCCTCCTTGGGTCTTAACCAAGTCTGATCAACTGACTCACAGAAGAGATTGGAGGCGGACGCCAAGACCAAACAGACTAGACTTACTCTGCCGCAGGCTCATTCACCTTTCCTCCAATTCATTCACCCTGATCCCCCAAATTGCACAAGATCCCCTCCCGCTCCTGACTTCCCCGTGAAGAGCATATATGAGCATAAGGTTGGGGGGTACACATTTTTCTCTCATGTGATGCTCCTACCCACAGAATAAGTCTGTGTTTCTTTTCTTTTGTAAATCTGACTTTTATCTATTTAATTTGTAGCCCTGCTTAAAAAAAAAAAAAGTCTAAAAGGGTGGAAGGAAGTCATTTGTTCCTGGGCTAACACCTCAGAAGAACAAGCGGCAAAAGCAAAAGTAGACAAATGGAATTTCATCAAACTAAAAAGCTTCCACCCCACAGCTGGGCACGGTGGCCCATGCCTGTAATCCCAGGGGCACAGCAGGCTAAGGCAGGAGGATCACAGGTTCAAAGCCAGCCTCAGCAACTCACTGAGGCCCTAAGCAACTTAGAACTTGTCTCAAAATAAAAAAAATGTAAAAAGGGCTGGGGATGTGGCTCGGTGGTTAAGCACCTCTGGGTTCAATCCCTGGTACCAAAAAAAAAAAAAAAAAGCTTCTGCACAGCAAAGTACACAGTCAACAGAGTGGAGAGGCAGCCCGCGGAGCTGGAGAACCTTTCTGCAAACACACATCTGACAAGAGGGTAATATCTGGGGCATGCGAGGAACTCAAGCCAATAGCAAAAAACTAAATAACCCAACTAAAAAATGGGCAGAAGATCTAACAAAAGAATTCTGAGATGTCTAAATTTAATCTCAAAGCCGGAGTGGGGGTGGAGAAAGAGATAAGGGACATCCATCAGCAAGCAGCTTCTCCTGGGAGCACACAAGACTGCTTCCTGAATGCAAGCTGCAGCCTTGAACTTCAACCCCTGGAAACCCAGGCGCTAGCCCTCCTGCAGGGCTACAAACCTTCCAGACCACTGATCCCACCAATCCAGAAGCAATACGCACATCTGGACCGTCCCCCTGCCTCCAGACTTTTCCAGCCTCACAACATCCACAGCAAATGTAAGTTCCCTGTAAACAACTGATGATTTAATTTTCTTCCCCAAATTTTCATTATAAACATGCTCTGGGCTATTAGGTCCAGCGGATGCTTTCCCCACTGCTGTCTACCCTTGCTGTTGGAAGTTACAGGAACTGGCCCAGAATCAAGTTCTTCTGGCTAGCACCAGTCAAGACTAATAAGCACTTTTATTTTAGAGATCCTGCAGTCAAGAGTTTTGATCTAACAGATCCAAATAGACAGCTCTCCCGAGAAGACACGCGGATGGCCGATGGGAGTGGGAAAAGATGCTCAGCGTCACTGACCATCAGGGAGATGCCAGTCCGGTCCACAGTGAGGTGCCCTCCCACCCCTGTTCGACTGGCTGAGGGCAGAAGACTAACCGTGCTGGTGAGGCTATGTGGAAAAGGAGTCCCTTGCTCACGGTTGGTGGGAATGCAGACTGGCACAGCCACTATGGAAAACAGTAGGAGGAGCCGCAAACCATTGGAACTGTCACAGGATCCCGCAATCCCGCTTCCACAGCCTCCATTCAACAGCTCAGGACCAGGCTCCCGGCCAGCTGGAAGTCCGGGGAAATTCAAATGCGCTTCCCCGTCCATCTTTACTCTTAGACCCCAAACAGTCACTTCTCTGGTGACTCTGGGGACACCCAGCCTGGGGCCTCTGGTTCAGGGGACTGAAACACGGCCCCCGCCTCAGTTTCAGGTCACAGGGACAGCACTGGATGTCACAGGTGGTTCTGGCCACGCTGCATCTTCTGGTTCTCCTGAGAGGCAGGCGTTGGTGACCAGCTTGGCAGAGGACGTCCTTGCTCCGAGAGCTGCCCTTTACCTGGACCTGGAGAGTCGCTCTGGTCTCCCCAGGAAACCTTGGCATTGAAGGCCAAAAACAAAGGGCTGTGAGGTCCCTGCGGCAGGCGGCTCCGTGCTCCAGAGCAGCGTTGCCGGCTGGGCCAGGGGACCTGCCAGCCCTCTGCTGTCCTTACTGATGTGACGCTTTCAGCTTTCAGAGGTGTGCGCCCGTGAGTGTGAAGGGTCTTTAAAGCCCTTTTATTTCCTCCTGTCATCACAGTTATTCCTCCTCCAACTTCTGCTGAGCACCATGCGCTCACCAGGAGCCTGGAATTCACCCCCCACCTGGAGCTGGTCTCAACCGTCCGGTGGTGGATGATGCAGTTCTGTCTCCTGGGAACTGCTCTCCTTGACCCAGGAGCAATCTCCGGACCCCTCAGTACCAGGAGGGGCATGAGACCCCAGCAGGTCCAAGTTCCCCTTCTGGAATCATAGGCTTCAAGAATCCGGTCGTCCTGGGCTCCACAGTCATCCTGTCCCCTTTAGCTGCCTACCTAGGGGACTGAGCTCTCGGAGAGGAAGCACTGGACAGAGTCCTGAGGCCCTGATACACCTGCTCCTGAAGCCCCATACCCTAGTCTATAAATCACCCAAGACAGTCAGCCCCCTGCAGGCTTAAGCCTATTTGAGCTGCGTTTCTGCCTCATTCTCATGAAAGGATCCTATTGGCCTAATTGGTGCTAATCCTCCCAGTGAGCTGAGTCCCTTAGGTGGAATGCTCCGTGCAGAATCACAGAGCCATCAGAACGTTAAGGCTCCAGCTCAGGGTTCAGGAGTCAGCTGGGGACTCTCACCTCCCGGGACAATAGCAGTAGGAACTTGCCCTGCTCCCGGGTCGACCAGGACTCTCCTCTGAGGCCACCTGCTTTGCCCTGGCTTTCTCTCTGTAGGGAGGTTTCCGCCCTATTCCCAAACTGTCCCACAGAACATGGCAGGACAAGGAGTCGAAGGCCCAACCCTGGCTGCCAACCTGTCAGGCCCAGAGGGCAGGGGCTGGAGGGCCCCAGACAGCCCGGAGCCGAGGAATCCTCCCTCCCGTGGGCTCTGCTGGGCCAGGAGAGAAGAGGTGCAGCTGCTCCAGAGGGAGCCCCCTCAGGGCCTGGAGCTGTTGGCACCCCAGGAGGCACCTCAGGGGACAGACCCCTGGCTCAGGCCACCTGAGCACCAAGCCCAGCAGGAGCTCTGCCTCTCTGCACCCCCCAGCAGCTGACCACCACCTCTGCCAACGCCCCAGCTGTGATCCACCATCAGTTTCAATCATGGCCGATTTGAGGCTGGTTTTTCTTGAATATTCCCTCATGTTCTCTCTGCTGATGAAATTTCCAGTCTGAATCACAGTTAGGATGAACCAAACGGATACAGTAATTGGAAAACTGATGCAAAAGGACAACTCCCTCCCGCGCCTACTGGATACCTAATTCCAGCCACCAGACAGAACCTTCCAGCTCAAACCACATCCCCGCCACCCAGCACCAGCAGGTTCTCTGAACAGGATAAGGAAAGAAGGCGGCTCTCACCCATCCATTCAGGTGTGGGAAGGATGGTTGGAGGTGAGGATCCATTCCCCCCGGGGAGGTGAATGCCACCTTGTCCACTAACTCTGGGGAGACCAGGGGCGTAGGGAGCAGGGTCTGTGGAATGTCACCTGTCTGGGGCACCTGACTCCCCAAGCAGAGACTGGACCGTCCCCCAAATGCCTGATAGAAAATGCTCATGAGAAATCCCCAGCTTGGGCTCCAAAGCAAAAGCCCTCGCCCTGTCTTCAGCTTCCAGAACACAGTTTCGATGACTAAATCTCCAGGTCTCTGCCACCAGTTGACACGAAGCCCAGCTAAGACCTCTTGTCCTGCAGGGAGGCCAAGCCCCAGGAGACCTGTGTGCTGTGGGTCTCAGGCCCATCTGGGCCCTGTGCCCAGGGCTAGAGCCCAGCCGCCTGCTCCTTCCCAGCACCCCCCAGTGTCCCCTCCTGGAAGCACAGCCCTCCTCACCCTCCCAGAGCTGTGGCTCCACTGGACCCCATGCTATCGGGTGAGGGGAAGAGTGCTGGCCCCCACAGGACCCTGTGTGGGGGGCGTTGGCTCAGGAATCATCCAGGCCCAAGGGGGAGGGACAGGACCCCAGTGGCAGGGAGGACTATAGAGACTGGAGAGGGAGTCACCAGGGAGAGCACCCCAGCCCCATCCTCCCTTGGTCCAGGCCCTCTCCCCCAGAACATGTGGCCCAAGGCTCCTCCACGTCCTGTGATGGGGTCACAGGGGTCTCTGCAGAACTGCAAAGGGCGGGAGGGAGGGGCAAACCAGCGCTGGGTGCTCCGTGTGCTGGGTTAATAGCCTCTCCCCAAACCCATGTCCTTCCCAGAGCCATAGAGTGTGACCCTAAGTGACAATGGGGGTCTTTGCAGGTGTGACTAGTTGGGATGAGGTCATACTGGATTAGGAGGGGTCCTAAATTCAAAGACTGTTGTCTTTACAAAGAGAGAAAACAGAGATGCAAAGACACAGGCAAGAAGCACGAGAGGATAGAAGGGGAGCGCAGAGTGTAGCGGCCACAAGCCAGGGAACACCAGGTGTGGGCAGCTCCCACCAGCGCCAGAGAGCCCCAAAGGCCCCGAGAGCTCCCGGGAGGAGCCAGCCTGCCACTCCTTGACTGCAGACAGAACTCCGACATCCAGGACTATGAGAGAACGAACTTCTGCTGTGTCGAGACCCCCAGTCTGCGGAGCTTTGTTTGTTACAGCAGCCACAGGAAACTCATACAGTGCCACACACACACCAACCTGCAAGCTGGAACCCACCCAGCCTGAGCTGTCATTAAAAGCAACATTTATGTGTGGCTGAGATCTGCTCTCCACGTTGTCAAGGAGGCACCAATAGTAAGAAAACAGAACAGTCCAGCCCCTCCTGTAGGTATTTATTTTAGAAGCAGCCTTCTGGGGAATGTCCTGTGAACTTGAGGCTGGCGTCACCTTTGCTGTTTGAGCCAGGTGGGTGGCTGCAGGTGCTGGGGGAGGCACCAGGGCTTCTGGTTTGCTCTGCAGCTCACCAGGGGGCCCTGCTTTCACAGCATAGGTGCAGGACAGCTGGAGATCCATTTCCCTGGGGAGGTGAATGCCGCACTCTGTCCCCCCTCCATCCTGGGGAAGGTGTCTTCACTGGGGTACGTCCATGGAGGGTTGCGGATTCTGCATCTGATCCTATATCCCTGCCGCCCCTCTCCCCTCTCCATAGAGATGGCTATAAGTCAAAGCCCCTGGAAAAGGCATTGTGGGACCAGCTGATCTGTGTGCTGGGTCAGCTGAGCACTTGGGGGGAGCAGCCTCACAGGTGGCCACAATGGGGGGGCAGGTCCAAGGACATTCTGATGTGGCTCCAGCCCTCCAGGACCCTGTGATCTACTGGACCCAGGATCCCAGCACAGGTGAGGCAGGATGTAATTGAGAGCAGAGGAGGGTCCAGGTCACCTGGTGGGATATACCCCCTTGCCTTGCTTGCCTTGGAGACCAACCGGGCAGCTGCATCCATGTCGCTTGTTAATGGCTGCAACTCTGCGTCCACCCATACCTGTGACTCACGGCGTGGGATGCATTTCCTGTCTGAGTATGATGGGGTGACCCCCAGGGGTTGCTCTGCAAGGGCAGGTGCGAGTTGACCAAGAAATCTAAACTCGTCCCTTGTGTTTTCTCCTGGACTCTGGAGGGTGCTTCCTCCTGTCACGTCCATCACTGGGTGAACAGGAAAACCAGTTGCCACCCGCATGTGGAAGTCAGGTACAGAGAGGGGCCGCAGCCGGGATAGCTGGTCTCCTTGGTGGATGTCTGTCAAGCACCCATCAGAGATCAGGGCAGGGTTCCCAGGGAGACCACAGTGATACCACAGTTTATTACAAATGCAGAATTAAATTCTGAAATTTAATTCTTTTTAGTGCAAAACATATAAGGTGTTACAGCTCAAATTCTAGTTAAACATGATTCTCTAGTTTCCACTCCCAGCACAAGGTTCAAGTCCAAAGTACAGGGTCTTTTTTAAAACATATTTTTGGATTTCACTGAGGCACAACACTGTACCTTGGTCAAATCTCGGCTGTACCTTTCCATGACTCCTGGAACAAGAATCAGAGCGTTCAAGTCCCCAGCTGGCCCCCGGAGCCCCTCCCGTCCACTTAATCCTGCCGTCCTGCAGCTAGCTGCCATGCTAACTCCTACATGTTACTGAACTTCATGTGGAAGCTGTAGCACACTACGCTCTCTCCAGGGCCTGCTTTCTTTTGTCCACATTAATTCTGTGAGATGTTCTTGCAAGAAACAAAGATTTATTTTCTCGTTGCTATCTGCCGTTCGCTCGTGTACACATATCACACTTTATTTAATCCGTTCCCCTGATGGTGGACATCTGGGTGATGTCAGGTGTGGGGCTGTTACAAGCCCAGGTGCTAAGGTCATTCCCCCCATGTCTCCTGCTGCCCGAGACCCTCACCCTCCTTGAATGTCTATCCACCCAGGAACTGCTGAGCCACAGAGACAGGTGTGGTGAGCACGGCACACTCCGAGCTGTTTGTAAACGGTCAGTTTACACTGGAGCCACTAGTGCTCCAGGCCTGCTGTTGGGCCAAGGAGGGTGAATGTGTCCTTCTAGGGTCCAGCCTTTCTTTTTACGGTGGCTCATCACATTGGAGCACTTTTTCATGTGAGGGTCAGTCACCTGGATATCTTCTGTTGCAGGGACTAGCAAATTCCTCTGTAAAGGATTTGAGAGTAAATATCCTTGGCTCTGTGGGCCATGTGGTCTTGTCCCTACTCTCAGATCCACAGGTGATGTAGAGCAGTCGCAGTCACAGTCACATGTGGCTGAATGGGCCTGGCTGTGCTCCTGCAAAGCTCACCTCTACCGTCAGGCTGTGGGGGGCCACAGGACCTTACCTCATCTGTGTCCCATTGTGAAGCTCCTGCTCAAGACTAGACACAGTTTAAAACCAGATTGTTATTTTCCTCTTGCTGATTTTCACCAGAAGTTCTGAATCCTGGGGTTCCATTCTTAATCATTTGTCACACCTGGAAATGAAAAGAAATCAAGGCTATTATATTGGACTTTGCCCTGGAGAGTTCTATGTAAGGCCCCTAAAAGATAAGACTGCTGTCACAGGGAGCCTCCTTCTGATACTTGACCCAAGAGTACCTTGTCCTGCCATCTTTGCCCAGAGGACTGTGGTGGCAAAGCTAGTAGCTGCCACCTCTGGTCAACCCTGCTGTGCCTGGAGTAGGCTGGGTAAAGAATAGTTGCAGCTTGTGGCCATGGACAGTTTACAGAAGGAGCATACACTCAGCAGTGACAATGTACGTGCCATTGGGGACTCACTGAATTGAAGTCCTTCAGATCAAAGATGGTCAAATTAAAGCTGGGAGGACTCCTTTTCCATCACCAGCAAAATCTTTTCAGATCGGGAACAGCAGCTTTCGATGCACAATCTTGGCACTAGTGCAGTGATCGCTGTCTTTGCAGGGTACAACTTTTTGTCACATAGAAGCTCCCAGGGGAGCAAAAACACATAGGTGCCAGGAGCCTGGGGACCACTCTACTGTCATCTCTGTGAGCAGCATTTTATTTCATTTTGCAGCGAGGGATCTAAGGTCCCAGTGCTTCATCAACTTGGCAAGAAGAAGAAGAGGTCATTTGCCAAGCCAGAAACGCTCTACTCTAGAGCCCACGCTGGTCCTCAACAAGCCGGCAGCAAAGCTGGTGAGAGCCCAGGTCTCCCAAGCACAAAGTCTTCCCACGCCTCTTGTTATGGGTCATGCTGTTAGCTGAAAAAAAAAATCTCAGCCATGTATTTTGTCTCTCCCACCCTAGTTTTATGCCTGTGTCTATAACAGCTCCAAGTGATGGAGATGCTCCCTGTGCTGAACCAATAGTCCATGAGACAAGAAGAAGGCGGTTGATGACTCCCTGCAAAGTGATGATGACTTCCTGATGCAGAACAATGGTAAGTATTTAGGGGGTTCAGGGTGGTGATTTGCTACATGTACACCGTGTGTGGTGATGAAACCCAGGTCATCAGCATTTCTAGATCCTTACACATTTATCATTTCTTGGTACTGGGAATTTCCTAACTCCAGTTCTAGTCCTGCGTAAATGCATAAAACATTGTTGTAAACAAGTCACTCTGGTGTGCTAAGGAACACTAGAACTATTTCTCCCATGTTCCTGTATTTTGATACCTGCCATCCCTTGACCCCCCTGTCCCCTCCTCCCACCCTCCCTAATCTCAAGTGACCACCGCTCTAATCTCTATTCCTATGAAATCAACTTCTTGGGTTTCCACTTTGAGGCAACAACACGTGGCACTTGTCTTCTGTGCCTGGCTTCGTTCCCCCACCTTGATGTCCTCCAGGCTCATCTTTGTGCGGGAGGTTTGGGCGCTCTTCCCACCTCTCGTGCCCTCTCACGTCTGCACCGAGACCAAAAGGGGTGTTGGACACCAGACACCAGCTCAGCCCGGAGGCCACAGCAAACTCCCAGGAACCCAGCCTTCTCCCTGGCACAGTACACCAACCGGGAAGCCCACATAGTTGTCTTTACAGATGGCTCATCGCAGAGATTTATCAAAAGATGGGGAATTCTCCTTATTTCATCCAACTTGGCTTTAGAACATCAATTATCCCTAGAAATTTCCAAATATTTCCAAAGAGGCCCTCAGAACCGTAGGAAAGCCGTTCTCAGCGCCTCGGTGTGGAATTCACCAACTCCTTATTGTTTATTCTTGTGCAATTAGCAGTGGCATTTCTGAAGAAAGGCCTCTGAGGGCTGATCATTTTCCTAGCAGGGTCTTGCTTCTTTAGGCTGCTCTCATTCCCCTGCAGCTCCGTTTACGGGAAGTTTGGGTAAACAGAGCTCTGGTGAGTAATTAGTATCCAATTAGGCCGCAGTTCCATGTCCCTGAGTCAGGCTTCTCTTTCCAACCTCTGGGAAGAGTTAAATAGGTCAAGCCTCTGTTTACAAAGCAGGCCCCACGCTGCCTGCTCCGGGCATGTTCCAAGTGACTCCTGGAAGCTGGACCACTAAACAAAGCTGCTCAATCTGCCCTTGGCCTTGGCTGCTAGGAAATGGCAAGACTGGCGCCCAGGGACCTGGGCCCTTCCTCTGTCTTTGCTCAGCCTGTGGGAAGCTCCAGAGCCACCAACACCACCAAGAAGCCAGGGCCCGACAGAGGGATGGTCAGGCCTGTCCTCCGAGTGAGAAGGTCAGGACTGTCCGTCCTGTCACCAACCCCATTTCAAGTGACACCTGGCATGAAGGCCTTCCGTATCTCTTGTATTACAGAAATCTTTAGATACAATCATTCCTCAGCATCCACGGGGTACTGGTTCCAAGACCCCTCATGGATACCAAAATCCAAAGATGTTTAAGACCCTTACATAAAATGGTCCAGGATTTGTGCAGAACCTAGGCACATCCTCTTGTATGTTTTCAATCATCTCTAGATTATCTATATTCTCTAATACAATGTAATGCTATACAAATACTTTTTGTTACTGTATTCAGGAACAATGACAAGAAAAAAGTCTGGATATATTCAGCACAAAGACAATTTTTTCTCAAATATTTTCATCCACAGCTGGCTAAATACAAGGCTATGGAACATGCAAATAAGGTTGAACAACTATACGGGAAAAGTAAAACAAGAATTCTCTGAACATCTTTGTATTCACTACTTAGATTCACAATTGTGGGCATTTTGCTCAACAATTTGAAAGTAAGTTTCACTTTACATATTTCTGCAAGTCTCTCCTAAGAACAAAGACACTCTAATGCAAACAAAGTAACAGTATAACACTGAATTGGTTTCATTTGCCCAAGTGATTGGAATGAGGGTGCTCACAGCCTCCTTGCTGGCCTTCTTAGGGCCATAGGACTGCAGACTGTTGCTGAGCAGGTACTTGACATCTTCTTTTTCCTCTAATAAGTCTAGTTAGGGGTTCATGGATTCCATTGATTTTCACACCAAAGAACTAGCAGTAGGTATCAGGGACATTATCATTATGATTTGTTTTTCAGTTATTTGTATTTCCTTGATGTCTACTTTTATATAATCTCCTTTCTGTTTTAGGAATTAAACAGCTTTCTTTTTTATTTTCTAGCCTCTTAAAGTGAAATGAAGATCTCTTCTTAGCTGTATCCTACAGATTTTAATATGCTATATTTTTGTTCTTGTTTGGTTCAAAACACTGTTAATCCTTGTGACATCTTCCTTGACCCGTGGGTTATTTATAAGTATGTTGTTTAATTTCCAAATATTTGGGGCTTTTCCAGATCCCTCTGTTGTTGACTTACTAAATTCTCTCGTGGGGCATAACATAAACTTTATATGACTTCAATCCTTTTACATTTGTCGAGGCTTGTTGTTGGCGCAGCCCAGGATCTGCTTGTGAACTGTGGACACTGTTGCGTCAGCCGGCCAGTGTGGTAAACAGTGATATTCAAGTCAGTTCTAATCGCCATTGAGCTCCTGTGTGTTTGTTTGTTCTACAATTAGATGGAAAGGTCTGCAGACATTCCCAACCACAACTGTTGGTTTGCCTGTTCTTCTCTTGAGTCCATTAGTTTTTGCTTCATTTCTTGTGTGCATGAGGAGTCAGGGCTTTGTGAGGACCTGAACTTCTATCTGTGTGAAATGTCCTTCTTCACCCCTGTTCAAGCACGTGATGATGGCTGTTTTCTCTGATGTTAACAGAGCCAGTCCTGCTTTATTTGAGCCAGTGTTTGCACAATACATGCATCTCCATCCTTTACCTTTACCCTCTGATGTCATGTTCAAAGTAGATTTCCCATAGATCACATAGATTTGTCTTTCTTCTAATCTTACAAGATGCTTTTAACTGGAGTATCAACCACTATCTGTTGCATAATGACCAACATGGTTGACTTGTAACTATGTTTGTTAGTTTTTTGTTTGTAACTATGTTTTTATTTTCCTTCAATTTCAATTTTCTTTAAGAGTAGATGTATCAATTTTTTACTATCTTATCTATATACTCTTGGATACAACTCTCTTCTGTTTTATTATTCTAAAAATGGTTACTCAAGGTTGATAGCATTCAACTTTAATGGATCACACAGCTCATACATGAGTAATCTTATGTTGTTTCATGTATGATGCACAATTCTTAGAATATTAGGCTTCTATTTTTGCCTTTTGTTGTGCTAGTATTACCATCATTTTATTTCTCATGTAATTTGGAGTCAAAACCATGCTTGATTCTTTTTGCTTTAAATATTCAAGCATCTCTTCAAGAAATTTTTTTATTTTATATGTACCCATACATTTTCCAGTTTCTGCACTCTGTGTTCTTCAGTGCAGATCCAAATTTCAGGTGCTCGTAGGGTTCCCATCCTTGTGGTTTAAAGGGTTTGATTTAAATTTATCACAGTGTAGGTTTCCTGGAAATGAATTCCTGCAGTTGTGGGGTTAAGTGATTTTATTTCCATTCCCAAGGATTGTTTCCCATGAATGTAGGTTCACAGGGCTTATTCTCTGGCTGCTCACCCACTAACGCATCTTCCCTTTGTCTTCCTTTGTCTTCTGTGAATCGAGGTCTGCAGTCATTCTTCTGTCTTCTTTGCACGTGTTCATTTTCTCTCTGTGTGTTTAACAATTTTTCTATCACTGGGTTATAGCTATTTGACTATGATGTTTCTTCATGTGTGCATGTGTGTGTGTGTATTTGTGCATGTGTCTGTGTGTACATGTGTGTGTATGTGTGTGTGCATGTGTATGTGTGCATGTATGTGTGTGAGTGTGTGCATGTGTGTGTGCGTGTGTTTGTGTGTGCGTGTGTGCATGTGTGTGCATGTGTGCGTGTGTGCATGTGTCTCTGTGTGTGTGCGTGTGCATGTGTGCATGTGTGTGTGTGTGTGTGTGTGAGCTTCCAGGCTATGTTGGGTTGTTGAGCTTCTTAGATCTCTAGCTATAATTTTCTTCAATTTGGAAACGCTTCAGACTTTATTTTTTTAAATATTCTTCTCTTTTGGGGGATTTCAACTGCTGTTCTGTTACAGGAACTTTCTATTTGCCACAAATCACTGAAGCTGGGTCCATTTTTTTCCCCAGTCTTTTTCTGTCTGCTTAATTGTGGACTAGTTCTACTGCCATACCTACAAGTCCATAGATCTTTTCTTCTGTAGTATCTAATCTACTATTCTTCATTCTACTAAGTTTTTTTGAATTCAGCTATTGAATTTTCTATCACTTGAAGTTCCATTTAGCTCTTCTGAATTTATTCTATTTCTCTCCTCACTGTGTTTTTGTTTTCCTTTGAAATACTTAAGTACAATTATAACACCTGTTATCACGTCCTGGCCTGATAATTCCATCACCTCTGTCATTTCCGATTTTCTTCTAATGATGGTTGGTTCTCCTAGTTTATGGGCACTTCTATGGGTGCCTTATCATTTGGGGCAGGACACTGTAAGTGACGTTTTAGAGCCTGGTTATGATGTTTCCATTATGGAGTGGTGGGCCCTGGTTTGGAGGGCAGTTAGGTATCAAAGGCCTGGCCGCTGCCTGCGAGGCCCCTGCTTTCACTCTTCTAGGAAGGTCTGTGGAGGCTTCCCTTCACCGGTGGCTCAGTCCTAGCAACACAGCCTGGCTGCCCTGGGCTCTTGGGTGACTGCTGCAGGTTGCACCTGAGGGCTTTGCATTCCAGCTAGTCAGGGTCAAGTGCATCTCCCCGCGACCTGGTCCTCAGGCAGCTTCCAGCCCTCTGACCACTCTTTGCACCTCTTTACTGAGGTTCAGTCCAAAAAGAGCAGCCTGATAGTCTCAAATACTCCCAGATGCCCTATGCAGATGTCTACAGCTGTTTCTCTGGGTAGCTCCCTCTTCTGTGGAATTCTGCCCTACAACCTCTCACAGCTCCAGCCTTCCTGGACTCTGACCTCTGTCCCTTCCACTCACTGAGGCCACTGTGCCATTTGTAGATGCCACTTCTACATCTATGGTCTAAACAATGCCTCTGGATAGAAAGCTGGCGACCACAGAGTTTGTCCGTTGTCTGCCCATAATCAGGGGCTGTTTTAGCCAGCCTTCCCACCACTGTGACTAAAGGCCCCGACCAGAACATCTGTAGAGGAGGAAGGGTTTACTTAGGGGCTCACGGTTTCAGAGGTCTCAGTCCACAGCGAGCCAACTCCATTCCTCGGGGCTTGAGGTGAGGCAGGACATCATGGCCGAAGGGTGTGGCGGAGGGAAACAGATCACATGAAGATCAGAAAGCAGAGAGAGAAAGAGAGTCTCCGCTCACCAAATTCAAATATATACCCCAAAGCCACGCCCCCAATGTCCCTCCAGCCACACCCCACCTGCCTTCAGCTACCTGTTAATCCCATCAGGGGACTGATGCACTGATTGGGTTAAGGCTTCCACAACCCAATCATTTCTCCTCTGGACCCTGTTGCACTGTCTCACACGTGAGCTTTGGGGGGACACCTCACATCCAAACCATAACAGGGATCATAGTTGCTGTGGTCTGGTTGTAGTTTGTCACCCAGAGGTTCATGTGTTGGAAGTCTGGTCCCCAGTGTGGTGTGAGAGGTAGGGAAGTGGGTCGGTCATTAAGGTGCTGCCTTGGGGAGGGATTCACGTGGCTCCTTTGGGACCTTGGTTAGTTCCCTCGAGAGTAAATTTATATACAAGAATGAGCCTGGGGACTGGGGCTGGGGCTCAGAGGTAGCGCACTTGCCAAGCCTATGTGAGGCACTGGGTTCGATTCTCAGCACCACATATAAATAAATGAAATAAAGGTCTATCAGCAACTAAATGAGCCTGACTCCTCCGCACGCTTGGCTTCCTGTCTCACCATGCGGTCTCTGTCTCCTGTGCATGCTTCCATCACGATGCCATCTGCAATGATGTGGTGTGGTGACCTAGCCAAGAGGCCCCTCACAAGAGGACAAATCAGTGGGGCTGCCTGATCTTGGACTTTTGGTCTCCAGAACTGTGAGATAAACAAACCTCTTTTCTTTTAAAGGTCCTGGCCTCAGGCATTTCATTTTAGCAATGGGAAACTGGCCACCATAGTAACACCAAGCTGTTGATTGGCCAATGTCTGGAAACATTGGTCTCTCGTGTTCAGTTTTCAAGTACTTTACAGGGAAGCCTGGATCTTGTTACTCCCGCTTGATCCGAGATGGACTGCTCATAGCTTTTAAAACTTCCTTTGTTTCAGTCATTGGCCCATTGCTGTTTGTTTTTGTTCTCTCCCTTATCTTCTTAAGCAGGGCTGTCTGCTATGTTGAATTTCGTTCAATGAACTAGACTTGAATTTATGATACCTACTGTCTTTAAAATTTCTAACTCGTCAATTCTTGCTTTTACCTACATCACCCCCTTTCTTCTGTTTTAGTTTAGTCGTTTTTCTTTAAATTAATTTAGAATTTCCATTTTTTTTCTTTTTTTCATTTCCAGACTCTTTACTGAAGTCAGGGCTAGAGTGCGCCCAATGAGCAGACCACAAATGATCTGTGCTGAGTGAGCAGTGCTGGGGTTAAATCGGAATAATGATTCCATCCACTACTTTTTAAAATAGCAGCTTTTTTGAGGTCTAATTCACTTAGCACAACATTTTCCCCTTTGGAGTGCTCAGTCAGTGTTTCTCTGGGTTCTCACAGAGTCGTGCACCCTCAGTGATTCTCTCATGTTAGTAGAACAATTGCATCACCCACGAGCAGTGTCCCCCCCACCTCTCCCCTTGGCCCTTAGCAACACTGACCTGTGCTCTTCCTGATGGGCTTGCCTGGTAGGGCCTGGAAACAGAAACGGAGTCATGCAGTTGGTAGTACCTTGGGAGCGTCCTTCACTTAACATACCATTTTCAAGATTCACCCACGTTTGGCACGTACTGGGACCTCATTCCTTTTTATAGTGAACGGAAGGCGCCTTCTGAGGGTCGACTCATCAGCCGTTGTGCTGCGGGGCTTTTCCCCTCTTTACGATTCTGAGCAATGTTCTTATGAGCACCTGTGTGCAAGTCCTTGAGCGCCCACATGTTTCCAGTATCCATGGACTGGGGTGACCGGGTCACGCGGTGATGCCACGTAGGACTTCTTGAAGAATCACCCTGCTGTGCTCCAGAGCAGCCAGCTCAGTCGAAGTTCCCACCAGCAGTGAACGAGAGTCCAGTGTCTCCACTGCTTGTCCGCATTCATTACCCACTGCCTTTTTTCCCTCTAGTTCTCCCAGTGGGTGTGCAATACATCTCATTGTGGTTTGATTTGCATTTCTCAAATTTCTCACTTCACGTGGTCATTATTTATCTTTCATTTTTAGTTCTCACATTTAGGCCATGGATGCATTTTGAGTTTGTTTCTGTGTATGCGGTGAGGTAGATTCCAAATTTTGTTCTTCTGTACATAGCTGTCCAGTTGTGCCAGCACTATTGGTTGAAAAGCTACATGTAAGTTCTATCAAGGAAAAAAAAAAAAAGAGATCTCTTCTAATATGCAAATGAATCATCTTGTAATTTTATTGTCATAGAACACGACCTACAGAATTCTGATTATCGTAACTTGTTCCAAATGCCTAGTCAGGTCAATTGGTTTACCTGAAAACCATCCCTGCACAGATCCTGTTCTTAGCTCAGGCACCAGGATCTGCACCCGCCAGGAACTGTGCCGCACTCTCTTTTCATGTTGGTGATCAGAATTCCCCTCCTGTCTGCCCACACCCTTGTATTTTCACTCAGAGACTGAAACTGGAAAAAAAAAAAAAAAACAAACAGTGGGTATGGTAAGTTCTCACATGGACAGTTTGGGGAGAGATTTCTGGTGACACATTTTATTTGAATATAAATTTCTATGGAAGAAGACAGTCAAGAAGAACCCCAGAGTTACTGCAAAAAGGAATTGTGATTTTAAAAAAAACAAACAACTATCCTTCCTTGGTACAAAGGGAGACCCTCTCCTGGGCAGAGGCCAGCGTGGGTGAAGGCTTCCCAGACAGGGCTGTGGGTGCCGGGGCTCCACGGTCATCGGCCCTGCCTGGTGCAGGGAACTTGCCTTCGGCTCCCTCGGCTGCCGTCCCTACTTCCCCTCTCAGCTCTCTTGGTCAGCCTTCTAGTGCAGCAGATGCCAAGAAATGGAAACCCCACCTGTCAGAGACGGGATTTGGGGTGGGGATTAGATTTCGCCGAGCAGAGGCCCCCAGGGTCTAGTACGCATGTGGGGCAGTGGCCGTGTTGGGGACACTGAGGTCTTTGTAAATGAGGTGACAGATGCATTGGTCTTCCACAGCCATTCTGGCAGTTTCCCAACACCGGTCCCTGGAAACGTGGCTCTGAGCAGCAGCAGGGGAGAATTACTGGTCGTTGGGCGTTTCCCTTGGTCCCTGTCATTTCTGATTGAGTGGCAGCCAGACCTCACTCCTGGGGTCTCACTGGGGTCCCTGAGGTTCCCTGCCCCTTTGCTGCTCACTGTCTTCTGCTGTGAGTCTTGTCCTCGGCTGCTGCACCGCCACGGGAGGCAGGCAGGCCCGGCGTCTCCCGCAGGCCGTCATCACGCCTAGGCCCGTGCTTCTTCTGAAATTGGAATAAAACTCTCAAAACTGGAAGTGGAATAAAACATTCAGAAATGTTGAAGGAAACAGCCACGAGGGGTGGCACAGAGGAAGGTGGGCACTTCTGAAAGTGACTCACTGTGCAAACCAGAAATCGATGGTCTTGGAAGCTGAAAGTGTATACTGGGAAATGAGGAATAAGGGATCAGGAAACCGTGTGCCGACCCTCATGGAGCACATGGAGGCAGCACCTCCAAAAAATCAGATCAGAAAACTACAGTCCAAGAACATCTGTGCTGAAAGAGCAAAGATGGACCGCACCGAGAACCGAGGGGTGGGTGGACCTTCCATGAAGAGAGACTCCCACCAGCGCTCAGCTCTGGCCAGGGAGCAGAAAGCTTTGAGGAGGACTGAGTGTTGAGAGATGCTGAGGAGCCCACTTGGGGGTCTGAGTGGGGGGGGGGGGGCCTGGACGGACATTCTGTAGATGGTGGGGACTCCCTGGAGCCCTCCTGGGAGGTCCTGGCTGACCTCAGCTTCCACAGGAACTCTGAAGAGGCGGAAAAGGAAGCGCAGGACTTCTCTGAAAAGGCTGTGGCCAGGAGAAGGTTCAGGGCAAATGTGCTGCTGCGGCTCCCGAGTCTAACCCACCCTGGTCCTGCCCAGGTCTGAAGGTGCAGTTGACTCCAGCCACCAGCAAGTCCCGGCCACTGAAGACCGGCCTGCAGCTCCTGCTGTGTGGGCTGTGCGTGGGAAGGAGGAGCCACAGAGTGGGTTCCCCGTCCCCCACAGGCTCTTACCCAGAACCCAGAAATAAAGCTACTGGAAAGTCAGCATCAGCTTCTCCACACACCGTGAGGTGAGCCAGGACACGAGATGGGGAGATAAACAGGTTTGGGGAGACTGGAAGGGACTCTAAGGAAACCAAAGTGGAATAAGACAAACGTTTGGATCAGACAGAACCGTGTCAGACCCAATGCAATGTGATGTTTGGTCTCTTAAAAAGCACCGCAGATGAACTCTGTGAAGTACAATCGAGAAACAGGAAAAAATAAACAAACATAGAAATGAGAAAGAGACAAAATAGATGAACTTCCGCAAATCTAATCAAGAGAAAAATGGGCAAGCAGAAAGTTAGAAATGAGCAATCTTAAAGGGAAAGAGGTGGCGGGAGAAGCAGGATAGAAACGCAGGAGACGCCAACCGACCGATTGTCCTGCATGGGTGCAAACAAGGCCTGCCAGTGGACATGGCCTGGGGACACCTGAACACGAAATGTCCCTTGATGATATTCAGTGTGTCTTGTTAATGCTTTGGGTAGGCGGCGGTATCTTCATTATTCTTCAGAGTCCTATATTCTGGAGACATAAGGACTCTGAAGTATTTCTGGGTGAACTACTGATGGTGTGATTGGTTCACAGTAACAGGGACAGGCACAGAGCAGTCTCCAAGAGCTGATCAGCACTCAAGCTTGAGGAGGGAAGGACAGCCTCTCTAACCCTGTCTAATCAGAAGCTTCAACATCGAAACTGAGGTAAGAACAGAAGCAACAGGAGATTAAGACGGGCTGCTCCACAGCACATGGCTGAGGATTTCAGATAAAGGTGTTCTCTGGACATATCACCAGAATTGACATCAGAAGAAACTTAACATGTGACTCTATTGCTAACCACAGAAGAAATTTAAGATACAATTAATGTATCTCAAAAGCGTCTTGTGAACTTCCCAGGAGTTAGCTATTCCAGAGCACAGAGAACGATCTGAGGCTACACAGTCCACTTCATGAAGCCACATTGACCCTGACCACAGCACCCAACAGAAACCAAGCAAAACCAGATGACCATAAACCAGCCTCAGAGGAGTCATTTTAAAATCCTAAAGTAGCTGCAAAATAAGTAGTATCTTAAAAGAAGTTTCTGTCATGATCAAGGAGAGTGTCTTTATCTCAATGATGAAAAAAAAGTGTTCACTCTTGGGAAATCTATTATGATACCTTATGGCAACAGTTCTCAACTTTTAATCCTAACTTAAAAGGTATCAAATATCACTGAAAACACACCCCCACCTTTTCAAAGCCCTCGAGGGGAAGCTAGAACTAAAAATGCTACTTTCACATCATAATTATTCAAACAAATGGCCAGCATTTTCACATTTTCATGGAGGAGCATTGAAAGTGTTTCTATTGAAACCAGAAGTGGCTGGTGAGCCTGCTACAGCCCTGCTCCTGCACATGCAGGGGAGACCTGGCTCCTGCAACAGGAGCCGAAATAGAAATGTGAACTCTCGAGTGTCAGAAAGGAGGCAAAAAGTTCATTAAATATACCTGATGATACGACTCGATAACCTGCACAGCCAGGGAGGTGATCTGAAGTGCTTAGAATTTAAAGGGGCCAAATTAAAACATAATAAACGTAAACAGTCAGTAGCTTCTCCACACACCAATGAGAACCAAGCAGAAAGTAGACTCTTATTAGTGTAAAAGGCTTCAGGCTCCTTAGGAACGTGAAGAGAACAGCAGAGCATCACTGAACTGCACACACAGCAGGGAGGAGCGGTGTGCAATGAAAGGTCATGCGACCATTAAAGATCTGTGACGGCGGCGTGTGGAGATCAGTCTGGATAAAGCACAGAGGATCAACAACACCAGCACCCTAAGACTGTTCACTTTCCCTCCCCCGCTCTGCCCTTCCTCCCCTTTCATTTTTATAGAGATTATATAGAATTCCCAAAAATACAAACAAAAAAGATCACAAGAGATTTTAATCGTCATTATTTTTATGAAATGGATTTTCAGACAATTTTGATTTTCTCTGTGCTCTTATGCTATATTACTCACAATAGTATGACTTTTTAGATAAGAAAAAAAAATGTTGAATCAACTTAAATATAAAAGCAAACCACTGAAAAGGAATGAATTCATTGGCTAAAATAATTCTCAGGATTTGAGATGGTGTTTCTGTCCGTCAGCCCGAGTAAGGGAGCTTTCTGGGACACCGGGTAGCACCCAGGGGTGGGTCTGAGGAGAGGGTCGGGGTGGCCAGGGAAGCCTTCCTCTGCCTCCAAGTGAATTTAAGAGAGCGAGGATGACATCAAAGCAGAACATGAACGTCTAATGCTTCTGGCTGATGCAACTGGAAGGGGGACAAGATTTTAAAAGCCTCAGATGCTCTTTGTGGATGTTCACCATCTTTATCTTCAAATGAAAGTATCTGTTTCTTCCTTCTGCCCCTTGGGCTCTGGTTCCTGAGAACTGTCTCGTAAACTTCAGAGAGGAGAAAAGACAAGGTGATGATAGTACAGAGTGTTCCATTTGAGTGGCTATAAATACCTTCTAGAAGAGACCACCTAGCACGAACACTCAGATCCTCCTAAGTCTTCCAGAAATTAACTAGGAAGCTTATAATTGTTCCCAGCCTTGAGGAGAGCATGCCAGGTTGGCTCAGACATGTGGGAATGGACACCCTGTACCACCCTGGCAAAAAGGCAACCGCTGCAGAGGAGCAAGGTCAAGTCCAAAAACAAAAGTAAGAGACGCTGCTGAACAACCGAATCGAACACCAAACCCGGCGGAATCATTTTATGTCAACAGAGACGTGGCTGTGGAGGCAGAGCCACCCATCCTTATATGAAAAACCCCAGAGAGAATTAATAGAAAATCTCAAGAAACTTAGAAGATAACTAAGGAAAAAAGACAAGCACAAAAATAAATAGTGGAACTCCCACAAACTCACGTGGAAAAGTGAATAGCCTAGTTTTAGACACTGAGAAAAGACTTGAACAGCCGCTTCACGCGAGAAGGATGGGCGCGCATTACAGGTTCCTTCACGTGATTAGTCATCCGAGAGATGCAGGCTAAAGGTGCAGCGAGACCCCACTCCCACCCACCAGAACAGCTAAAGTGGGAACCACCAACAGCGTGGACGGACGGCAGCTGAACAGGAGGCTTCACTAGGGTGGAGGGAGTGCACCACCGAGCTGGGATCGGCTTCCTGCAGCACAGCAATTCCATTTCCAGGCACCTACCGGACATGTGCGACAGCGCTTAGAGCTGCCTTATTTACAACAGGCACAAAAGAACCCACAAATGCCCACCATGAAGAGCTTCACAAACCAATCCTGGTGCAGACAAAGGAACAAACTGCGGATTGATTGGTCAGCCCAGATGCATCTCAGAATGGACCGTCAAAGTCACACAGAGAATACACATGGGAAGAAGGTCTCTCTGAACCCCCAGGGCGGGCAGAGGTGTTCTGTGATGATCACGTATGGCAACAAAAGAAAGACGTCTGCTCCCGAGGTTGGACGTGTGGCTGATAACTAGCCGGAGCTGAGCAGTGGGGAGAGGTGGAGCTTGGTGGATATGCTCTGGCCTTGAATGGGATGTACCATGGCCCAGGCCTTCCAAGCCAAAATGTGCGTTTTATTGTATTTAAATTATGTTCCATTTTTTTTTAAATGCTCAGAAATGGTAAAACAGTGAGTTTGCTTTGCAAGAACTATGAAGCCCTTCTGACCTGTAATATCACCATAGGACAGGTGGCGTTCTCTGTTTTATTTACCAATAAAATGAATGCTCACTGACCATGAATGGTCACTGGGAGGGAGTTTGGAATGAGGAAGCCAGGAGAGGCCAGCTGCAGGGGGAGGTGGGAACCCACCTGGGGACCGTCCCCGCAGCCCCTGAGCCTCATCACCAACACCCTCGAGCACCAGCTTACACTCGCTTGACGCCAAGGAGTTAAATCCAAAACACAATTACCACCTAAGACAAAAGAACATCAGGGAGACCAGAAGAGAACCCCGGAAGGTGTTCTGGGGAGGTTTACGATGACGGGAGATCTCACCTCCGATTCCGACATCGCCAGTCACCTCTGTCTAGAGCATGTGGTCACATCCAAGAGTGGGACATTTGCATTGGTTCCCGGAGCTGAAGGAGCCCGTGGAAAGCTCTGCAGGGTGACTGCTCCGTCAGGGTGCGGCCCTGGGAGCCTCTGAGAGCCCTGGCCAGGCCATCCGGTAAAGTCCCGCTCAGGACACCTCGTGGGGTTATAAATGACAAAAAGACAGACTTGCCTTAGAAGAGCTCGCACGTTGCCAAGGTCGGGATGTCGGTGGACCCCAAAAATCATATGTTAGAATTTAATCCCCAGTGTGACAAGACGGAGGTGGGTCCCTGGGAGGTGAGTGGGTCTTGAGGGTCGTGCCCATGGATTAGTGCCCCTAATAAACAGGCTTGAGGGGCCTGCTTACCTCCCCTGCCATGTGAGGACCCAGCAGGAAGGCCCCACCCCTGGGGCACAGAGTAGCCCTCTCCAAACCCCCAGTCTCTGGAGCCTTGACCTGGGACTTCCCAGCCTAGAACGTGAGTGGTCAGTCCACGCTGTCTATAAACTGCGCCATCTGAGCATTTGGTTACGGGGCCCTAGAACTAAGACACGCCCTGAGCCGACCACGGCTCTGGCTTCATTTCAGTGTTTGCAGCAATGATCTCCAGCCTTCTCTTCACCCTAACACGCGAGAGCAGCAAGAAGTGACACTGCCCATCAGCACCGATGCCTCCACAGGCCAGTGGTGTTCAGAGGAGCCTGGTGTGGAGACGTTGGGGGCTGGTGGGGGGAGGGTGGTTGGACCGTGATATGCAGCTTCTCTCCTCCCCCACGAAAACCCCTATTCAATCAGGCGCTGGGTTAATCAGACACCAAGTGCCTAATGTGTGTCTTGGCTCAGGCCTGGTTCTTCTCCTTCTCCCTCAACCTGGTCTGGCCCCTTTCCTCCTCCGCCTCAGCCTCCACTCCTCTGCCTCTCCTCAGACTCCAGCCACCTGCCTCCCTGCTATTCCTGGAACTCATGAGATGTGCTGCCTTGAGACCTGCCTGGCCCTTCTGCCCAGGTGCCCCCATGGCTGACTCCCTCCCCGCTACAGGGAAGCGACAGGGGCCAACCTTGGCCACCCCTGCTTAAAACTGCCACCTGCCTCCCCCTGACCAGGTCTGGGCCTCCTCTGCTATGCATGAGGGCACCCATCACCTTCGACACCTGACATTTGCCTATTTTATGGTATTTACTACCTTATGATACGTTTATTACCTTATGATAGTGTTTATTGCCGGTTCCCCTTCTTACGACGCCCGTGGCGCTGGTCCTTATTTCCCCCACCGGCATCTCCTACGCATCTCCTGGAGCCCTGCCACCACACAGCAGGCATTCAATAAATCTTCACTAAGTGAACACACGTCTGTGCTCCTCCGGCTGACTTAAATAGTGACCGCAGCATCACCATGGAAACATCTCTGTCCTCCTCCTTCCTCCCACCTACCCAGCCCTCCACTCCAGGAAGATTTATGGATAATGTTTTGAATGTCAAAGACCCGGGTGGCTGTCGAGTGACCTGGAAGGACTACTGTGGGAAGCAGAGGGGAGGGAGGACAGTCCTGCCTGCATCTCCCTGGCCTGTGGGTCCTATGAGTGGCCACGTCTGCTCAAGGCCAAGGTCTCCAGCCCACTCCTATCATCCCCTCTGCCTCCCCTGCCCTGGCATAGCACTTGTGCATCCAACAAAGCAAGGAAACAGGAAGCACTTGAGTGGGTCCTTCCTAGAACTTGGACTTCAATCAACCCGAAAAGTCAAGGGCGTTGAGGTCATGAATGGTGGGTGATCGGTTCATCTCATTTAATGGTGAGGAGTGGATCCAGTCAGGTCGCCTTAAGAGCGGGGGCTTCGTGAGTGTTTAAGGAACCCCCTGGTGACAAGGTGCATGCTGTGTACTGACCCCATAAGGAGGAACCTGGGAGGTCACTCCGGGCGGAAGGCTCCCTGGGGCCCACCGGCTAGCATCAGGTGTTCCTGGATCTTCACTGTGGCACTTGCGGTGGCACGACCCTCTACTGTCTCTTGGTTTCTGCCAACATTCTTCCTCGGCCTCAGCCTCCACTTCTCTCTCCTCTCTCGAGACTCCAGCCACCTGCCTCCTCGCTATTCCTTGAGCACGTGAGATGTGCTGCCTCAGGACCTGTGCAGAGGCTGCGCCGTGCCTGCCTGTGCTCTAGCTGTCCCCTTTTCTCCTCTGGGTACCATCTGACTGACGCCATCCATGTCTCCTGCGGTCCTTGCTTAGGGCTCTTGTCCCATGGCACCTCACAGGTCATCACTGAGACCATGCACTGGCCGCCCTTAGCTTGAGCAGTACATGCCGCCAAATTCAATCTTTATGGGACACTGTGACGGTTAACTTTATGTGTCAACTTGACTGGGCCACGAGGTGCCCAGACACTTGATAAAACCTTCTGGATGTGTCTGAGAAGATGGTCCTAGATATGATGAATAAAAGTAACGCTTGGGGGAGGGGGAAGGGAAAAAAAAATAAAAAAATAAAAGTAACGCTTGAGTAAAACAGATCGCCCACTAACATGGGTGAGCCTTGCCCAATCAGCTGAAGATCTTTATAGAAAAAAACATGGTTGACAGCAAGGGGCCTCCTGCCTGACTCCTTGAGCTGAGACAGGATGTTTTCAGCCTTGAGACTTAGACTGCAGCACTGGCTGTCCATGGACCTCTAGCTGGAGCCAACTGTGGATCTTGGACTCCTCAGCCTCCATCATCACAAAGCCCCACCCTGAACAGGGGACTGCTAAAGGTGCTTCTCACAGCAAAGCAGCCAGGGCAGGTGTGTGAGCCAAGGCTTCAGCCAAGTCCACGTGGCCATGTGAGCTAGAAGGCAGAACCTAGTGTGACCAGAGTGTGGCCAGCTCCTCCTCGGGACCTCTGGGGTCCTGAAAGTTGCCAGGGCTGCAGACTCTCACTCTTTGGTCCCCACTTGAACACTGACTACCCTCTTCCCCCTCCTCATAATAGCCTTCAGTTTGGGGAGGGTGAAGGAGAGTCACTACAGTACCACCCTCCTGGGTTCCAGTAACTCCCAGCGCCATGACCAAAGCATCCAGGGCAGCCCAAAGTCCCACTCAACAGGACCTGGCATGGATCCGATGGGCACCCGGGTCACACTGGCAAGGACCCTGAGGACCTCAGGGCACCACATCCCTGGGGGCCTCCTCCGCGAGCATCTGGAAGAGGTAAGTGCAGTGACCACCTGCAAGGACAGGAGAACACGTGTTCTGAGTCCTCTCGGAGCCTAGAAAGTTCCACTGCATGCAGCCACACCCATGACGATCCTGCTTTGGGAAAATCCAGGCACCCATGGAGCAAACCGCTGGCTACCGTCGTGTGCTCCCAGTCTGCAGTGGGGGCAGGGAGCAAGCCGCTTGGAATCAGCAGTGTCCCTGAGGTGTGTTTTCACCGAAGGGTGGCCAAGAGCCGGCCACGTCCCAAGCATGTGCGGCCCAGAGAGGCCTGATCCTGCCCAGCTCCCGATTCGGCCTCTCTGCTCTATCCTTAAACCGCTGGAAGCTACGAGGAGTTGGTGCCGGGGACAGGCCCCTGCAGGTCCCGTGGAGTTGGCTGAGGCCCTGATTCACATCTCCATCCAAGAATAAAAATAGGGGCTGATCCATTCAACAATCCGGGGAGATTAAAAGATTTCTCAGCGAAAACAAGACCTGAGATAAGCTGCCTGCGTGGGAGGGAGGAGGCGCCGGTTCCAGGATGCAGCCCGTCCTCCGTCCGGGAAGGGCTCCCTCGGCCTGACGGGACCTGCCTGCAGCCTCTTCCTCCTGAGGCCACGCATGTGTGCGGGGAGGAGCTGCCGCCTGCAGAGCCCTCTGCGCCCCGCATCCCGCTCACGGGGCCGCTGCCCCGTCCTGTTCCCCTGGTGGTTTCCAGTTAGAAGTCAGCTGTTTCTGTGTCTAAAAATATCTGCTCCACTCATCACAAGTCCCTTTACTCAGCAATGTCCTTGTCTTCGTTTGTTCAATTTTTATGTCTTCCCTGTCCCCTTGTGAGAACGGAATGGGATAATCTTTCAGCTTTGGCAGAATTCTTGGCTTCTCAGGGGCTCACGCGGGGTGGCCCAGAAAGAGTCAGGCTGGCTCCATGTGGCAGGACCTCCCTCTGCTTGAGACCGGCCAGGGCGTGGCCAGTATCTGTTAATGAAAGATTAGAGGTGCTAATATGGGTTCCCCACCCCCCCCCCTTTCTCCCACCACCCGGACAACTGGAAGATAACCTGGACCAACTACGCTTGGTAGAGAGAAGACTGGCTAAGAGAATGGGGGGGGGGGAAACAGACTCTTTCTTTTTTTTTTTTTTTTTTTTTTTTTTTTTTTTTTTTGCTGCAACACAATACCACAGACTGGGTGGGTGGTCTACAAAGAAAAGAAGTTTATTTCTAGTTCTGGAGGCTGGGAAATCCAAGCTCAAGGGGGAGGACCTTCTTGCCGTGTCATCCCATGGCAGAAGGCAGAAGGGCGAGAAAGAAAGAGGAAGCCATACTCGCTCTCCTAACAAGCCCACCCACAATCACGAACCCATCTGTGAGGCAGACATCACCTCCCATGAGGGCCGACTCCCATGCCCTGGGCCCAGCTTCCAGCACACCGCTTTGAAGGACACAGAGGCCTGCACTGCCCACCTGCTCCTCACCTTCTTGTTGGCCCCACCTGGGGAGGCGCTGACCCTGAGGGATCCTGAGGTCCTGAAGGAGGCAGAGCCTCTGTTTAGGTTGCACGGCCTTGCGTTCAGCAGGGTGCAGCTGGCACTCACTTTGCGTGGGTCAGCGCTGCCTGCTACCTGGCCTGGCCCCAGCCTGTCATCTTTGCCGTGCAGAGCGCTCCCCACGCACCCCTCGCCTGTTTCCTGGCCCTGACGCAGGAAGCGTTCCACCAACAGGTGGCCTAAAACAGCAGGAGTTTGTCCCCTCTCAATTCTGCAGGCGGGAAAGGCGTTGGCAGGGTTGGCCGCATGGAGCCATCACAGGAGACAACTCTCCACAGTGACACACGCTCTTGCTCCCTCTACACCAGGCGACATCTGGGGAAGGGTCTTCTTAGACGAAGGCTCTGAGAAGGGCCACCCCAGCACTGGAGCCTGTCACCTGTGGGTGAGACACACACACCACCCATCAAAAGGGACACCTTTCCTGTTTGGGTTTGGGTTTACGGCGTCCAGTGGGAAGACAATGTCAAGCCTCCGCGTGGTGTTCAGGTTTCAAGGGCAGCTGTAGACCACACTGCTTTGCTTTAGAGAGACCCAGACCCAGAGCAGAGCACACGCTTTCCTTCCTCTGCCCTCACCACCCACCAGCCCGTTTCCTCAGCCTGGCAGGGCTGTCGGGGAATCCGATGAGCCGACACAATTCACTGGGTAAAGGGAATCGTTGCTATTCGGTTGTTATTGTGATTCTCTTCCACTCCACATGCACAGCTTGCTCTTGGCCTTAGAGAAACAGTTTCAAATAAAAAGCAACTGAGTAGGTTTAGGAATCTTAGGGAAGTGGAAATGGAGGTTTTCATAACTTTGGGCAAAAGGCAGCCTGTGGCCTCCTGTTAGATCACAGATAACCCAATGTTGGAGGGAAGGAGTCCAGAAGCCCCGGCCAGGCACCCCGCTGGATATAAGAAAGTCCGCTCATTCATGGCACAGGACTCAGCCTCTGCCTGCCCCGTGCTCACAGCCCTGTGAGACCACAGGTGCATGTCCCCTCTTAACCTGTGAGAAGACCCCCACTGGGCAGGTCAGGGCTTTCCCACAGTCCCACCTGCAGGAGGGTGAAGGATGGGCCCCAAAGCCCCCGCCTGGCCCTGCTGTGGAGGCCCTTAATCTACAGATAGGACAGCTGAGAAAGAAAGACTTGCCCTCAACTCTCAATGGGACCGAGTGACCGAGAGCCTGGACACTGGGACCTCCTCAGGAAGCGCTGCTGCTTGGCTGGGCCGTCCCCGCCTGCAGCGTGCAGCATGTGGCTGGTGGCGCATGCGGCCACCTGGTTTACCCCCGGGCTCTCCGCATCAGGTGACTTACCCGACAGGCAGCTAATCTCACCTTGCCAGGACTCTCCCTTTCTTGGCCCACATGCTGCCAGAGGGACCCACTGGGTCCGTGACGGTGTCGTGGCGTGTCTCAGGTCTTCCTGGAAGCGCAGCTGCTGGAAAGCAATCCAGGGAGCAGCCAGCCCGGTGTGCACGTCAGCAGCCTGCTCCAGGGCTCTGATGTCAGCCAAGGCAGAGCCCAGGCCTGGCCAAAGCCCTTCCCAGCTTCCACCCTGTCATCGGGCCAGCCTGGCCACCTGCGTCTCCAGGCTGACAGCGGGAGCCACGACCCTTCCTTGCCCGTTTCTGGAGCTTTCAAACTTTCCTCGAAAAGCAAACCACACTCACAACCAGGAGCCGTGGTCGTTCCCCAGGCACCGCATTCCTTCCCGGGCTGTGCCGGAGGAGCGGACCCCAGCAGAGGTGCAGAAAACCGGGACCCTGAGCTGCAGTCACACGGACGGGCAGCCAGAGCGTTTATTTGGTATCGTGTCCATCCTGGCCCTCTGGGGTCTGTTGTCTCTGTGTGAGACATGAGAAGTGTGCTGCAGACGTCCCTAAGACGTCTCACGGGCTGAAGCCCAGCACCCAGCTCCTCTCCCCGCATGCCGGTCTCTGGACACTTTATTGGAAGAAACCTCGTTAGATAGAAAGGTGAGATGAGGACAGTCGGTCCTCCTCAAACGCCAGAGACAGGAGAACCAAGGCCCACGCACAGGGCCCTGGAGGTGTCTCAGAAAGTCCACAGGAAGCCTTTCCTAACTTTCTCTCGGGGGCCCTCCTCCCCGCCACAAAGGATAAGGCCGATGGGAAATGACGGCCAGGGGGACATGAAGGTATGCGTCACCCGCCCACCAAGAAGGGCAGAAGGAATCCTGATGACCACTGCGTCTCCGACTTGACCCACTACAGCCTCGGAAGGTGAGGACTTGGCGCTGCTTACAGGATCTGTGGCCCAGAACCGTCCTCGGCAGGTCGCAGCTTGATACATATATTTGGGACAGATGAGTGCCTCTGTGAATGTGGGTGTGCCCGACACTGCGATCACACTGTGTGTCACTAACAGTGTCTCCACCCCACCAAGCAGGTGTGATTCTCGTTTTACCAACGTGGAAAGGGAGGTTGGAGAGACCAGGTCCCTTGTGCAAGGGGCGCGGCTGTGACGTGGGGGAGCTTGGCTGGAAGCTCACTGGTGAGCCGCCAGAACTCACGTGCTGAAGCCCAGCCCCCAGCTCCTCTCCCCACGTGCTGGTCTCTAAATGCTCCTTTTGATTGTGAAGGGGAATCCCTGCCCTCCTGAAGTCGCATGAGGAGGTGTGTCTATGGGCCCCTGTGAATGTGGGGCTGGGAGGAGAGCCCCAGGCCCTCACATTCTCAGAGACATGGGATCAAGCAATGTTTAGCTTTCTGGACTCTCAGGGTGGTTGGGCTAGCAGCTGCCCCCTTGGCCCAGCTCTGTCCTGGCTTCTGCATTCCAAGACTCCTGTCCTGGGAGTCCCCTGTTGTTAATGGACCCGAGGAGCCCCAGGAAGGGGAGAACATGAGTCCAGGTTCCCGGTGCTACTCCTGTCTCAGCAGGAGACACAGCTAAGAGTAGCAGGGGGATGGGGGGCAGGGAGGCAGGGAGGCAGGGGAGGCCGCAGGGAAGTCTGGATGTTGGGATGGCAGCCCCAGAGCCTCCTGGCTGAGGCTCTACCATGGACCCCCAGGGAGGGACCCTGCCTTCCTGTACTGCTTTTGGTGGGCACTGGCTTGGGGCAGGCTGAGGGAGGAGCGCCAGGCAGTGGAGGGTGGATGGCTGATCAGAAGCCAAGGCTCTGGGGCTCACATCTGCTCAGATGAGCTCCGGGGTCACGCCAGGCCAGGACAGGGGGCATTTTACAGGCATCGTGCACATTTTGAGAGCCACCCTCCTCCCGGACCCACTCAGCATCCTCCAGGGTTCCCCAGGAATCCCAAGGACAGGCCCCAAGGACCAGCATTCCTAGAGGGTGCAGACCCTGCGAGCCCCGAGGAGTGACTTTCAGGCACGTGCCCTGGAAGCAGCCCAAAGCCAGGACCAGGTCAGCAGTGTGAGCTGTGGTTGGTGCTGGTGGGAACTGCGGTCTTGGCAAGACGCCTGGCTGCCCCAGGCCTGACTGGCCTGTGAGAGACAACAGAAGGGCCCGGGTCTGGACCCCCAGGCCTCCCCCACGCTGCCCCCAGGAGGCCTGCATGGGAAACGGAGTCGTTCCATCTGCAATCCCCAACGTGGGTGCCCAGGGAGCCAGGAGGCTGAGGGATGCTCATTTCCTCCACGGGCAGTGGCCTCTGCAGAGCCCGGTCTGCCCTGGTGCTGTGCTGCTGTGGCCACGACCCTGCGGCGCCGCAGGCCTGACTCAGGCTTTCCGGCGGGGAGGGTGGGGAGGGTGAGCTGGGTGAGTCCTCCTCGCCTGCTCTCTGTTCCTAAGCTCAGGGCACCCTGTCCACCAAGCAGTTTGGAATGTGTGCTTCTGGTCTCTGCAGCTGAGCTCCAGCTTTGCCTGGGGCCTCCCCCACCTACAGGAGGGCAGCCCTGGGCTTCCAGAAAAGGCAGGAGGGTGGCAGGTGTGGGTCCTGCAAGGCACAGCCATCCTGCAGCACCTCCTGAGAAGCGGCCACCTCTGCACCCAGGCCCTCTTGCGCCTGGCCTTTATTTGCCTGGAGAGGTGCTGTTTGGCCTCCCAAACCCATGGGATGAGTAAGAAGTGACCGCTGACATTGAGGATGCCGTGGCCCACCTCCAGCAGGAGCAGGGCACCAAACCACGGCCACACACCACCTGCACGGGGACAACTGCACTGAAGTGGGCCCTCACACCCAGGACCAGGAAAGCCATCAGGCCGCCATCCCCCTCAGCATTCTTAGGGTGCAGAGGACAAGCTCTCCGACTGGTCTGTCCAATCCCAGCAAGGCCCCGCCCTGGGCCTGGCTGTCATCCTGGAACCAGGCTGGTGTTTCGGGAAGAAACCAGCTTTCAAGGTGACTTCAAATTGCTGTGAATCACCCATGTGATTGGAATGAGGGTTTAGGTGGATTCAGAGATAGCAGTTGCCTCAGAAGGCAGTCCACCCTGTTCCGGGCACCTGGAGAGCAGTGTATTTGCATAAAGTCCACTCCCAGGCTGGCGGGCCACCTTGGGCTGACACTCCGGGTACTGGGATTCCTCTGTGTCTGGTCCCTCCCTGTCCTTGCCCCACCCCATCTGGGCACCACTCATTTCACCTCCAGAAGGATCCTCCACGTCTTGACGGGTCTCCGGTCACTGCCCGTGAGAACAGCGCCCATGCCTGGGCCCCTCCCCCAGGAGTTTCCCATTCCGGCCACCCTTGTTGCTGTGCAGTTATTCTCACCCCATGACCGCAGCCACCCTCCAGGTCCCTGTCGTGGCCAGCTCCCCACGCTCCTTCCTTAGGTGACCACTTGTGCTCTGCAGACCCGCACCCTGAGCCCTCCCTGCTCTGCGTGGTTCTGCAGTGCTTCGTGGCCTTCTCGGGCCTGTTCGTGTCGATGGCCTCCCTCTCAAGAGTGTGGCAGCCAGGCTAGGGGTTTCTCACCAGTGTCACTGCCCTTCCTTCAGCCCCTACTGCTAACACAATCCCACTTCCTCTGGCTGTGTTGGCAGCCCGTCCCAGGGTGATTCATAATGAGACCCAGAGTAACCCAAACGCTTTTATAAAAGGTCTCTGGACCCACCTGCCCCAGCTGGAAGCTGTTCTGGGGTGTTCTGGAGCAAATGCCAGCCTTCACACTGGTCCCAATCCCATTTCTTTTTATTTCGGCCCTTGGTTGCTTCCGTGTCATTCAACACAGTTCTCTATGATGGCTGCCCTCTGCAGACGGATCCAGGAGATGATGTGCTGAGCAGTTTCAGCTCTTGGAGGCACCAGCCGTGACAATTTCCAGCTTGTCTTTCCCTATCTTCCCCCAAAAGGTGAAGTGCAGGTGCTTATTCATGGCTGTGCTGGAAGAGATGCTAAAAGCCACTGGCTCAAGCTCTTCATTTGACACGTGTGAACCGGAGTGGAGGCGAGATACAGGGCTGCTGACGGGCGACACAGAGGCCCACCTGGTTGGTGGCACATATCCTGAGTTAGCTATTCCAACAGTTGGGTTCCCTTAAGTTGTCACTCAGCCAGAAAACCATGGACACGGGGCACCAAGTCTACTGGGAGATTTCAGAAGGGTGGACAAAAGAGGAGGAGAGCCTGGATGGGCCCTGCCCACCAGGACACTGAAAGCCACCGGCCTTCCATCTACTGATGAAAGGAGTTCTGGGCACAGAGTGAGCCATTACCCAGCCAAGACAGGAGGGCAGCAGGCTCGGGCCACCTGGGGGGTGGGGGAGAAGCCCCTGCAGAGGCTGTGTGAGCGCTGCCCGAGGCCAGGTGAAGAGGCAGGGGATCGGCTGCCCATGGGCCCGGGTTTCTCCGTGGGCGAACCCTGGGCGAGCGGAACGTTTGGGACCGAGGTAGTGGTGGCTGTTCAACACCGTGGATGTATCTAACACGGAATCGCAGGCCTCCAAAAGCCTAAAGTGGTGCGTTTTGTGGTACGGCAGTGTTTTTTCTTGCTGGGATGGAAGCTGCGCAGGCCAGCTCTCCACCTAGCCACACCTCCCGCCTGAGGCTTCATTCAAAAAAGTCTCCCCCAGGAAGGGACATCAGGAACCAACCCCTCCTCTGCGCCCAGCGAGGCCGTCCTGGGAGGCAGCGCGTGCCCCTGGGTGGCCTCCCCGCCCCCACCTCGAGCTCTGACGGAAAGTCGCCTCCTCCTCACGCTGCCTGGGAAGGACCGGTCGCCCTCTGTGCAGGCGACCCGACTGCCCACGCCCTCCGCCCCCTTTGGAAGAATGCGGGCGTGGCCCCGCACGCAGGGCTGGCGACTGCGCGGTCCCGAGGCAGCGTTGCAGAGGCCGCGGGGGAGGGAGGCAATCTGGGCCCTTCAGGAAAAAACCCAAACTTGAAGTCCCCAAGGCCGTCCCCCAAGGCTGGCTGTCCGGGGGCGGCGCGGCTCCTGCGGCCTGCGTGGGCGCTGTTCTGCAACAGGAGCTGCCGCCGCTGCAGGACCCCGCACCGCGCTGCGCACAGCACACATTGCGCCAAGCGCATGCACCGCACACAGCGCACGCCACATGCCACACAGGACATGCCGCAGACGACGTGCACACACAACACAGCACACCACACGTGCACACCACACCCATCTACAGCACACCGCACACACATCACACACAACACAACACACATCATGCACACATCACACTCAACACGTGACATCGGATGCCACACCAACTCATGCACAATACACATATCACACACACAACACACCATACATGTTGACCAAATATGGCAAAACACATCACAGGGACACGTCACACCACACACCACACATAGCACATGCTATGCACAACACACATCACACCACACAACATATGATACATCACATGCACAACACACACTACACAACACCCATAGTGCACAACACATCACACACATGACAGCACACAACACATACAGTGCAGTCACACACTACGCACAACACCCCCCCACACACACACACACCCACATACACACACTAGGCTGCACTCTGCCCCTCTCTGCACCTGAGTTCTGCCCTGGTGTGCGAGTGGGAGGAGCCGTGGCCAGCCTCCCTGTCCTGTCAGGCCTCCACAAACCGCAAGGGAAGGGGAACAGGGGCCCCTCTGCCAGGAGGACAGGAGCTGCAGGCCACCCCATTACGCCTCTGGCCTCAGGTGGGGGAGGGCGCAGCTCCCTGTCACAGCGCCTTGCCCCAGGCAGGGCCGCTCTGTCCCTGCTCCCCTGCCACCAAGTGCAAATGTGGTCAAGAAGGAGGAAGAGAGGGTGACTGGTGGGGATGCGGATGTCACCTGCTGCCCCCACCTGGGCACCATCTGATGACTGGGAGAGCTTATGAGGGCTGCCCACAGCTGCCAGGAGGTCACCAGCTCAGCCTCCGCCACCCTCTGCGGTGCTGGTAAGAGACGGGAAGAGGTCCCGGGAGCCTCGGGGACTGAGTCCACTCCTGTCTCACTCACAGGCAGGATTCATGTGTCACCAGCCCTGCTCCAGGCCAGGTCTGTGCAGCACCTCCTGGAGGGGCCTCTGCGTTGCGGGAAGGGATTCCGCACGCTGGCTGAGCGCACAGGTAGTGTTATGTTCCTGGAATGAAAAGAGAAACATTTTCTCAAGCGAAAGAGCCTCAAAGATCTGTTTCCCATGTTTTCCCCCAGGAAGCCGTTTCCATGGATGGGAGGGGGCTGGGAAACGTGCAGGGGTCGGACCTGCTCTGCTCCCCTGCAGGTGCTCCTGCGTCCTGACCCCTGAGCTGGGCAAGGAGCACCCTCCAGGGACCTACTCCATGTTCACCTCACTGCCAGGCACCCTGGGAGACAGAGTCTCTTGAATTGTTTGGGCTTTGCGTTCTTGGGACAGTTCTCACCCTGGGATAGAGATTCGGGGTCTTTAGGAGGCATCTGACAAGATCAGGGTGACCAAGGATGGGAAACCCAAACCTGACACACCCAAGACCCAGGGCTCCAATCCCATATCCTGAGTTGGGATAGCAAACGCGAAGGCCCAGGGGTGGACGGCGACAGGATAACAGTGGACGGCTGGCATTATGAACCTTGGGACAGAAGCAAGGAGGGTTGGTTTGCTGGCACCCTGAAGCCGGCCCTGGCAGTGTCTGATTCCAAAACCAAACAACTGGGCAGCAAGAGAGCACAAAGAAAGCAAAAGGCAGATTGAGCCTCCACTGCAGTCGTTCAAAAGGCCAGAGAAGATTCCATCCCCACACAGTGAAACCCTCCTCCACATCTCACATCTCAGTTCTTAGGGGCTCTCTTCTCCTCTGCAGATGAACCCCGCTCCCTTCTCCCAGGACACCCTCTTTCTTACCCTCTGTGTTAATGCAACAGTAGCTCTCAACCTTTCCATGGAAACTCGCACCCATCTCTCCCTTCCGAGACCCCACCCCTCTTCCTTTCCCTCTGTGAAAGAGCAAGGCCAAGCTGGCTTTACAGATGGGAGATCCCTACAGTGAGGTAGGGAAGAGAAACTGGGATGATTGGTGCATGTAGCAGGGGTCCCTGAAGCCCTGTTAATACTCGGTTGATGCCCTACTATGTTCTGGACGCCACAGTAAATCACTGGATGTAATAGGTGTAAAAAATGGGGTTTTCCTAAGTATGTTCTGAGGACACTCTTCCAGGGAGATGCGCCTTGTGAGAGGATTTGATGGTTCAATGTAGGAAAGCGTGTCCTCCCTTATCCATCTTTTGAAGGGTTCCAGTGGCATCAGATTTCTGATAATTCCTACAGTAGATGTCCCTATTTGTCATTGGCAAACCCTGTATTTCACTGACCTATTTGACCACCAAACTTGTTCACTGAAAAAGGAACTACTGTGGTAGCCTCACAGTGGGTCCCCGCAGGATGGAGGCTGGTGAACTAGTCTGCGGTGTGTGACCGCTGGAGCCCGAGGGGGTGTCCCGGGATCACTGGGATATTTGTGTTAATGTAGACCTAGGCTTGATTATTCTCAGCCAGGAGGCCTTGTAGGTAAAGATGAGCCAAGGGGACAATTTGGTGACCATTTTTAAAACTAGGGAGAAGCTTTGGTGGCATCTGGCCTTCTAGGTGAGTGAAAGAGCCCATTGGGGATGACCAGACCAGGAGCTGGTGGATCTGCACCAGCAGCCAACACCGGCTCTCGCAGTGGCAAACGGTGAACTCTGCAGCAACTAGCCAGAGCCCTAACCTGAAGGTTGCTGAGATCTTGGCAGAGGACTGGAAATGGAAAACCCAGACCACTGACCGTGGGGCTCCTGGCTGGCTCCTACCTCCAGTCCTGGTCCTGGCTTACGAGCCCCGGGCCCTCTCCCACTTCTCTGCTGCACCCCTTCTCCGGCATCTTGGCTTCTCAAGTGGAGTGGAGACCAGATCAGCCCCAAGGCCTGGAGGAGAACCCGGGCTGCCGGGGGACCCTGGGCCCCAGCAGCTGGGCGTCAGGGCTGCTCTCTGAGGGCTGCCTCCAGATCTGCAGCTCCAGGCACTTATTTTGCTATTTTGCTTTTGCTTTTGGAACTTCTTAAAACAAACCTCAAAGAAAAGAAAACTCCTGTCTGAAACGAATTCCTTTTAGAATCCAAGAAATGACTCATAGAGGCTGCTTTGGCATTTATGTTCCCTGTTAAGATGATTAGATTCATAAATTCTATTTTTGAAATGTAGGCTCTGTACCCCAAATATTCTTTCAGAACAAGAAAAAAAAAAGCAAGAAAGAAAAAGAAAATCCACCCTGGGCGGGGGAGGACCGACACTCCTGTTTACATACCTGGTGTTCTTTGAATGTATGCTGTTTGCCCTTACTCTTATATTTCATCGTCTATTTTTAAAACATGATTAAAGAGATTGGGCAACTTCTTCAACAAAGTTGCTTGAAATGTTCTTTGGTTTCAGTCTTGCCCACGTATGAGCCTGTGGCAGAAAAGGTTCTGCTTTTAACCAAATGGGCACAGGCCAATGAATGACCAAGCAAACGCGGACTGCTCCTCAGCCTTTCAAATTCAGGTGCACGGATGAACTTGAAGACATCATGTTGAGCGAAGTAAGCCAGTCACTGAAGGACAAATCCCTTACAGTTCCACTTACATGCCGTCCCTCCTGAAGTCCAGGGCACAGAAATTAGGATGGTGGGTACAGGGGCTGGGGAGACGGGGCTGTGTAACCAGCAGAGTCTGAGTTTGGGAAGATAAAACGTGTCGGATGTGGATGGTGGCGATGGCCGTGCCTCAGTGTGAATGTACTTATGTCATTGAGCTGTACACTTGCAGATGGTTGGAATGATAAAGTCTATGTTATGCATATTTTACCACAGTGAGAAAGAAAGTTCTGTTTCCCGGGGAGCAGCCTTGGAGAAATGGGTGGGTTGAAGATCCCTCCTGCTGGTATTCCAAACCGCCCCCCCATCGTCCAGAAATAACCCAGTGACTCGCTCTTCAAAGCCAAGAGTTGGCCGGGCGAAGTCCTACTGCATCCCGAGCTGGTCCAGTTCCAGGGGACTGAGGTGGCTTCTCAAGGACAGTGACCACAGGGAGCAGGTGCAGGCCTCCTTCCTGGGAGAGAACTGTGGAAGCGTGGTGGCCCCTGAGACCTGGGCTAAGTCAGTGCGGCCGTTACGCAGCTCACACACCCACCCCTTGTTCTGGTTCAGCTGCGGAGCGTTCAAAGGGCCACGGCCCTCCCCTTGGCCATAAAATCAACCCTAATCTAAAGCCACACTTTGATCTCTAACCGCTCGGCAGCGAGCCCAAGTTTTTAAAGACGTGTTTGTCGGTTAGATGATTTTTGATAACTCTGTAAAGCATGTAGTCCATGATAAGAGACCTCAGGAGCGCCCATTCAAGATGAAGAAACACACCTTTCAAAAGAATCCTGTTGTCTGCATCTTAAGTAAAGATGAAGCCGCCAGACTGAAGATCTTTTGAGAACTTCACTTCTGAAGTAGCCGCTGGACGACATGATGCTGAACGCCCATCTCTTAGGTGCTCTGCGCTTTCTGTGTCAGGGCCACCCTCCCTTCAGGTCACACGTTGAAGGTACAGACAGCCGGGGAGGTGGCCCGCCATCACATTCCAGAAGCCATCTCCATGAAATACATTCATCTTTTAAACTCAGCCTGCCCAGGACGCGGTGCTCGTCAAGTTTCTCTCCCCGCCATGGTCATCCTGGGTTTGGGGGAGCAGTGATTGTGAAAAACGGATTTTTTCAAAGGTCGCCCAAACGGTCAGCAGACTGACAGATGAAAAGCTGGCCACTCTGTTTTCACATGCAGGCGATTCTCACTCCTATGCTGGGCTCGTTTGCAGTGATGCTCTTGGCATCTCCAGACCATCCAAGAGGATGGACCCTGGGGCCAGGAGGCAGGTCACACAGGGAAGGTCTCATGACCAGAGGCACGTGACCAGGACACAAGGGGAATCCAGAGGGAAGGCCCTAGCGCTGCACGTGAGCTAGGAGGCTGGCCACCAAGCCACTCCAGCCATGATAGCCGGCTCCCAGGGCGGGGGTGACTCAGGGATGGATGTCTCCCTCGGGCTCCATGGTCCTCCCGGGCCCTCCCACTCTCCTCTACACAGGGCCAAAGTAGGAGGAGACTCTTTTTCTGGAGACCCAAAAGTAAGCCCCAGGAGAGCCCTCCCAACAAGGCGGACGTTTCGTGGTCACAAAGGCAAACAGCCTGGTACAGAGCAAGGCACGCACAGGCCTAGGAGAACCTGGGGAGAGACCCTCTGGGCCACAGGGTGCCAGCATGGTGCCCCTTGTCCTGGAGTGGAATCCAGCCAGCCCCAGCACTTCCCGGGCCTTTGGGAACTCCCCTGGCTGTAGCCAGGTGACCTAGGCAGGCCTCCCCAGCCTCCATGGGTCCCTCCTCAGCCTCCTGCAGATCCAGCTGCCCTCAGCCCGCCCACCACCTCTGGGTGCTCCACTGATCCCTAGAACAGGGCGAGCAGTCCCGGTGTGATGGGAGGCTAGTCCAGGCCTAGGGGGCTGTGGGGAAGACCACTGGCCACAGGCGGCCTCCTTCACTCTCTCTCCTCCCTCCCTCCCTCCCTCCCTCCAGGAGCTATTTGCTGGGTCCCGCTCTGTGACCTGGGTGTGCGGAATTGGTAGGAAGCAAACAAGACGGATGCTCACTGTCGTGGGGTGGAGGGTCTAGAGACAGCGCTGAAGGCAGACTTCAAAACAGCCATGGAGAAGACCACCCAGTGACACGGTGAAGAGCGCTGGTGAGGGGCGTGGCCACGGCCAGCTAGGAGCTCAGGGATGAAGGGGAAGAGCCAGGGCAGCTGTGGGGAGGAGGTCCAGGGCGAAGGCCCTGAGGCAGGCGCTCCGGGGCCCTCAAGGGCAACGGGGCCTGTGGCTGGAGTGCAAGGAAGAGGGCACCCGGTGGCACCTGTGACTGCTGGTGTGCAGGAGCCCCTCGCCCCCGCGGCCTGGTGGAGGCTCGGAGACGGGGTCCAAGGGTCGTGGGGGCTCTGTTCTTGCTTGGAGCCCTGGGGGGTGGGATGTGAACCCCAGACTGACTGGGAACCTGCATCATCCAAGGGCCAGGGAGGTGGCTGTCACCCTGCACACCCCTGATGAGGCTCCTCCGTCCCCAACCACAGGCTGGGAGACCCTATCCCAGATGCCCACCCAGCCCTTTCCACTCGGTCCGTCCCCTGCTACAGGGGCCTCCCTTATCTGCAGGTTCATTTCCTGAGGTTTCAGTTACCTGAGGTCAACTGAGGTCTGAAAATACTAAATGGAAAGTTCCAGAAATAAACAATTCATAAGCTGTAAGTTGTGTGACGTTCTGAGGAGGGTGATGAAATCTCGTGCCGTCCAGCCCCGTCCTGCCCTGGGCATGAGTCATCCCCTGCCCAGAGCCTCCACACTGCATGAGACACCCACCTGTTAGTCACTGGTAGCTGGCTCAGCTGTCAGATGGATTGTCACGGTATCCCGCTGCCTGTGTACAGGGCTCTGTGCTGTCTTCCACTGGGGTCCCCATCAGATAAGGGGGGTTCTGATTCAATCACACCTGTCCTTCTTGATGTCCCCAGGGGACACTGGCAATTTCCAAGGACATTTTTGTTCGGCACAAATGCACAGAGGTGCTACTGGCATCTAATGGGGGGTCTGCTGGGTCCCACCGTGTGCCCGCCAGCCCCCACGGAAACAGTCCCACCCAAATGGCAACAGTGGACACAGAGGAGAATGTATTAGAGAGGAGGATTTTACTCCAGAAAAGAAAAAAAAAAAAGAAAAAGGACCAGTAATAAAGCCAGCTCAGCTCCCTTCAAAATTAAATATCTTCCTCCTTTGTCACATGTTGGAAAACAAACGAGTTTCTATTTCAGTCCACGGATTTGGCTGGCTTGCTGGCCCCAACACGTCATGAACCGAGAAGTGCTAACCACTGCACCAGGAGAAGTCCCTGGGTGGGCAGAGCCATATTGTGGACAGGCAAATTAATGACCCTCAGCTCTGGGCCACACTGAGCTTCTACAAGCTAGAGCACACCCAGCCGGGTCCTCCCTGTGGGCAGCGGCTGGACTTCCTGGAACCGTGGATTTTCACTTTTGAACTCCACCCTCCTCCTTATACCTGGTCACAAGAGCTCCCAAACTTAAAAACACCCTTAGAGGGGGCTGAGGGTATGACTGAGCCCTTGCCGGGCATGTGCAAGGACCTGGGTTTGACCCCCAGCATCCACACACACACACACACATGAACACACTCAGAGATGTCAGCAATGTCACTGTACAACACGGCTGTTATAGGCTGGCTTTTGTCCCCCCAGATTCATCTGTTGGAGTCCTCAACCCTGACCTTCAGAATACGCCTGTATTTGGAGATAGAGTCTTTAAAAAGTGATCAAAATAAAATGAGGTCATTCGAGTGCACCAGATCCAGTATGACTGGTGTCCTCATAAGAGATCAGGACCCAGCTATCCACAGGGGATGACCCTGTGAGGGTGCAGGGAGAGGAGGCCATCTGTGAGCCAAGGAGAGGGGACCAGGGGGAGCCAGGCCTGCTGACACCTCATCCCAGGCTTCCAGATTTTACGAGTTGAAACTTCATTTCTGTTAAGTCCCCAGCCTGGGGTGCTTAGTGGGGCAGTCCTGGCAGATGAATCCAACAGTCTTAGAGCTGCAGGGGGCTCAGAAATTCTGCCTGCCAACTGCCACCCAGAGCCACCTTCTCCCTTACAGACACTGAGAAGACGTCCAGGCTCCGGTCACCGTCAGGGATGGAGACAGCACTAACAGCTTGGCCAGGGGCGTTAGTGTCATCTCGCTGCTGTAACAAGTGACCTTAACCTTGATTTAACAAGAGCGAGTCATCGCTCACAGTGGGAAACTTTCCAGAACTGGAGCCCTGCCTTCCTGGGTCAGCTCCTTCCCCAGGCTGTGGGGCCAGTTGGCTATTGTCTTTCCCAGCACCTCTGACCACCTTCCCTGAGCGCCATGGCTGGTGGGTTCTGCCTCCACTCTCAAAGCCACCAGGGTGGCATCTTGCTCTGCTGGTCATGAGGCCTTCTCTTCTGTCACATCTCCCTTTGCTGACCCCTCAGAAGGGCACTTAGACTTGCATTCGGGGGCCCCTGGACCATCCCGGACCATCTCCCTCCAGGGTCCTTAATGTAATCGCATCTGCAGAGCCTCTGGGGCGACCTGTCTGCAGGGTCTGGGGTCGGGCGTGGGTGTCTTTGGGCAGGAAGAGCTTTGCTGGGCCTGGACATGCCGGCTTCCTCTCCCCGGCTGGAACTCACCTTCCCACCATCTCGACCCGCGGCTCCTCCTCCACTCTACAGCAGACAACCTCGCCTACCCCTGGCCCGGGACCTGCCTCCGCACACAGCTCAAGCCATTCAGATCTCTCCTTCTAGACGGGCCACCCCACAGTGCGCATCCTTCAAGGTACCGTTTCCCTGAGGCCCCCCACCCGTGTCCTCAACACACTCCAGCTGGTCAGTATCTTTGGAAAATGTGACAAGCAGAGCACTGGAGATGGTCCAGGGTGACTGAGTACCCAAAGCACAGCTGGTCCTTGTCCCTTCATGCCACGGGCCACATGGCTGGGGACCGCAGACCTTGCTGTGGCTTCGGTATTTGCATTTTACCTGCAAGGAACCGAGGCCCCAACACCGACAGCCGTGGGGGACAGGACTCTTCTACCTTGTCCACCTCTGAGTTCTCAGGGCCTGGCCCCTGCCCAGCCCCTGCAGGAACCCGGAAGCCACTCACTGACTAAACCAATGAACAGCGATTCCACTTCCCAGAGCTGAACGGATACTTCTTTTTCATCTCCCAAGATTTCCATGTTGTCACCATAGACTTTTTTTTTTCTCTTTTGTCTCAAAAGCATTTGGACAGAGAGCCCAACTAGAGAAGGCCACCTGGGGACCTGTCACTTTAGGATCCTAGGGAAATGCTGTTGTTTCTCAGATCAGATGAGGGACAAGGGCTCATCTTCCTTCAGTAGGGATGAGGGAAAGAGAAAGAGAAGGAAGGAGAGTCGGCCCAGAATCATCTAGGGGATGGTGGCAAGTCCAAGAGCAAAGGAAGTGATTTCCCACATCAAAAATTGGAGCAGGATAAAGCTTTGGCTGTGCCCAGATGTCATCAGCCACTGGGAGGAGGGGGGGGAGAGATGTTGTTGCAACAACAGAACACACCTGAGGCCCAGAAGAAACTGGATCTCAAGACACAATCACAGGGGCTGGGGATATGGCTCAAGCGGTAGCGCGCTCTCCTGGCATGCATGCGGCCCGGGTTCGATCCTCAGCACCACATACAAACAAAGATGTTGTGTCTGCCGAAAACTAAAAAATAAATATTAAAAAAAAAAAAAAAAAAAGACACAATCACAGCCATCCAATCGGCCCGCGCCTACCTGCAGGGTGGCTGTGCAAGGGTCTCCCGCCTGCCCACCCCCTTGCGGTGCTTGCTCTGTGGGGGAGTGTCGTCCACAAAAGGGAAGCAATTAAAGGAAATTTAAGTCAATTAATTCTTCTTCTAGGTGGGTTATCGTCTTAATCAGCTTCCCATTACTGTCACAGGTCCTTGCAGGTATGTGTTTGAAGGAGGCTCTTCCTCTTCTCTCTGTTTCCTGGCCACCAGGAGGTGAGCAGACTCCTTTGCCATGCATGCCTGTCTTAATCAGCTTTCCATTACTGTCACAAATACCTGAGATCATCAACGGATAAAGACAAAAGGTTTACTTTGGCTCACAGTGTTAGAGGTTTGATCTGTGATCTGCAGGTCCTGTTGCTTTGGAGCCTGGGTGAGGCAGCTCTCAGGGTGGCATGTAGGGGTGACAGAGCCACGCTGCTCCCCTCATACTGTGGTATGAGAAGAGGAGGGGGCTCAGAGTTTAGGACTGAGCTTGAATTTCGTCTTAGATGAAGAGCCGCACATTTCCTAGGGAGAGAAAAGGAGGCAGAGTCTGGTTCCAGGGTCAGGTCATGGGAAGCAGGTGTTGGGGGAAGTCATGGCAGATCAGAGCTGGTTGGTGAGATCTGTGGTGTAGCTCTTCTGGGGCCAGCGCATACTGATGTCGGTCAGCGCTGCCTCTGAGATGAACTCCTGTCCTTCCCGAGTGACGGGGTGGGGACCCCTTTGCAAATGTATGGCCCATTTCTAGACAAATGGGGGAGGTGGAGAGTTTTCTTATAACTGCTATTTCTTAGCTGCCTTTGGCTCTCAATGATCCCAATCCCAACGTGGCATATTTGGTGGCCGATTCTTCCACACTTAGGAGCTGCCCATATAACCCAGGTGTGTTGGTCACCTTGCCAATACTATAACAAAATGCCTGAGATAATCAGCTCAAAGAGGAAAGGTTTGTGTTCAATCACAGTTTTGAAGGTTTTGGTCCATGGTCATGTGGGTCTTGGGTCTGTGACAGGCGTGCATGGCAAAGGAACCTGCTCACCTCCTGGTGGCCAGGAAACAAAGAGAGAAGGGGAAGAGCCTGAGGTCCCAGTACCTCCTTCCCTCAAGGACCTAAGCCCTCCCACTGAGTCCTGCTTCCTAATGTCCCACCTCCTCCCAGCAGCCCCAGGGGCTGAGGACCAAGCCTTCCAGATGGACAGGAGTCTGTTGAACAGCCTCTCATGGCCCTGTTAGCAGGTGGGTTCTTCACTTGGCTGACCACTTGCCTTAAGGCAGATTTCCTGGGCCAGGACACCGCTGGCCAACAGCCAGCCTGGAGGACGGGCCAGCAGTGGTGGACAGAGCCCAGCCCAGCAGCCTGTGGACGGGGAGGTGCTGTGGAATCAGGTTGTCGTAGACCCCCCACTAGGCCCACCCGCAAGGCCTGCCCCGAGGATTTCCCCAATAGTTTGAGAGACGCTTTGGGTTAAAGAGTTCAAGGTCACCGTGTGGTACTCTGGGTAAAGCGCTTACCCTGAGCCTGGCCACCGCTCCTCAGTCCTGCGGCCCAGCCTGCGGAGCGCAGGGGACACGTTGCCCGTGGAGGTCTGGATCAGCTCATTCCTTCCAGTCCAGTTGACTCCCTCCCAAAATGCTTTGCTTTTCCAGAAACATCTCCCAGGCACGAGCTCGCAGAGCCCAGCAAACGCTTCATTAAAGGTCCACGACTCCCTCCCAGGACCTCCCGTCCACATGTGGGTGCTCAGGCCCATATGTCCAGACCACCCTCGCTACTGCTCCCACCCACTGCTCACTTTATCAAATAGCTTTCAGGCAAAAAAGAAAAAAGAAAAGAAAATTGACTGATCTAAGCTGCTGCGTCTCCTTTATCTTCTTGGCTTCTGTGTGCGGACAGCTCCTGGTTCAGAGGCGGAGCATGATGACCCGAGACATTTCCTCGTGTTCCTCGTTTGATGCTGAGAAGCTGCCATTGCCTCAAGGGTCCAGCTGGTCACTTCAGACTGGCGTCCACTCTGGGGAGGAGCAAATTCTTGGAGACGTTCGCAGCTGGCCAGTGCCTGTCGCCTGTCAGCCGCTGCCATAGCTCTGGGCACTGCTGTGGAGGTGCTGAGGGTGCTGGGCTGCATCTTGTCCCCTGAAAGTTGGATTGAGGTCCTGATCCCTGGTGCCTGTGACCAGCCCCTTATTTGTACCCAGGGTCTTTGCAAATGTAATTAGGCTAAGATGAGGTCACCCTGGGGCTGGGTGGCCCTAACCCATGCTGGTGTCCTCATGAGGAGGGGGAACCCGACTCAGGCAGGCAGAGAGGCAAGTTGAAGTGACAAATCACAGGGGGCCCCCGTTGTTGGTAGCCGCCAGAGCCTGGAAATGGCCAGGGGGGCTTGTCCCTCGGTCCCCAAGAAGGAACGCGCTGATTGAGGGCCCTTTGGCCTCCAGAGCCGTGACGGGACCTAGTTCTGTAGTTTGCAGACGCTAAGCCTGTCACTTTGTCACAGCTCACACACTTAGGACCTAGGCCATGAAAGTCCCCCCTTGGCCAGCCTCCACCTGACACTGCTGCAGCACCCAGCACCCTGCCCTCCCTGTCCCCTTCCCAGACTCCTACCCAGGCCAGCTCCCGGAAAGGAGCACCAAGGCCCTCTTGGGCTTCGGCTGCATCCAGGGGCAGGAGCCGTGGGTCAGTCCTCGGTCTCCTCCACTGAGTTCCCTGGAGTGGGATGGGCCACGGGGGGAACAGCAAAGGAGCCAAGTCACGGGCACAAGTGGTCCACACAGGCCTGGCCGGGGACAACCGCCACAGGATGAGCACGTGCTGGGCACGCCATGGTGCGTGGCCCTATGGGGACAGCCACGTGGACCGCCTGTTCTCACCGTCAGGCGGAGCCCCCATTCTGCAGAGCAGGGTTCGGAGCTGGGAGCCAAGCCCAGGACCACTCCCTCCCACGAGCCCCCGTGGCCTCGCCCATGGCCTCCTCCTCTACCCAGGGTGTGTGCCGCTGCCTGGCTGAACTCAGCTCACAGCCTTGCGGCAGCTCCAGAGTCACCCAAGGCCTGGCGAAGCTGCCCTGCTGCCCCACCCCCATTTCTGATCAGCGTGTCCGGTGGGGCCCAAGACCCTGCACCCCTAACCGTCCCCAGACCGCGGGGAGCGCTGGGTCTGGGGTCCCTGGCCGGGGAACCGTAGGCTCACAGAGGCAGTCGGTGTGGGTTTGAGCCGTGGCCTGGAGCCGGCCCGTGAGGGGCCCAGGAGGCCCAGGGGCTCCCCTCCTCCTCTCTCGGACCCTTGCTTTCTGGGCCTCACCCTGTGCCCCGAGCCTCAGCCTCCCTCTGAGCCTCCTGCGTCCCTCCTGTGTCCACGCCCACTTTTCCATCAGGGGCTCACAGGTGCTGAGGGAGGGAGGCTGAGCCCCAATCCCCAAAGCAGACGCAGCCTCAGCCAGGTGCTCCTCCCACCGCGCCCACCCACCTTGCAGATGCCTTTTGGAAGGACTTCGCAGACCCCTTGGGGACAGGGACTGTGCCCCTTCATCCTGGTCATGCTGCTGGTGACGGTGATAGAATGTGGGTAACAGCTCCCTTTATTGAGCATTCACTGTGTGGTCATGGCTGTCCTCGGCACTGTTTGCTGATTTCTTATTCTTCTCTAATCTGTTGACTATTCCTTTAAGATCTTTTTTGAGGTACAAAATATAAAAATTGCACATAATTAATACCTCTGTTTGGGTGACAGTGGGCGCACGTAGCCCCTGTCACAGCACCTCAGAGAGGGTCCTGGACATACCATCGCCTCCAAAAATGTCCCTGTGCCTATCTGTGCTTGTGTGTGTGTGTGTGTGTGTGTGTGTGTGTGAGAGAGAGAGAGAGAGAGAGAGAGATAAGAACATTTGACATGAGATCTGTCCTTGTAATGATTTTAAAGTTCCATGGTGAACTGTTACCGTGGGTGCATACTTGTTGCTAGCGCTTATTCATCCTGCATGCAGAAGCCTTGTGGTGTGGAACAACCATACCCTCCCCTCCTCTGAGTGGAGTCACCAGTTGGTGTCCTGCCCCGACCGGATGAGCTCTTCATATGCAGTCCTCAAGCCAGGGATGTGGTTTCTCCATCTCTAGTCTAAATGGAAAGAGCTGAGGCCCAGAGAGGTAAAGACACTGGCCACAGTCACACAGCTAGGAAGTGGTTCCTGCAGTTGTTGAACCCCAGCCCCTGAACATACCCACGTGCTGAATCCTGGAACCTAAACATTTCAGGGCTAAAGGTCTTGTATGTGGCTGTTTTCGACAGCTTTTTCACTGCTGTGACTAAAGGACCCAACCAGCACAACTGTAGAGGCAAAAAGGTTTATTTAGGGTTTCAGAGGTCTCAGTCCATTGAAGGCTGGCTCTACTCCTCGGGGCTCGAGGTGAGGCAGGACATCGTGAGGGAAGAGTGTGGAGAGGGAAGCAGCTCACATGATGGTCAGAAGCAGAGAGTCTCCACTCGGCAGATTCAAGTAACACCCCAAAGGCCACCCCCCATGCCCACCTGCTCCAGCCACACCCACCTGCCTCCAGTTACCCCCCAGTTAATCCCCATCAGAGGATTAATTCACTGACTAGGTTCAGGCCCCCACAACCCAATCACTCTCCTCTGGACCTTCTTGCACTGTCTCACAGGTGGGCTTTGGGGACCCCTCCCATCCAAACCGTAACCGTGGCCGAGAGACCTCAGAATTTACGGATTTGGGTGTGGCGGTATTGTCCTGGATCACCCAGACATGCCCTAAAACCAGCCACAGTCCCCTGAGAAGAGTCACAGGAAGAGGGACGATGGAGGGAGGTCGAGGCTGCACCCCTGGCCTGGAAGATGGAGGACGGGTCTGCAGGCCCAGGAGGCCCGCAGCCACCAGGAGCGGGGAAGTGGCCGCACAATCTCCCCGGAGCCTCCGGCACCACTGACCAATGGCTGGGTTTAGGCCCCAGTGAAACTAATTTCAATTTTTTGGCCTCCAGACCCCAAACAGGATACGCCTGATGGTTCCAGCCGCCCGGTTTGTGATAACTTGGTGCAGCCGCCATGGAGGCTCACAGCTCAGAGGGGACCTGGAGGCAGGCGGGCTGGCTTGGGAACCGCGCCCTCCTTTCTTAAGATTCCCAAAATCTTCATGAGGATTTGGATGTGGGAAACCGTTTTTAAGTGAGAGAAAATTCCATAGAGTGAAATGACAGTGTAATGTGACAAATCTCAACCGCTGTCCCCCACTCCCCCTGGGGGGACATAGAACCAAACATAGAACAGACCCACCCCTAGAAACCCCTCCTGCCCCGTCTGGAGGTCGCCTCTGTCCTGAGACGGCTCTGCCTGTCCTTGAGTAGCTCATAAACAAGAACACACGGCGAGACGTTCCTGCTGTCACTCGTCCCTGGCTTGGGGACACATCACCACTGGCCGATGCCCTGGCCAGACACCTGAGCTGTCTCCATCTGGGGCCAGGATGCATTTAGGGGCTGTCAACACCCAGGCGGCTCCGTCTGCAGACACCTGCTCTCGTTTCTCTTAGGCACCAAACACTGGGCCGCAGTGCTGGCGTGTGCCTGAGAGTCCCTACCGTCCCTTTTGCTAAGTGAACAGGAGTCCTTTCATCTGAAACACAAGCCACTTTGGATCCTGTAGCCACACAGGACGTCCTATAGATCACATTTCTTTTAACAGTTTGCTGAAATGTCGGTGCCACTGTTTTTTGCGGGGACAGGCGTGCCCTTTTCAATGTTTATTTTGAGACAGGATCTTGCCAAGTTGCTGAGGCTGGCCTCAAACCTGCCATCCTCCTGCCTCAGCCTCCTGCGTCGCTGAGATGTGGGCGTGTGCCACAAGCCGAGCGCGCTATTGATGTCCTGCTACCCACTCGTCTCCGAGATGAGTCCTCAAACGCTGGACTTGTTGACCTTTGAGTGTGTTTGTCGCTGACAACTGTGGACAGAGACAGCTCTCCCTCCCGACAGAATGACAGGCCAGTCTCTCTCTCTCTCTCTCTCTCTCTCTGACTCACAGAAACGGTCCCCGTCCTCACGTCCCTGGGAAGGCCAACCTCTCTGTGCACAAACACGTGCCTCTGGTACCCGCAGGTACCCAGCCCCGGGAGCCCACCTCCCGTGAGTGACCCTAAGCACTAGCGCTGGCCCACATGGGTGTGTCCCTCGAGGCCGTCACACCGTGTTCAGCCCTTGGCTTTATCACACGCGTGTTCCTGTGAACGGACCCTTCGTCCCGCTGACCCCGTCTTACAGAAGGTCCCGAGGCTGCCTGTGTTTTCGGGGTTCGCCTCCCTGTTGGGGCTCGTCCTGCCCGTGTGGGGCTCCCCGTGGCCAAGCCCCTCCCATGGAGGACACGGAGCCTCCGGAAGCCTCAGCCCCCGGCAGCGTGGCCGTCTCCGTGACCAGGCTGTCGCGCACCCCGTGCTGTGGCTCCGACCTGCGGTTTCTGGAGGCCGCAGGGGAAATTCTGCGCCCCACACACGTGCCACCTGTCACGGCCTGCTGGGAGCCAGGCCACCCTCCTGCGCACTAGTCCCAGAGGGGTGGACCTCAGGGGGGCTGTCCCGGGGAGACTGTTGGTGGGTGGCCTCCTGGAGGTGACCGTCACCGCTAGGCAGAGGAGACCTGCACCGAGGGAGGCCCAGGTCTGTGTCCTCCTGGTCTTGACCACACCTGGCAGGCCCGGCCCCCATGACCACACCACGACTCACCGCAGGCGCCAGGCCAGGCGGCCCCTGTGCACACGCACTGCCATTGGCCGGCTCACGGGCACACTCGCCCGCTCACACAGCTGCACGCTCGGCGTCCCCACACCAGCTAGGCCAGGCGGCCACCCCGGCTCCGCGGGAGACCAGTGGTGAGCTCCACACCTCCAGGAAACCGCAGGGAGGCGCTCAGGGACACACCCCAGAAGCCTTCACAGACGCCGAGGCCACCTTCCAGCCACCATGTGCTTCTGCTCGTTTGTGGGGACTTGGTCTTCACTGTTGGCTTCAAAGGTGAGGAAGCCAGCCCAGGCTGCTACCGTGGCACCTAAAGATATGACATATAAAATAGCCCCCCCTGGATGGGGGGGGCTGCTGTAGCCCACCTGGTGCCAAGGTAGACAACAGGCGCTCACCAGGGCTTACAGATTGGTGCAAGGAGCCTAGGCAGTGTTAGAGTCTGTAAACAAGTCAAAATAACACTTGGCATTTAGCCAGGGGAATGTTAGAGTTCGTAAACAAGTCTGGATGGTGCCTGGCAAAATGTCAGAGGGAGTGGTTTGAGAAGTAACAAAACCGAGCCATTAGGTGTAGAGATTCCTGATTGGTTGACTGATGTATCTAGTTTATGCTAATTAGATAAGCTGTGTGGAATGTATAAATACTGCTCCTGTCCTGCAATAAACGGCTCCTACTCCTGCTGTATCAACGTACACAAGTTCTTCGACACCCCCCGATTATTTTGCTGCAGCCGGACTGCGGCAAGGCAGGCTTCTGAACCATCCTCTGGGTGGCTGGTACAGGACACAACCTGTGCAACTGTACATAGCAGCCCTGTGATAAAAGAGGAGACCAGCTTTGGACATTGTGAGCTGGAAGCAGAGTTTGCTCTGCCAGGTTTTGCCAGACCACCCAAGGCCAGGGTCAGAGTCGAGGGCAGCAGGAAGAGAGACTGAGTCAGCCTGTTCCCTGAACTGGCAGCAAATCTGTCAAAGAGAAATGGGCCTTTTTCTAATACCACCAAAAGCCTCAGAAGCACGGCTCCCCATCTGCCTCTCTGTTTTGCTCCCCCGTGCTCCCCTCGGTTTGTCTCTCTCTGGTAGATGTGATTTAAATTCATGGCAACAGATAGACACTGTGCTCCGGTAGCTGGGGTTTCAAAATGGCCCGAGCGCCGCTCACACCGCAGAGACCTGAACCAGCCTCCGATTGGCGGGCCGTGTTGCCCAGGCAACGCGACCCCAGCTTCCTGCCTCACCAACTCCCCGCGTTCAGCATCACCGTCTCTACCCTGGGCGACATCACAGCTTATGAAAGCTCTCTAATTAACTCAACTGTGGTACAGAGTCTTCGTCATTGTCACCCGAAGGAGGACCTGAAAGCCCTGCGGACTCACAGGCCACCTCTCAGAGGTCAGCCGGCAAACAGTTCTGGCCTCTTCTCGCATTTTGGAAATTTATAGCCAAACTGCTGCTGATGAGTTTCTAAGGAAATGGCTCCAAGCTGCCTCCCGGCCTCTCCCGGGCTGGGGTCCCCTGCATCTTCGGAGGCGCTAGTTCTCTGGGAATGGTAATGTCTTGGAGGGGAGAAGAATGGTCTTAGTCCATTCAGGGTGCTGGGACAAAGTACCCCAGGCTGGGCGGCTTGTAAAGAATTGATTTCTCACGGGTCTGAGGCTGGAAGTCTAGATGGAGGCACCGGCAGGTTTGGATCTGGTGAGGACTCGCTTCCCCCTAGACGGGTTTGCTCAGCTACACGCACAAGGCAGAGGGAGGGGTGGGGGGTCTCTCTGGCCTCTCGTACAAGGGCACTAATTGCACTGAGGAGGGCTGCACCCTCATGACCAAGTCAGTCCCCAGGCCCCACCTCCTCACCTCCACCTGCGGAGGATTTGAACATGGCATTGGGAGGGGACAGGTGACACACGCACGTCATTGCTAAAGGTCCCTCTGCTGTTAGACGTGTCCAGGGAGGACGTGGTCCTCGTCTCCTTAAGGTCAGGTGCCCTTGTGCTGGGGAGGCAGAGGAAGGAGGGGTGGGAAGAAGGGCTGGCAGGGAGTCAGCTCGACCAGGGCCCCTACCCTAGATGCAGGACGTGAATGGGGAAAATACGACATTGGTATTTGCACCAGCCTGTAGCCAGGGCACGTGGGCAGCAAGGCAAGGACGTGTGCAGTGCCGTGCCTTGAACAGTGACAACCACGCCCTTCACACTGCGTACCCCTGCAGAGCGTCACACTGTCTCCCCTGGGGACCACCAGCCCCTGGTCCGCCCACGCACTGTCCTGGTCTGGTTATGACCTGCACTGCTGGGGTTCAGGGGCTTCCTAACAGCACCTCGGTTGTGTAGGGTCTCTGTAGAAGCCACCTTCCAGAATAAGGCTCCACAGACTGCCAAAGAGGCTGTGAGCACAGCTGGCTGGGGACCCGACACTCAGGTTCACTCTTATCCACGTGACTCACGGGAGTCGGTCGCTGGTGTCTCAGGGGAGAGCCAGACCTTTAACCACTGACAGACCAAACAGACACACAGTCCTGCAGGTACAAAGGGACATTCACAGACAGACACGTAGTCTCTCTCTCTATCTGCCCACACACACACACACACACACACACACACACACACACACACACAAAAGCAGGAACAGACAGAGAGGTTTATTTGCAAAGAAAATCAAGGATGTTGACATTCATTTACTTCTCCTTTTGGCCATTCTGGTCCTCAAAGTGATGCAGATTAGACAGACACAGGTTAGCACTGGCAATGAAAGGGGGCGGCTCAGCGGCACAGCCATCACCTAGCAGGATGCCGAGGCCCTGGGTTCCACCCCAGCCCTCCAGAATCAGTAAGTTAAATGATAAACAAAACAAGAAACGAGAACTGATGAGGCTGAACTGGGCTTCCTAGTGGGAAAAACAGACTTTAAAACTTAAGACCCTGCCAGGCACAGTGGTATGCACCGAAGTCCCAGCACTGGGGAGGCTGAGGCAGGAGGATCAGTCGAGTTAAGACCAGCCGGAGCAGCAGAGTGAGACCCCCATCTCAAATATAAATAAATGAATTACAAAGTTCAAGACCCAAGACACGAGAATGACACGGTGGTCTCACTGCAGACCACAGAAGGCCCAGGCTTCAACTTAAAACCTAATCCTGTCTCAACTAATTCTTCCAAAGGAAAGACACGAAGCAGGAACGACTGAGCCGTCCACCGTAAACCGAGCCCATACAAAGTCCCAGCGCCAGGGTCCAGGGTTCTACACTCGACTTCATCTCACCTTTGGGTGCAAACGTGCCCGGGGTGCCTCCTCCGTGGGCCTTGGAAGCGGCAGCTCATCAAGCCCCTGGCAATGCTGTGACCAGTGCCAGCCTCGGCCTCGGTTCCCCTCTGAAGAGCTGAGGCAGGAGGAGGGTGGTCACTGCGTGGAGCTCCTTCGGCGTCGGCCTCCCAGCCCCCACGCCCGCCTGCCAAGGTCCCGGTCCCTCTCAGGCTGGCCTAATGCTGAGTCCTGACACGGCTCATGGTGGGATCACAGCCGGGACCGTGAGGAGGAGGCCACCGGGCCACCGTCACCCCTGCCAGCCATGGTTCAGGTGAGGACAGACTCTGAGAGTTAAGGGGTGGGTGAGCTGCGCCGGGCTCCTTAGGGGACCTCAGTGAGCCCACCACCCTGCCCAGTAGTGGAGGGTGACTAGGAAAGGGGGCACCCGCTCTTGGCCTGGCTTGCTCGGCCTTCATCCTGCAGAGCCGACTCTTGGGCAGATGGTGAGTCGACATCAGATAGCAGCCCAGGAGCCCATCTCACTGCGCATCTTCCCTCGGGTGCTCCCCGCCTGCCCCAACACGTCTGTCCTTTGCAAGCAAGGCTGCTACTCAGCACTTACCACTCAGGGCCCGTCCCTAGAGCCACTGACTCAGCGAGTCCCTCTGCACGGCCGTGGGATTTGCTGGAGACGTCATCGCACCTGGTGCTGGGAAAGCCGGGCCGTAGGTCTCGGTGACTGGCCCGGCTCACCTGCCGTTCAGGCGAAGATCCGAGCCCAGCTCAGCCCTGCCGTGCCTCCTTGTCCCCACAGAAGGAAGGCTGTGGAGCTTCTTTGTAAAAATCACTATTGACCTGAACCAGCTCCGGCACCCGGAAACACTCACGGGAACAGGGTAACAGCAGCTCCACCACCCACAAGGCTTCCTCCTTGGCCTTTGCCATCAGCCCCAGTTGGGCCCGGGACCGCCGCTGCACTGTGCTCCGAGCCGGTGGATTTATGCCTGATCCCACTTATTCATATGTGATTCCAGATATAAATCAGACATGAACTTCATAGAAAGGCAGGCTGGACACGGGTCTGCTGAACATGGGGGGTTCGCTGTGCTTTGAGGGTTCGGGAGGACACATATGACAACACCATGGGAAGGCACTTCCTGGTCCCAAGTAGGTACATGTGTCACTCAAGAGGCATGGCATTGCAGGGGCTCTGTCCCCATGCACTTGGCTTGGCCTCCCACACACAGCTCCCCGACACCAAGACAAGAGAAGCTTGTCCCTCAGAGCCTCGGTCTCCCCAGGAGGAAACCAGGCTGAGGGCGTCCCTGTCACCAGAGTGTGTGTGCAGAGCCCCTGCTCATGGCTGGCTCTCGCTGGCACGCAGCCAGTCAGGACACCCCCCACAGTGGCCCTGGTGTTAGGAGGTCGGTGTGGGGACCCACTGGGAGTCACGCAGGCCCAACCCCAGGGTTCCCCGAGGGAGCATCAAGAGCGTCGTCTGGGACCTCTAGGACCATGTTCTTTGATTCCCAACTGTGGTGGGCAGAAGGGACCCCAGAGAAGTCCACGTCCTGATCCGGGGACCCATGAATAAGTTCTGTCACCAGGACAAAGGCCTGTAGGGATGTAGTTGGTGTTTCTTTTTAGGAAAAGGGAACTGCTCAGGATCTGCTGCGGGGCCAGCCTAATCTCTCCAGGTCTCCGGAGCAGGGAACCTTCTAGGTCGGGGAGCAGAGGGGAAGCCCGGGAAGTTCCAGAAGGCCAGCCCCTTGCCAGCTCCGCAGAGGCCACACGCAAGGACCAGCCAGAGGCCCCGGATGCCCCGGGGGGCTCCAGCTGGCAGGGACCCGGGCACCTGCAGCCCCCAGAACTGGGGTCTGGGTGGCCCGGGAGAGCGCGGAGTGCACTCTGCCAGCGCCTCCTGGTTAGAGCCCAGCTGGGCCACAGCAGGACTTCCACCCAGATCACAGAAGAGGCGGCCACTGAGGCCCTGGTGGAGAGGGGGCTGGCCGCGTCCTGGTCCAGCCCACTCAGTCAAGCCCGGTGGCTGGGGAGGGCCCACGACCCGCCCAGCCGCCTTGGGCCAGGCCCTCCCTCCTCCCTCCGCCCCAGACGCTCAGGCCCCCTTCCCAGGGCTGGAGACCCAGGCACCCCTTCCCAGGGCCCCTGCACCTGCTGCCCACCTGGGCCGCTCTTGCCCCTGCTGACCTCTTCCCTCTGTCCTCTCAGTAAGCCCAGCCATGCCCCTGTCAGGCCCCGGCCCTCAGTCCTGCCTTGTTTCTATAATTTAGCAAACATACATTCAGGATCTGGCTTTTCTATTGACCAGTGGCTCTCACCTGGCAGTACTGTTGTCCCCTCCCCTAGATACAGCTGGCAATGCCTGGAGACATCTTTAGCGTCATGACTGGGGGATGCTGACACGCTTTCTGCAGTGCCCAGGACAGCCCACCGCAGGGCATCGCCCAGCCCCAGGGTCAGCAGCAGTGACCGTGAACTGTCTAAGCTCTCAGCTCTACGGAACACCCATTTCCTCTCGCTCTGTGTGCTGGCCCCTGGAAAGGACAGAGCCCGGCACGTAGTCGGCGCTCCCCAGATCTGTCTGGACCGGGAGCGTGTGGAAGGTCACTCCTTAGGACCAGCCAGCGCTCGCCCCTCTATCCCAGCTGCTCAGTGGTTACCCATCACCACCTCCTCCTTCCCCAAACTCAGAGAAGCAGGACAAGCCTTCTGCTTCCGCTCTGGGGCCCATGGGGGACTCTGTCCCCTTCTGTCCTCCTGAGCTGAGTCTGCCTCTGGCCTCCTGCTGTGGATGGTGAGACCCTGCTCTTCCTGCGGGCAGGTTCCTTCCTCTCCCCCAGCCAGGCCCTCCCTTCCCTAACGGCTTCCTGATGTGGAAGAAAACCCTGTGAGTCCATCTGGTGCCGTGTCCAGGGCTGATATTTCATTCACTCAGGCCCCTGGAGGCCTGGGGTCGGTGGATCACGACTGACACAAGCTGCTTTAGCGAAGCAAGTGAATGGAGCAGCCCTGGAGTCCCTCCAGAGGAGCCCCACTGGCCGGCGGCCTGCTGAGCCGCCAACCCCAGGGAGAGCGGAGAGAGAGGGAGCCGCGATTCTCAAATAAGACTCTCTCCCAGAAACTAATGTTCTGGAAAACTCTTTCTAATTAGCCATTAATTGGTACATTATCAGCACCGTGTGCTGAGGATTAAGTGGGTAATTCCCATTACTTGCAGGAGCACTGCGATGCGTCCAGTCAGGCGGGCAGGGTGTGAGCAGCCTCCCTGTGCCGTCACCGCCCGCCAGCCGAGGCCTGAGCGGTGCAGCAGCCTCCAGACACGTTTCCGTCTGCAGCTGACTCTCCTTTCCGACTTCTTGGGCGTGCAGTTTTGGAGACTGCTTCATTGAGTATGTCCCCGTCACCCGCTCAGGAAGCTCGTGTGGGCACCTCTTGGTCACTCGTGGTGCCACTGTGGGTAATTTTAGCAGTGCTAGTTGGTTCTATAGCACAACTTATTTTAAACAGCTCTGATTCAGCTCTTAATCATAGCATTTTATGATACTGTCATTACAAAAAGCCCTGGACTTTATTCTCCATTTAAAAGATAATTAAGTCACCTTAAAGTCTGGTCAATTGACTTTGGTGGAGTCTTTGTGTCTGTCTCTGCCGGAGGGTCCCAACCAGGGAACTGGAGGGAGACAGACATTCCAGCCTGGAGTCTGAGGTCTTGGGTCACAATCCTCGTTCTCCTTCTCTTAGCTTGGCCTGTTCCCTCGGCTGTTGCTTCTTCTCTGTGGGGAGACTGTGCTGGCCACAGGGCCCTGGGGCAGTCCTGGAGGGGAGAGATATTCCTGTGGGGCACTGGCACCAGGAAGGGCAGCACATGGCCAGGAGGACCTCGGGCAGAACTAGGGGCAGCATCACCCAGCCGCATGTCTGGGACATCTTCCGGTGCAGGGAAGAGGCGGAGAGAGGCTGGAAAGAGCCGTGGGTGGGAAGTGTTGGGAATCACAAGCCCTTGACCTATCCAGACTGGAAATCCCTTCTCCTCTCAGGGGCCTCAGAAACCCGACCCCGAGGAGCAGGGACAGCTGAGCCAGCGCGGGCTCTGTGTCCACTGTGTCCTCTGCCCAGCTTGGCCACTGTGGGGAAAGGAGAGCGGGACGTGAGCCTGCACATGCGGGGTGGAGATGCGCCCACCGTCGGGCCAGTTCAGACAGCAGCGTTGGTAAAGGGCCTGTGGCGCGGTGCTCGGCCTCCTGGGAAGGAGGTGGGTGCGGGCGGCTCCTGGACGTCGCTCCTCCCCTGCTTTTTTCTGCTCCTCCCACTTGGGGGTCGTTACACTGAGAAGACCTCCCTCTGGCCCTGGGGACAGGCTGATGCAAGCTCCGCCCTCGTGCTACTGACGGGCTTCCACCTGCAGTCGGTGTGGTGCCCGTGGCCCTGGGCAGCTCCCGGGCAGGCGGCCTCTATTGTAGCCCAGAACGGAAAGTGCAAGGAGGGACTGGCATGCTCTACCCGTCAGGATCAGCTTGAACACCCGATGGTGCTGGTGGAATGGGTCTCCTCTTCCCCCAAGTCTGGCACAAGTGCCCCAGCTCCTCTCCACCAAGTCCCGGGGCCTGGCTCTGCCTGTCCTTCCACAGAGCCACCCTGGGTGTCCTTGTCTCCTGGTTCAAGATGGCACCCCAGCCCCACACCGACCGCAGGCAGCAGGAGTCCCAGCAATCCGGGAGGACTCCATTGCTGTCACCCACGTCCTCCCCAGCTGCAGGGCAGGAGGGAAATGTGCCTTTCTCCTGGGTGGCCGTGGACCCAGAGAGAAGTCCTGCTCCGTGGAAGGCCTGTGAGACGTGGCCACTCCCTGCAGGTGAGTGGCGGCTCCGTTTCCAGAAAACACGCCGACCTGGGGTCACCTTCCTGTGGCCTCTCCCTGGGGCCAGGCCGTCCACAGGAAGGTGAGATCCATGGTAGGACTGTCCCAGTGGCCGGTGTTCTATGGGGCCAGAAGGTGGGTGGGCAGCCATGATGTCTCTCCATGGACCTCTGGGTGCTGCTGGCCAGGGAAAGGAGTCTCCCTTCTGTGTCTCCACAACAGAAGCCTCACGGCCTGGGTGACCACCTGCTCTGCCAGGGGACCTCACTCTGCCACCCAGATCTGTGATCGGCCCAGAGGTGGCTAACCCGAGTGGGAACTGAAATGGAGCTCAGGATGAGAGGCCAGATCTTACCTGGAGGTGCTACTAGATGTAGGAGCTACTCAGAACCCTGTGGCCACTATATGCAGAAAATCAGTCTAAGAATAATGTTATGCAGAGTAGACAGAGCTGAGATGGGAGCAAGACAGCCCCCATGACATCATTCAGATCCTGGATCCAGCTGGACCTGAAGCCCCTTTTTCTCTCTCTCTACCCTTCTTTCCTTTATTTTTTTTTTATTTTTTTTAGTTATTTATAGACCTTTATTTTATTTATTAATATGAAATGCTGAGAATCAAACCCAGTGCCTCACACATGCCAGGCAAGTGCACTACCACTGAGCCCCAGCCCCAACCTTATTCCTTTCTTCTTAATCCAATCTGAGCTCAATTCCTGTTGAAGGAGTCCTGAGTATTTTGAAAAGTAACCAGAAAGAATTATTCAAAACCCTAGTAGCTATGGACCTAGTCAGTCTTGATTTTATTTAATTTCTATGAATTGAGTAAGGTGATTTCTAATCCAAAATTCATATTTGCTCAGCCTGAAAATAAAGAATAAATCCAAATGCAGACTTTATTCCAAACTAGAATCCTGAGGTACAGTTTGGCATCTGAGGCGGGGACAAGTACCTTATTGACTTAAGCAGGGACAGTGGACACTGGGGCACCTTTTCCCGTGTGGGCATGCCCCGTGCTGACCCTGAAGCCCTGCGGGGGCCTCTCGCGTGCTGTTGGACGCAGGCGCCTGGTCCTTTCACCTTGTTTGCCTGGGGGAGATGGCAGCACCCCTGAGCCCTGGTGACGCATCCGCTCCCCCAGCGTCTCCAGGCCTCAGGCAGAGCACGCAGAGTCCCTGAAGGGGAAGCTGGGGACCAGGGTCAGGGGGCGAGGCTGGGCTTGGACTTTTAGCTGGGATCACCCATCAGGAGTAGTCATGGAAACGTTCCCGGGTGAGGACCCCTCCTTCGCTCCACGCCCGTGGAGCTGTGTTTATGATGAAAATTCGCCACCGGTGGAGCCACTCAGGTCACAGCAAAGAAAACCTGAAGAGGGCAAAGGGTCCGAGAGGTGGGGAAGAGAGCCCTTTCCGGGGCCTCTCCAGACCCGGGTGCCAGCTGTGTGGGTCCCGGCGGGGAGGGGAGGCGCGTGGACGGCCTTCTGACGGGTGATTCTGCTTCGGACCTTGGAGTGGTCCCGGGCCTCACTCCGTGTCTTCTCCGTCTGCCCCGGAGGGATGTTCTGCACCACGTGACTCTCGGTGCCATCTGCTGGCCACAGGACAACAGCAGACCCGGTCAATGGCCTTGGTGGGAGGAAAACCTCCCAGGGACAGCAGGTCCCCACGCGGGGCGGGAGGCAGGTGCGGCTCCGCCGTGGCGTGTGAACACATAGGCGCCCGGGGTCCCCGTGGGCGTCGGTGTTTCCGAAGAGGCTCGAGTAAACACCCCTGGGACAGCCTCATCCCACAGGATGAGTCACTCATGTGACCCGGGAAAGGAGGGGCACCCAGCACCACGGACGCTGTCAGTGTATTGTGGCCCCGTGCTGAGGTGCCTGCTGGGTCGGGGGCAGTCAGGGCGCTGCTGGGGCCTGGCCTGCTGTGTACACAGGTCTGTAAGGTCCCTTACACAGGGTCTGTTAAAGGTCTCTGCTTGGACGCCACGTGTGTGTGTGCTTTTCAGTCTCTGGACTGTTTGAGGAGAACCCAGCTACTCGTCACGGGCCCCCGAGTTGGCTCCCAGCTCTGAACAAGGAGCCAGATGGCAGCTACGCCCCGACTGAGGCCTGGAGCCCGCGGAAGTCTCCGGGTGATGGCAGATGTCGGCTGAGGTTCCGCGGCTTCCTGGAGCCCGACGCGGCTTCCTGGAGCCCGACGCGGCCTGAGCCCGGCCCAGCTCTATTCCATAAATCCAACTGAACTCCAGGGCTGGTGGCTTTTCTTTCACTTCTTCTCACTGTGAGCAAACAGCAGCTGGGGACAGTGGCCTGGGAACAGAGTCGGGCTGACCCTGGACCTCAGGCCTCCGGGCTGTCCCGGCCACAGAGCGACACACCTGCCACCATCACCTGGGGACCTCGTGACTCTGGAGGCCTCAGGTGAGTAGGCGGAGGGTGTGGGGAGGCTGAGGGACAAAGGTTGCCTCTGTGCGGCCACAAGGAGTTCTCAGGGCTTGTCCTGCTTCAGCCTGGCTGTCGGAAACCCAGCTCCAGGTCCCTGCAAGCTCCTGGTCCCCTGAGGACACCAAACCCAGGGTGGGTGGCAGTCCCCTCCACCAAGGTAAGCTGCAGAGGTGCAGGCAAGCTGCGAAGCGGCACCTTGAGCCCACGGCCACCTCAGGACCTGCCCTGCCAGCCTCCGGAGACCCGCTCAGCTTGCGTCGTCTACAAAGGGTCATCTCGAGGTTCTGGCCTCCTGTGGACTCCCAGGAAAACGGACTTAGAGTGGCACTGTGGCCACCCAAGGGAAGGGAGGCGAGGGACAGCCAAACCCGCTCCCACCTCTCCAGGGAATTCCTCGGGGTCCTCGGAGGAAAGCCAGGGGGCTCAGATCTGCCGCCACCTGCCACCTCTTCTTCCCCAGGTTCAGGTCACATAAACGCAACGCTTCTTAGCCAGCAACCCGGGGTGTTCCATGAATTCACCGTGTGGCGCCACCTTCACCTCCATGTCGTTCCAAAGAGTTCCAGCCCCGAGCAGAAGCGAGCTCATCCAGCATCGGTCCACTCCCTCCCACGGCCCTGGACGGCCTCGGCTGGCGTCTGCTGTGCGGAGTGACCTGCCCCGGGTGTTTCACGTACGTGATCGTATCCTACGGACAATGCCTGTGCGTCTCTCCTCTTTCCCTCAGCAGCACGTATCGAGGCCCTTCCACAGTGCAGCAAGTATCAGAACTTGATTATCTTACGGCCGAATCATCACAGTCCGTGTGTTCTGTACACAGTCAGCGTCACTCACTGACACAGAATCGTTCTGAGAAGTGGGTCACTGGCTCATTTCACAGTGGCACAGACACCGTAGAGTGCCCTTGCATAAACCTCGAGGGTGGCCTCCACGCACCTGGGCCTGGGAGGGCCCGTTTCTCCCAGGCCACACACCTGTGCAGCAGGCACTGTAATGAACACCACCGGCATCTGGGACACCGTGTGATGTGTGACGTCACCAGGCAGTAGGGAGTTTCACCACAATCCTACAGGCATCTTACGCTCTGTGCGTCATTTCCCAAAAGGTTGTCATGAGGCGTGGGACAACGCTGTATTCTAAGAGCACATTTTGTGTCCCCATCGGAACCCACCTGGCTCTCACCTTTGGGAACCAGGAATCACTGCTTCCGTGAACATTCCTGGGTAGGTATTGGCTGCCCTGCTTGTAATTCCTTGGAATCACTGTGCAGAGATGTGCCAACTGTCAGGACCATCTCCCGCTGCCTTTAGCCACTGAGATCAGGGACAGAAGAGGGAGTCACCCCAGGAGGGGCAGGAAGCCCCCTGCCCACCTCCAGACAGGAAACGACCCAGGAAGGAAGTGTATGACAAGGCACCCATAGAAAGAACAATTTTCTTTTTAATCCATCTCAGAAAGGTCTGTTCGGCAATTAGATCCTCGTCCCACTTATCAAAGGAGCAGCCAATTTCAGAAAGGCCAGGAGAGTCAGATTTCTAAAAAGTAGAAGATTTAGAAAAACTGATGCATTCTCCCTCTTTTTACCCACTTATTACCTCACACTGATGGAGTTTGGGGGAAATACTGTTTTCACAGGACCTTGAAAGGGCACCGTCACCTCTGCCTCGAGGTGGGCGGACTAAGGAGACCAAGGCTTGGGGACAGCAAGATCCGCACGCCAGCTCCGCGGGTAAGAAATGGCGGGAGGAAGCTGAAAGCCCCACAGCTTTCCCGCCTCGCTCTAAAGAAATGAACAGTGGCCCCCGGACGGGCTGCAGGGCCCCCTCTGCCTGGTTCCCTCACTGTTCGTCCTTGCCACAGAACCGCGGGTACCGCACCCTCTTGGCCCATGAGCAGACCCTGCCCCTGACCAGGCGCTGCTGGGAGCTTTGGGAAGAGGATACTTGGTGCATCCAGCCTCCCACCAGCACAGGCTGCCCCGCCAGGCACGCCGGGGAGGATGACCCCAGGCGGCTTGCTGGGTGAACCGTCACTGCCTATCTTAATGCTGAAGACGCGGCCTTTGCGGGGATGAGAGGAGAACAGCCATCTGGGTTTGGAGCTGTCCCTCAGCCCGTGTGGACAAGCCACCTGCTCCCCCGGGGCCTCGGCTTTCCCACCCTTTAACAGGGACAGCGATCAAACCACACTGGTGTGAAAACCATGTGTTCACGCACAAGAGCCGGAAGGTGGAAGCGCCCCAGCCGTCTTTAATGGCCGGTTGGATGGGCCAGAGGCAGTGTTCGCATACCGTGGGATACCCAGCAGGTAACAGGAGGGAGATTCCAAAACCTGCTATAAGTTGGAACTTGAGGACGATGAAAGTGATAAGCTCAACCCAGAAGGACAGATGCCTGGGGTCCACCGGGCATGGCATCTAGAGTCAAAGTCATGGGGACAGAAAGCAGGAGGCAGGGCAGGCGGCTATCAGGGGCTGGGGGCAGGGGCAGTAAGGAGTCTCTTGGGGACAGAGTTTCAGTAGCAAGACAAAGAGGGTCTGGGGAGGGAGAGGGCCGTCCTAGCACAGCCGTGGGACCGTCCTTCACACAGCTGGACTCTGTACTTACGGGTGGTTAAGACGGCAAACTTGATAGTGCACACACTTTACCCACACTCGTTCTGTCCGGGTCAGTGAGGAAGAAGGAGGCCACCCTGCCCTGTGGACCCAAACTCATCAAGTCTCCTCTCAGTCCTGGCGGCTCACTGGACAGTGTCCAGTAGGTAGGGGGAGGTGGGATTCAAGTGACCACCCCACAAGGCCCACCTCACAAATCAAGTCATCAGAATCTTTGTGGTGGGACCCGAGTGAAGCTACTTCCGGAAGATTCCACCGTGGGCAGGGGCTGAGCATCTCCGTGCTGGGATAGTGCTTGGCTCAGACCAGCAGGTCTGGTCATGAGACACAGCACTCATCCATCCTGCCAACAGCAGCAAGCACACTGGCATCCGAGAGCATGACCTGTGCTCCTACGGCACAGGGCCCTGACCTCAGAGAGGCCCCCTGGACTCAGGCTGAGCAGTGCCCACGAAATTCTTCATGATGTTTTTTTTTTTATCATGAAACCACATTTTTTTCTTTCACATTGAGCTTTGCCAATTGTGTGTCTGGTTGTGCCTACAAAAGCCAGAACCTGTTCTAGGATGAGAGAAGAGAAATGGGGTGCTCTTGTGGAGGCCCCAGTCTGCAGAATGCCCAGGGCCCCAGCAAAGTCGCCATGCTGGGCACTTCTGGTCTACCACCAGCGCCCATCTTCACCAGGAGCCAGGCACTGAGCCGCCAGGGAAGAGGGAGGGGAGCCCCGACAGTGGGATCTACTCAGGGCCGAGGATTCCATGCAAGGGTATGAACACGCCTGTGACTAATAAAATAGAGAAATGGAAAAAGGAAAACTGACACAATACATAGGTGACCGTTGGGCTCTGGAACTGAGCAAAAGTATACAGAGAGCAGCATCTGGAAGCCGACCCAGGAGCTGATCAGCTCTCAGGGAACACCCCAATGAGAGGCAGTGAGCCCTCCAGGCCCTGCAGCTTCCAGTCTAAATAGGACGTGGCCAGAAGCAGCAAGTTGCAACAGCTCCCCTTTGCTGGAGGCCTTCTTGGGTCCAGACACTGGGCTAAGTGTCATGTCTATGTATCTGTCTTTAGGTGTGTGTGTGTGTGTGTGTGTGTGTGTGTGTATATATATATATATATATATAGAGAGAGAGAGAGAGAGACAGAGATACACACCCGCAAATAGTTCCCCATGTGGCTATTAATGGCTATTAATTGATCCATTTTACTGATGAGGACACAGAAGATTGATCCTAAGGATCTTTCCCAAGGCTACATGGTCAGTCTGAAGGAGATGGAGTGTGAATTTGGGATTCTGGTTTTGAAATCCATCACTTCATTGTTCACCATAAAATCCTCTCAGGTGGAGCCGTGAGCGATTTCATAAGGCAGCATGTGTGCAGTTCAGACGAGCCTCTCCTGAGCCCTGCAGGAGGTGAGTGAGCCCTCAGACAAATCAAGATCATTCCCCACTCTGCAAATCAGCGTGCTGGGCACTCACTCCCTTAGGAGAGAAATGGAGAGGTGGCGGGAGTGTGAACAAGTAGAAAGCTCTGTTGGAAGGAAACACTGGCCAGGCCCAAGCCAGCTTGTTGACAATCAGGTGGCCGGCTTGTTAGGCACCTTTTTGAAACAATGTAGACAGCTGGCCCTGCAGTGGGTATGGGGCCATGCTAGACAATGCTGATTTCCCAGGAATGGACTTGGGGGCAGGTAAAGTGAGATGCACTCTCCAGTAATGAGCTCTCTTTTGTGGAGCTGCCGGTTCAGCTTTGGCACCTGGTGGCTGCTGACTGCGTGTTGGCCCCAAGCCCACAGTCAGCTTTGTGTACCTGCGTCCCTGGTTTTCCCCGGTAAAACACCACTTGCCTTTGCCGCCAGCTCCTTCCTCTTTCTTGGTGGAAATGTACTGCTCCCTATGCTGGTGCGTGGGAAGTCACGCGGTCAGCACCACCGCGGGCCTAGAAAAGCACCCGACCCACGGTGACTTCAACTGACCCACCTTTCGCCACTTTGTTTAAAGTCCACGGGCAGAGGAAGGAGGAAGAATCGTGAGTCCCCTGAGCAGATGACTCACTGCAGACTGAAATGACAGCGCCAGTTCTGAGCACTTAGGGTGACAGGCCACCTAGCAAGGGCTGGCGTTCTTTCTGTTTTTCCTTCATTGATTCATTCATTCAAGGACCGGCCATTCCCCAGTGCTCCAGGGACGGGTGCCATTGTAGGCTTGGGGACAGTCACAGCAAAGCACAAAGCAAAACCAAAGCCTCTCTCTTCTGAGGGAGTTACTGTAGGGGGGGTCAGAGAAGATACAGGTGAGGGAGAAGTGGGGTAGGAGAGCCGGGAGAGGCTACTCCGTGGAAAGGAGGCTTTGGAGGTGCAGAGGGAAGGAACTCAGGGCCACCGAAGGGAGTGGCCCTTCCAGGCAGTGGAAGTGTCAAGGGCCTGGGGAGTATTAGGGCCAGCTTCAGCCTGGGAGACAGAATCAGAGTGGAGAGGATGGGGAGGGGCCGGGCCAGGTAAGGCAAGGTGGCCACCAGAAGCCCTTGGTGACACTAGCAAGATGGCAGCCACCACCCTGCACAGAGGACACACTGGAGGGACTGGCTGCTTGCCAGGAGCACTCCAAGGCTCACAGGGAGCAGGCAGGAGAATGTGGCCACACCTGGAGGATCGGATGACGGCGCAGGGACACGGTGGAGGTGCGCACTGAGGCCGGGTCACTGCGTTGATGGCGTGTTGTTGAGCGAGCCCTGCAATTGCCCCACATCACCCCATGGACACACGTTCCCCAACCCTGGGCCTCCTGCGGTGAAGTCTCCCTGAGACATCCCGTGGGTGGCAGCCGGTCCCATCTGTGTTTGTGGTCTGCTCTGGCAGGCACTCCAGGTTGTGGCAATGTCATTCCCAGCAGCCTGGGATTAGCTTCTTATCTCTGTTTACCATCAGGGAAGGACTTTGGGTGGAGGATTCAGAACCTGGATGTAGGTGTGGGTGTACCACGTGCGTGAGCTCCCAGGCCCAGCTGGGCCAAACCTCCTGCTTAGAGAGGTGGAGAGAACCCACCTGTCACCGGAGCCTGTTTACTCTAAGGACTGTCTGTTTTTCAGATCAGGATCAGGATTGAGAAAACAATGAGCGTCCAGGTCTTTGGGCTTCTTGGTCTGGGCTTCTCGGAATGAAAACAGAAATCTAAACAATTCAAGAGAAAAGGTTTCCTTCCTCACTCTCCAACTTCAGGGCAGGTCAAGCTGTGGGCTGACCATCTGAGAAGAAATTTAAGCTCAACACTCCATTGCAGAACATCCCAAAGCAAAGGTCCCAGCGGGTGCCACGTGGGCTAACCTGGTGATGCCCAGCCTGGGCTGGGCACCGATGCTCTGCAACCAACCCCCTGGATGGTTGCACCGATGCTCTGCAACCATCTCCCTGGACAGGCAATTCCATGCCACGTTTCTGCAGAGGCTGCTCCTTCTGCAGTGTCCACTTCAGGTGCCTCACACTGAATGATGAGTGAGAAGACCCGCTGGAGAGACCCCTGGAGATGTTTCAGCTAGAGTGGGTCAAAGGGTGGCCCCCAAAAGACACGTCTACACCTCATCCCTGGAACTCTGCAAATGTGACTAGGAGAATAAATCACAGATGTGTTTAAGTTTGAGGTCTCAAGATGACATCATCCTGGATCACCCAAATGGGCCCTAAATCCAGAGGTAAGTGTCTTTATAAGAGACAGAGAGGAGAAGACATAGACGCAGAGGAGAAAACCAAGTGATGATGGCCACAGAGATTGGAGTGATGGAACCACAAATGCCCGGAACTATCAGAAGGTAGAAGAGATGAAGAAGGGCCCTCCCCCAGATCCTTCAGAGGGAGCACAGCCCTGCAGATGCCTTGATTTCAAATGTCCAGCCTCTATAACTGTGAGACAATGAATTTCTGTTGTTTGAAGTCATCCAGTTTGTGGTACTTTGTTATGGTAGCCCTGGGGGATTGTTCTGTTTGTGCTGGTATAACAAAATGCCTGAGATTGGGTAGATTATAAAGAACAAAAAGTCTGGAGGCAGCACAGTCCATGGTCAAGGTACCGGCAGTCTTGATTGTTGCTGAGGGCTGCCCTCTGCTTCCAAGATGGTGCCTTGTCATCATGTCCTCTGGAAAGAGGAACACTGGGCCCTTGAATGGCAGGTAGAAGGGCAAGGAGACTAAAGAGTGAGTGAACTCTATTTATAAGGGTCTTAATCCCATTCATGAGGGAGGAGCCCTTGTGACTAAATCACCTTTTTACGGTCTCACCTCTTAATGCCTTCACTTTGGCCATAAAATTTTAACACCTGCAATTTAGAGGGGACGTATTCAAACCACTGCACCCAGGAAACAGACACAGCCTCCCAATGGGAACGAAGCCCTTCCGCCATCTTGATTTCAGATTTCTGAGATGTGAGCACACCGTGCCTAGACTTCTACCTGCAGAGCTAAGAGATAATAAATGGGTGTGGTTTGAAGCCACTCGACGTATGGCAATTTGTTACAGCAGCAGTAAGATCCCAGGACAGTGGGATGTCATGTGAATGACCATGGCCTAAGCAGAAGGTCAGGGTGGGTCTTGAATGACAGCAAATGGCCTTAGTTTTCATTTGCAGTCACAGTCCTGGGGAGGGGAAGCCATCAAGGGTCCTGAAGAGCCGAGGACAGAAAACCCAAAGCTGGGGGCCAGATGGTGGCCTCGAGAGAAGCCGGAGGCAGCTGTTCCCTGGGAGGCCTAGCGAAGGCTTCTGGCCCAGCCACTGCAGCCAGAGGTCACAGACAGGAGGTGATGGCCTGGGGAGCCCCGTGACTTAGGTCTCCTATGTCGCCCAACAGCTATGGGGAAATAAATCCGCTTGGACAACGGCACTTCACGGTGGGGAGCTGCTTCCTGGAGAAGGTCCAGCACAGGGTGAGGCAGGGTGCAGATGCTGGCCTTCACAGCGGCGACCCCAGATTCCCCAAAACAGCACATGATTCCCGTCTCTCTTCAAAGGATGCTCCAATCTGTCCCAACATCTGTTCCAAACGTGTCATTCAGACTCCAATGACATAAAACAAGCTGGCAGCTCTCAAAAGCTCTCAAAAGGAAATTGGAGTTGCGTGTTTTATGTGCCAACAATCACACGAGACGCACTGCATTTGCATAAGGCCTAACTGGGCTGGGAGAAGCTCCACCCAGAGCCCTGGCTCATAGGCCACTGGGGGACACCCAACACTCAAACCAGCGAGGGGAGATGGATGTGGCAGTCACCAAAGGGTCCCACACCCGGACACAAAGTCTTCCTTCTCAGCTGAAGAGCAGATCATCTAAGAAAAAAAATCCACTAAAAGCAAAACACAAGTTTCAAGTATGCTCATGTTGAACAGGAATCTTGAAAGTTCGGAGGGAAGGCCTACCCTCTATCTGAAATGTACCCCTGCACGTCCCACCCACATTCCAAACGCTTTCTTCTAACTGCTAAGTATGTATGAATGACACCTTTTCTGAAAACTCAGGGGACCAGTTCATTGATTATAAGTTCTTCATTACATATTTCTAGCCACAACAACTAGGCTTCCCTGGTTCTATGGTCTGAATATGTCCCCAGAAAATTAATCCTCAACTTCATGTTGATGATATTGGAGATGGGGTCTTTACAGTGAAAGGAGGCCTTGAAGGTGGGGCCCCGTGATGGCATTAGTGGCTTTAAAGAGGAGGGGGAGCCCTGAGCTGGTATGCTTGTTCTGTCTCCGCCATGTTATGAGGCTGCAAGAAGGCCTCCCCAGGTGCCCACGCCATGTGTGGTCTTGGACTTCCAGCTCCCAGAAATGTGAAAAATAAATTTCTTTTTCTTATAAACTATCTAGTTTCACGTATTCGGTTAGAGCAACAGAAAATGGGCTAAGACATCTGGTGGACTAAGGCACTCAACTCTTACCAATGTTCTTCTTTCCTGAAGCAAGTTTCCTAGAGACAGGTCATGTCACAGCTGCTTGTGACAGCAAGAACTTCTCCCATTATCTTCATCCTCCTCTTCTCACGCCACGTCTAGCTCTGTCTCCAGGCAGGGAGTGCAGGTCAGAGTTCACTAAACAGGCAACACTGGGGACAAAAAGGTCTCATGTTTAGCACAACTCAGAGCTTCTGGAAAAAGGGACAGCAACAGACCCTGCAAGTGACAGAAACCGTAGCTAGTCCGCGGTCGAAAGGAGCAGAGTCTAACTGGGGCTTCTTTCTATGGTCACATACTATGTCTAGAGAGAAAATCACAGTCGATCCAGCAACAGTGTCTGACTAGCACGGTTCTCCGACTCTGTGGGATCTACAGAGGGATTCCAGGCAGAGGCCACACCCCGCCCACCACCCCTTCTCTGCCCTGCCACTCAGCCCTGGGACTGGCACCCAGAAGAGACATTGGGTCTCTGGAAAAACTCTGGATTTGGGTGTTTCCTGCTGGGATCTAGTTATATTATTTCCCTTTCCCCATCTGTATTAGTTCCCTGCAAACTTAGGGGCTCAGAACAAATTTATCTTATACTTGTGGGGGTCACAAGGTCAAAACCGTCCCCCAGGCTCTGGCAGAGGTGGCTTCTTCTGGAGGCTGCAGGGGACAATCTTTTCTGCCTTTCCAGCTCCAGAGGCCTCACATTCCCTGGCTCAGGGCCCCTCCTCCTCACCAAAGCCCACCAGAGCTCTCCAGGCTCTCTGGACCCTCCTGTCTCCCGCCTGTGACTACTCCAGGCCCATCCAGGTATCTCCCCCGTGCCCCGGCCCCTGCTCCAAGCCCAGACCCCCCACCTGCCTTCTCACTCACCTCTCCTGCTCCTCATGTGGCGCTCCTGGCCTCCACCGCCCACGGCCTCTGTGCGCAACTGATCCCTGACAGCTGGCCCTTCTGGCCTGGGGTAGGGAGAGAGGGGACTCTGTGCACCTGCCTTCCAGCCCCCTTCAGACACTGCAGAGGCCGGTGTCCTGGGCTGGATGGTGCCCTCCTCTCCCACCCCAGGTTCATACGTTCAAACCCTACCCCCAGGTTCCTGCAAAGGCAAGTTATTTGGTAATGGTCATTGCAGGTGTAATTAGTTGAGATGAGGTCATCAGGGTGGCCCTAATCCCACAGGCCTCGTATCCTAACAGAGGGGGGATTGCAGACGCACAACTGTAAGGTGGGGGGAGAAGCCCAGGTGAAGGTAAGGCAGCCATCAGGGTGATGTGCCTATCAGCCAGGAACCCCAAGTTGCCAGCGACCCCGTGGGAGCTGGAGAGAGGCCTGCATCACCCCTCCACAGCCACGGAAAGACCCAGCCCCGCTGACACCGGGACTAGGACTCCATCCTCCAGTGCTGTTCAAGGCCCCCAACTGTGGTGCTTGGTCACCACCACCTGGCAAAGGGCATGCGTAGTGACCACCATGCTTTCCCAACCCCTGCAGCTGGGACTCAGGGTGAGTAGGCCCCAGGGACTTGGTGCCCTCGAACCAGATGTGGGGGCAGGGCTGACGGTGGGGACAGGCGGCTGTCTAGCTGCAACTCGGGCATCACCACTGGGCTTCCCAGCCTTGGTAGCCCCACTCCCGTAGTGGAGCTGCAGGTCCTCGCTGTCCTGAGCGTGTAGTAGTGGGAGCACGGCTCCTGGCAGGCCCTGTGCTGCGGCCCTTTGAAGGATTCTGAAAGCTCCAAATTCCAGGTGTTAAATCCTACTCTGCGCCACCTGCCAGAGGGCTGCATTGGGCCCCTGAGCCGGAACCCAGGCCAGATGAGACGCAATCCCCTCTCCTCAGACGCCATCCACTCTCAGGCACCCGCTGCTGAGTCTGCGGATCCTTGGTTTGCCCTTTTGTCTATGCATTGCCTGGACTTGACCTTCACAGAAACATTAATCTTGTCATCTTATCCCACCCCTCAGGTCCTCAGGCTGACATCAGGGCGTGACCCGCAGTGGGCAATTTTGGGATATTTATGGAAGAAGAAAAGGAGAGAGGGAATTTCTAAGTTTAGTTGCTCTGTTAAGAAGCTTCCAGAAGTGTTTCAGGACACTTGGAGTATGTGGACGTGAGGTCAACGGAAGTTACACGCTGAATGATCGCTGCCCTGGGAGTCGCTAGCTTTCCCCTTTGCTTTTAAAAATTAGGTTTTACCGCTTCAAATGAGAAACCTGTAGCTCCCAAACAGTGAGGTAGTTTACCTCTTTGGGGTGGAGGGAGGTACTTAAAGAACCCGAGGGGCAAGGTGGGAACCCCACATCTGTTCCTGAGGCCAGGGGGACACCTACAGGAAGTTCACATGCCCGTCTCCTCGTGCCAGCCCTGTTCACCTGGCAGATTAAAGGGCTTCCTTCAGAATAGCATGTTTGCGCTTTCTTGGGGATGCTCCGGCCCACCTGCTTTTGTTAAGGAAGTTTTATTGGAACACGGTCACCTCCGTTTGTTGACATGTGGTCTAAGCACTCTGCAGAGTTCAGGAGCCGGGACAGGGACTGCACAGCCCATCTGGCCCCTTAAGAAAACATTTGTCAGCTCCTGCTCTAAACCAGCCCCAGTGGCCAAAGGCCCCCGCCCCGCCTGTGCTCATGCTCTGGCCTTGGTGTGTGGGGTGGAGATCAGCTGTTCTCAATGAGTCCTGTCCCCTTCCTTCCTGGGTATGTGGGGGCCTGTAATTCCCAGCCCCACACAAAAATTCTCCATCCTTTCTCCCACTCCTATCCCAGGGCACCCAACAAAATTCCAGAGTGTGGAGCAGGGGCACCAAGTGGTGCCAGAGAGCAGAGTCCCAGCCCTGCTGACCTGCAGTGAGATTGTGAGAAGCAAGAAATAAACTTCTGCAGGGTGTTTTGTTACAGCAGCTTAAGTGCAGCCAGTCCTGACTAGTGCTGGGGTCTTTTGCGTTTCTCAGAGGTTAAAAGGGCACACTGGCCCCCATCTCAGCTGGCATTTTCAATCTAACCACAGGGGAAAAAAATACTGGAGACAGAAGATCTATATTCCTTTTCTCCTGCAAAGGTGGTGATTTCTTAGTACCTCCAAAGACACTGAAAATGTACCAAGATTCGGGCCCCTGCTGGAGGCCCCTGCTGGAGTCCCCAAGCTTGTGAGAACACATATATGGAGTACCCATTGCTGCTGGTGACCATGACAAGAACATCCGTGGCAGTGACAGCCCTTCAGTGAGGGTGGCCACCATGGCAACTGCTTTCTGAGAGTTATTTCATCTGCAGGATACCCAGGAGGCAGGGGTTACTCTGATCCCAGTTTTTGAATGAGGGATGGGATCAAGTGACAGAACTTATGAGGAGGGTGGAGGGAGGTCAGACTCCTCGGGAGTCGGGGACTTAATGCCGTGTGAGCTTTCTAAGGAGCCGGGCTGAGACCAAGCCAGACTCTCAGTGGTCCCTGGAGGCCGCCTCCCGCTGTCCAGACAGGGAGGCCTGGGCCATGTTTCCCCTGCCCCATTTCCTTCAGCGACCCAAACCCCCTCTTAAAATGATGAAAATAGCATTATAATAATCTAGACTTGATTTTCTCCATCTTATAAAAATGTGGATAAAAGCATTGCTGCTTTTGTAAATCTGAAAACAGCATCCAAGTAGGAATTTGTCGATTTGATATGGGAGTTTAATCTCTCTCCTACCAGATGACACCCACAAGTCTCTCCAGAACCTTCCTCTGAGCTCTTCTGCAGCCCTGCCTAGCTGAGAGCCCACCTCACTCAGGGCCCAGGTGGGGCAGGCTGAGGGCGTCTTCCCTGGCACCAAGGGGCCCAGCAACTCCCTATCCTGGGCAGAATAAGCACCTCTCTGAAATTTGACTTCATGAGCGCATTCCCCATGGCATACCACGGCTTTCCTCATTTCAGGGCTTGGTGTGGGTGGTGGGGACATTTCATGACATCCAATAGTCAGGATGTCCCCTGATCTGATCAGGCCGTCTATGGGAAGACACCCTCTGGGGAGAAGAGACACAGGGTCCTAAGACTCCGCTCCTGTGAGTCATGACGGCAGCGTCACCCGCCCTGAGAACAGGCGCTGGTCTTTGTCGCATCCCACAGTGTCTCGGCTCCGACAGGGTCCCGCAGTCCACCCTGTGTGGTTGTCAGAACCCGAGTCCTGGAGAGATGGCGGTGCCCTTGGGTTTCCAGGCCCAACATCATGAAGCACACGCTGGAGTTCCAGGCACACAGCCCGGGATGTCCAGAGGCACCGAGGTGCCTGCTGAGACCTATGGGCGCTCCGAGGGTCACAGGGGCAGCCAGAGGCCCCAGCTCAGCGGTTCTCAGTTAGGGGAGATTTTACACACCACAAGCCCCCACGGGGGATGTGTGGCCACACCTGGACCCTAGCCAGGACGAGGAAGAGCGAGGGAGGCACAAGAAAACTGGGCTCCACTCGCAGGGCTGGGAAGGCAGTCGCCTCGTTCACTGCCCCGTCCCTGCTCTGGCCAGGACACGTCTCAGCTGTCACAATTGGGGCAAGGAGGAGAGGCTGTTGGCCTCCAGATGGGTCCAGCAAACATCCCACCCTGCACAGGACAGCCACAGACGAAGAGCGCCCCGGCGCCAAGTGTCCACAGTGCCAAGCCGACAGCCCTGCTCTAGATAAGGTGTCTAGTAAGAGGTGGCGGCAGAGTGGATTCTGGAGCCCTGACCTCTTTAGAGAACCAGCTGCAGTTTCCACCTCCCTAATTATCCAGGCAAAGTGCCCGAGTCTCGTGAAGCTAGCCCTCAGGCTGAGCAGGCAGGAGAGGGTGGGTCACGGAAGCCAGCTATAGCGAGGACAGCGTGCCAGGCCAGGGAGAGGGGCTCAGCCCTAGAGCTGCCCTATTGGTTGACAGAGAACACGGTTCCCAGGGCCATCACAAGGTGCCCGTCATTCAGGGAGAGAAGTGGAGCTGAGCCGGTGCAGTGGTGCAGGCCTGTAATCCCAGCAGCTCAGGAGGCTGAGGCAGCAGGATCGCAAGTTCAAGGCCAGCCTCAGCAACTTAGTGAGGCCCTAGGCAACTCAGCAAGACCCTGTCTCTAAATAAAATATATAAAAGGGCTGGAGATGTGGCTCAGTGGTTAAGCACCCCTGGGTTCAGTTCTCAATGCCAAAAAGAAAAAAAAGAAAAAAAGAAAGAAAGACAAAGAAATGAGCTGAACTGGAGACTTAAACACCCCGCTGTCCACCAAAGTAGCAAGCCATGTATGATTTTATTCCCGTAAACACCCCGTGACAGGCTGGGCCAGTCTTCATCCCTCCTGGTTGATGGGCACACTGAGGTTTAGGAGTCGGTGAGCCATGGGAGGTCACACAGGCACAGTGACAGTCCTGAGCTGCGCAGGCCTTCTTCAGGACCAGGGCCCATCATGGAAGCTTCAAAACTAAGGAAGAACAATGGCACCTGCCTGTCAGCTCTGAACTGTCCCCTCTGAGAGACCAGCTGAAGTGATGGTGTGACTTGTTCTGGGCACCACACAGGACAGACTGATGGGCACCAGGCTTGACCTCACACTGGGCACCACACAGGGCAGACTGATGGGCACCAGGCTTGACCTGACACTGGGCACCACACAGGGCAGACTGATGAGGGCCAGGCTTGACCCCGACTCACACAGAGGGGTCAGCTTGACGAAGCCTCCGCACGGCGGCCAACAGGCAGCAAACCGTGCACTCAGGGACACCCTCCCAGGACAGCTGTTGGAATGACGCGCAGTCACTAGGGTCAACCTGACCTGATGATCCTAGTGATAAGGACGCCGGGCGGTTCTGAAGACGGGGGTCTGGGGCAGGCAGGCTGGTGACCACTCCCACCACAGAGGCCACCTCAGCTTCACCCAAAATCACTCCTGCAGGGACCCCGCCCAGTGGCTGCCCATCCATCTTGAACCAACACCACCCATTTAACCCGCAGCCGAGGTATTGTTCACGTTTAGAAACGTCCCTTCTCCTCGGTGTCCTTAAGGCCTGCAGAGGGAACTACGGCACGTGTGTTCCATTACAGGGCCACCAGGAACGAACTGACTCCTTTGGGAGAATCTCTCGTTCCTTGCCTAGTTGAGGCTGGTTAAGGCCAGTGGTGGAGGAGGGCACAGAGGAGTCGTTTTCTTTTTTGGTTTTGGTTTAACTTCATTTGTTCTTGTTGGTTATACACGACACTAGAGTGTATTTGGCATATTAAACACACACGTGGAGAACAACCTGTTCTAGTTAGGGTCCCGTTCTTGGGGTTGAACATGACGTGGAGTTACACTGGTCGTGTGTTCCTATATGAGCACAGGACAGTGATGTCCCATCCATTCTACTGTCCTTCCTGTTCCCGACTCTCCTCCCTTCCCTTCATTCCCCTTGGTCTAATCCAATAAATGTCTGTTCTTCTCTCCCCCACCGCCACTCCACTTTGTGAGTCAGCATCCACATATCAGAGAAAGCATTCAGCCTTTGGTTTTGGGGGGCTGACTTATTTTACTTAACATGATAGACTCCAGATCCATCCGTTTATCAGCAAATGCTATGATTTCTTTCTTTTTAATGGCTGATTAATATTCCATTGTGTATATGCACCACATTTTCTTTATCCATTCATCTGTTGAAGGGCACTAGATTGGTTCCATAGTTTATCTATTGTGCCTTGAGCTGCTATCAACATTGATGACGCTGTGTCACTATAGTACACTGATTTTAAGTCCTTTGGGTATAACCGAGGAGTGGGATAACCTGGGTCAAATGATGGTTCCGTTCCCTGTTTTCTAAGGAGTGAGGAGTTTGTTTTCTTTGAACAAGAGGCATGTTGGTTTCGGAACCATTTTTCTCTTAGATCATGCATCAAAGTGTCCTCCGACGCCTCTCCTTTGCATGATCACCCAAATGAGTGATGGGATCAGAGCTTTGATCGCCAATTTTTTTGTTATTTATTCTCCAAATTTCTAATTCATTCCTCTCAACAGTTTGGCCACAGTCTCTTCCTGAGCCCTGTGAAACAGGGTCTGGATCAGCTCAAACACGTTTTTAAACAGAAACTCAGAAAGAGTGGTAAATCTCAAAGATCTGCCTCACACAAAGGCGGGCCAGCAGCCTGGGCTGGGTGACCTTTGGGGCCGTCCTTGTTACCCAAGGGACTGCTGGGGGGGGACCCAACTCTCTGGGATCTGAGAGTCGTCTCAGAATCGGGGAAGGGGGAAGACGAAGGTGGCCAGGAAGACCCAGGAGGGAAGAACTGGAACCCATGGAGGGGCCTGGAGGCTGGGCAGAGCAAAAGCCACGGAGTCTCCCTTAGGCCCTCAAATAGCTCTTCCTAAAGCGCTGAGCATAAGTGCCTCGCTGCCCAGGCCATCGGCCACCTCTACACACAGACACCGCCCTTTGTGTGAGTGGATTTGTGGCAGAAGGTCTGGAACCCCATTCTTGGTAGACCCAGGGACAGAGACCACCCAGGCCGGTGACCAGGTGGCACCAACCCAGCCAAAGCAGGAATTCAGAGGAGTGGACTCCCATGACCCCCAGGATGGCTTGGATGCCTCTGCTGACCTTCACGGCACAGAGACTGACACAAGAACAAACCAAGGGACCGAGGCGTCCTGCAGACCCACAGTTCTAGGAGAACCCAGTGGTGTGGCCTGTCTGCAGCACTGAAGTCCAGACCAGCCGCAGAACATGGCATTGAAGAAATGCCAGCAGAGGCAAAGCCGCCCAGGGGAAGTGTTCATTTATTGTGACTCATGGTCACGATGACTACACCTGTCCCCGTGTCCCCGTGGGGAGAACGAGGAGGGATTGGCAGTTACCATCTGATGACCCAGAGCTAAGTAGTCATGCAGACAGGGGACAGAGATACTCACAAATGTGCTGCCTGCCAGCCTCCTGGCATATTTCTGGTCAAAAACCCAAGGTGACCTGTCCTCTCTGAGGGCAGAGCCTGGGCTCAGCACGAATCCAGGAGTGGAACTAACCACCCTGGTTATCACCTGAGTGCCAGCTCGGCCTGGCCCTGCTATCCAAAGTTGAATAATCTGAAGGAAAGACTAACTTGACCTGGTGACTAACAAAGTCTCCCCCCATCCACCACCACCCTCTCTTCCTCATTTCTGTCCTGGATCCAAGACTCTGGGAAGTCTGCACCTTCATATTCTCTGTAAATCTTTGAGCCCAAGCCCCTCCGTCAATCCCATGACCCAATGCGAGGGAGAAACCCAAGATGGCCCCAAACACATAATACACAATTAATGTCATTGCCCAGAGACATCCCCAGGGACGGCAGGGGAACACTGCAGAAGCAAAGCAAATCCAAACAAAAAGGCTTCTGCAAGAGGCCGGGGAGCTGAAGTAAGTCATAATGAACCAATAATTTTGTTTGGGAAAACAAAGAGTCATGTAACGCCTGGCTTTTAAAAGAAAGTTATTGAATACTTTCAGGCAGCTTGAACAAAAGTGCGTGGTGGATTAAAAGCCGTGACCGCAGCTGCAGGTGGATCTGGAGTTCAGACATCTGATTCTGGTTACCAGCCCTCGCCGGGCTGGCAGGCCCGATGTCAGACGTTAACGGTTCTTGCTTAATGCTTTTTTCCACAGCTCGTTTAATTCATTGCTGGGGTTGTGTTTCATGTTTAGTTTGTCTGGGTTTCTTTGTTCTTAAGAAAACAACCACCCAATATTAGCAGGCCAAGCATTCTTAAGAGACATGAAATCATAGAATGTGAACTCAGGGAGGTGGCTGGGAAATCCAGATTTCAGCCCCTCTGCTTTTCAGAAAAAAGCAGCCATGTCCCAGAGATGGAAGCAAATCGTCCCTTGGGTCACAGAGAGGACTCCAAAAGAAGGGGGGGGGGAGCTGGTGAAGAACCCATTACAGGGTTCACGTAAAAAATGCTTCCTGATTCCCTACCCCCAGAAGTTAGCAACAATGGCACCCACTATTTGGGATTTGTTTCTTCTATTTGTAAAGCTCTGTGAGTTGGAGTCTCCTTTACATTCACAATCTGCCTCCTCTGTCAGGTCCATATTTTAGAGTAGGAAACCAAGACTTAGGAACAGTCCTCAGACAGGCCCAAGGTCCCACAGCTCAGGGCTTCCGGGCAGGTTAACTGAAGCATTTTCAGTTTTGAGAGCAGAGTGGTCACTGCTGTGAATCACAACTGTCCCAATCCAACCAGGGGACTGGTCACCTCCCCTTCGAACTCGAGCCCATGCTAGGCCCATCTGGCCACAAGCTCCCAGTCCCACCTTCAATAGACTTCAGGGAACGTTCATGGTTCTCTGTGCCAGGTGAACCCTGAGTCGGGCGGGGTGGGCATGAGTGTCCAGAATCAGCTTGAGGGGCCATGTAAACTGAGGACAGGCAGGACTCCTGGGTCCTGCTGCTGACCCAGGGTTCCTCACCCTGTTCTGGAAGACTCCCACATGCTTTCCCCACCCCACACCCCAGAGGAGGAGACAACAAACATGGTTTTAATAGACTGGTGACACTGGGGAAAGAGAAATCATGGGGCCAGGGGAGGAAAGAGGCTCCCACCCAGATCAGACCCCCAGGCAAATTCCAGCAGGTGGTGTCAGGTGAGTTCTGGGACAGCAGGGCCACCAGCTGACACTTGGGGGAAATGGGAAGAGCCTAAGGCCTCTATCTGTCCAAAAAATACGTGGTCTTTGTCCCCCAAGAGGAAGGAAGCCCCAGCCTGTCTTCGAGGGCTGACTGGGTGAGATCACAGCCTGCAGGGTCCCGTCTAGCCTCCCGTTCAGCCTTTAGAAATATCACTTTGTTACACACACACCCCCTCCTTGGTCATGTGGGCGATTTGCACATGAAGTGTCCCTGCAGTTCTGCTCTTCTCTCCCTGTGTCACCAGATCAGCCGTCCAGTATGAGCTGCACAGTCCAGCCGATTTTGCCTACCCTTTGCCTGGACCTCAGGTGACGGCAAGGTCACAAGTGAGCCCTGTGCTGAGCGTTTCCCAGCTTGGAGTCAGACTGGCACGCTGGGACAGAGACGGAGGCCCCTCCCCTACCAGGAGTACAGGAGGCAGATCACCATGGCAACCCCACCGGGACCCAAGGTAGACACACTGATGGCACAATAGGAGTTAAATGTGGTCAGGAACACTGGAAAGGGGGTGCATCTCAGCTAGACTTGAGCGCACATAGAGGGGTCTGGAAGGGCTCCCTGTGCGGGGAAGCACAGAGAAGAGCTCGGTGGTCCTCCATCCTGCAGGCGTGAGGGTTCACAGTCTGGTTGGCAGTGCACCCACTCGCAGGGTCGGGAGGGCAAGTCCACCCTCCCCACCCACACGCTGCAGATGGGGCTTCCGGGGAGCTGGGCGGGTCCCTTCTGAATCTCTGAGGGAGTCCCGTTCCCCAGGAGGGGGCTGAGTCTTCGGTACACCATAGTCACAGCTTTGCCTAAACCATTCAGAGACCATGGCAGGCCCTGACTTGTAGCATCCAGGGACTTTCACCCAGCAACTGTCCAAGTTAGACGGGAGTCTGGCGCTAGACGGTGCCAAGGAGGATCTGGACAAGGAGCAGCCACCACATGTGAAGGCAGCATCCTAGCCGGCCCTCCACGGGGTTGCCCTTGGGTTGGCCAGGGGGAACTGGTGTGAGGGTCACAGTGGAGAGACCTCATTCTTCATTTAAGGTCCATTCTGGTTTGATTTAGGACATGCAGCTCCTAAGAACCAGCTGCTTTGATTCAGGACTGGACGCTGCACTTAGGGTAGGATCCATCTGCAACATTCCAAGACCTTGAACTTGAAGAGTCAAGTTACTTGCCCAGCATCCGTTTCTCTGCAGGACAATGAATGCCTGGATCAGAGAGAGAGGCAAGGGGTGCAGAAAAGACAGCAAAGCAGTCAGGTTTTAAGACCTAATCCCTTCCCTGGAGAGCGGGGTCCAGGAAGGCAGGCGAGGGTCCGGATGTGTTCGCCACAGCTGGCTCTGGGAAGTGCTAAAGGGGACACCTCTAAGTTACAAGCAGCAGGTTAAAGAGCACCTGAGGACTCTGTGGGCTAATGAAGGGAACTACCAGCGCGGAGCTTGCAGTAATTATTAGTAGCTGCACGTTTGCTCTGAATCCAGGGCTTTGCATTTCTTTTAGCCCTAAATCTACCTCCAGGAAAAACATTTATCAGGATGGATGCTATTTTCACGTAAATCAAAATAATGACATTTGTGTCGGAAGCACAGGTGAGTATCTGTCCTCTCTGGGATACTTGTTGCCTGGAGCAGGTGTGCCTTCTGGACACAGCCAGGTCCCTCTGTCTAGAGTTCCCCTGAGGCGCTCATTAGAACACAGGATCCTGAGTTGGCCAAGCCAGACCTGGGGTGGCACTGGAATGGGCATTTGCTACAGTTCCTCAGATGAATCTATTGCACATTCACATTGGAAAATGGGGCTGATTTCATCCCGGTGATGAAATCAGATTTCATCATCCAGGACCTTGCAGCCCATGGAAGAGCATCCTATCTGAAACGCTGATTGCTTTGCTATTTCTCTGCCCCTAATGCCTCTCTCTCTAACCCACGCATTCATTGTCTTGCAAAGAAAGGAACATGGGGTTCCTGCTGGGGACCCAGCAATTCAAGGGACACCACCTCTTCCAGGGTCACCTAGGCATTGCTTTGGCCTCTTTAAGTGATAGAAACATCCCAGTTACCAACAGATGGTTTGGCACCAAAACCAAAGTAAACCAGAAAGAAGGTCATGCAGCTACATGTGATTGACAGTAGAGGGTCCTGAAAGCAAACCCACAGCCACAATGACCACAATGTCACAGTAAGCACAGCCGACTCCACGGCCTCCGTCCTAGGGAGTAAGCAAGTTTGCAAGCTCTTGAAATAAAATTAAGCAGCATTACAGTACAGTTATATTCTCAAAACTTTATTTCATAAATGGGAATTTTGCCTCCACCAGTAGTATTCCCCCAGCCCTCCATCTGTCTACCTTGGAGCAGCCACCTCAGATAGTCCTGTGGCCAACTTTTTGAGCAGTCAGCTCCTTGATCTTTCCTCCTGCTCCCGCACGCCCATGCCTCAGGCTGTTGTGGGCTATGTGTCCATAGCCTTGGCCATGAGCCAGCCATGGTAAAGACACTTTCAGAGACTTCAAGACATCCAGGTCCTCCACCACCCAACCCAGCAAACCCAGGGAGCTTTCACAGATCCACATTTGCAGATCCCATGCAGGAAGATCAGAAAGGCAAAAAATTAAAGAAACTTCTTGGTAATGTTTCCACCTGTTGCAGAACTTCTCTGCCAATGCATGGTCAAGGTGACCTGTCAAGGGACTAGACAGCTGGGCCAGGTCCAGTCCAGGGAACATGGGCACACCTTGGTGCAGGAAGCCATACTGAGTGAGGAACATGGATAAGAAGAGACTCTTGGGCCTTCTAAGAGCATGGAGGGGTCCCTCACCTGCTGCTTATTCATCTTGGTACCTTGGTGATGGAAGGTGCCCCGTGGCAGGAGGGTTACAGGACGGCTGCATGCACTATAGGTCCCCAGGAGGCTACAGAAGGGGTCCCACCCTCTGCCTGATCCCAGGCTCTGGGTGCAGATTTGGCCAGGTGACACCCGGGGCCAGCGGATGAGGAAGGGCTTGCGTAGGTTCAGGTTTCAGGCTCCACCCATAGGGCGTTTTGACAAATCTCACTTGAGTGTTACTGCATCCCCTCCCCAGAGCCTTTCCTAGGCCACTTGAAGGGGGATGTTTTCAGGAAGACTGGAGAGCACCCAGTGGTCTCAGCCAAACTGCATTACAGGAACCAGGGATGTGCTTAGTGGCCCAAGTACGTCCCAGGCTTTCAGGAAAATGAAGCAACTCAACTGAGACTTTGGAGGCACCTTCTTACAAATAAATTAGGATGACAGGTGCAGAAGGATGCCCCCAGGCTCTGAAGTCCCTCTATAGTAGTTTGAGCGTGGATGAGCCCCTCTGAGACTCAAGTGGGACTATGACTGCAAACACAATGGCACCAGGAGGCAGGTCCTGGATGATTAGGGCCTTTGGAGGGGTTTGTGCCTTTCTGGCAGGAGTTGGTTGTCATAAAGCAAGACCCCTGCGTGATCCCTGCTTGGCTTCACTCTGAGGCCATGTTACAGTGCAGCACAGGCCCTTCCCAGCTATGGTCGCCATCTTGGATTTCCAGACTCCAGAATTATGAACCCAAATAAGCCTCTATTCTTCATAAATCACCCAGTCGCTGGTATTCTGTTAAAGCAACGGGAAGCAGACTAGGACACCGTCTCAGTACAGACTGGCCCCTTTAAGAAAGGACCACCTGCCATTACAGTTTGGCTTATCCCACAGCATAAATTCAGAAGCCATCCAAGGCACAGAGAGCGGCGGGGAAACACCCACTGCTGCCTCGTGACTCAGTGACCTTGAGGTAAGCACAACCTTTCATCCTATGACCCCTGTACCCACCTGGGGACCGGGGAGTCTGGGCCCTGACCACACACTTCCTCAGCCTCCCCGGCTGTCAGCAGAGACACAGAGGGTCTGCTCTTCTTGTCTGGATCAAGGTATGCATGAAGGTGGTAATCAGGGCTCCTAGGACCCGCCTACAGCTTGACCCTGCCCCGCCCACAAAGGGCAGAGGTCAGGAGGGCAACCTGTGCACCTGCTGGCTCCACTCCCAAGTAGCAAGTGCTCGGCAGCCCCGCAGCAGGGCCAGATGCAGTGTCCTGTCTGTGAGAGGGACCCACTATCCTGGGCTCACTGCAGCCCCTCCGGCTCCCACCTCTTCCAGCAGGGCCGTGTTAGGAGCCAGGCACGCCCACAGGGCAGCTGCACCGCCGCAGGCCTCACCAGCGCCACCCGGGCCTTCCCGCTGAGGCCTGAACTCTCAGCCTGCCTCCAAGCTCCTTTCCACAAATTCCATTATCGCAAACTGACAAATAGTAGCTTCAAGAAAATGGCAGAATTAAAGTGGTCAAATGGCCAGTCGGTTCCTTTTTTCCCCCGTCTGGGAGCACGTGGAAGCTCCATCAAGCAGCGGGCTCTGGAGATGAGGAGGCGCGTTCCTCTTACCCTGGACCTCTGGGAGGAGACCCCGGTCTACCTTCTGGCCTTAGAAATTAGGGTGGACTAAAAATACCTCAATCTCGAGTTTTGAGCAGGGGGGTCCCTGCCCGGAGACCCGTATCCAGGATGATCTCACGAGACCCAGAGATGGAGCTGCCCTTGGCCGCCCTCTGCCATTACTAGGAATGTGGTTGCATTTTCTGAATCTCTCTGTCCCTTGGTCCGCCTCTCATTTATTCCTTTCTCCACAAAAGGATTTGTCAAAACAAGTGCCCCGTTCACTGGGGATCTGGTTAGCTGTTACACAAGAGAAGCCAGCGGTCACCGGGGTTGCCTGGAGCTCCAGAGCTGGGCCCCCTGGGTGCTTTGGAGGGACCTGGCCCTGCCAACTTCATGACCTCTGACTGCTGCCCCCACAGCTGCGAAAGAATAACTTCCTTTTGTTTTAAGCCCCCCACTTGAAGGTCATTTTTTATGGCAGCCCTAGGAAGTGAAGACAGGGGCCATCAACTCGTTTTGTAGAAAACCAGCCATCTTGCTTGGTGCCTTTTTTCTTTGGGGAGTTGTTGGGAATGGAGTGGTCCCACCACAAGGACAGAGTCCCATGTGAAATGACCTGAAGCCCTCCATTTGCCTGGACTCCTGCAGAGAGGTAAGGCTTCTTGGCCGGGAGATCTGAGGGAAGGGAAGACGGCTCGAAAGCCACTGGAGCCCAGAGGTCACCAGAGCTCCATTGACCGAGCAGAGTCCACACCCAAGGAGGGCCGAGCTGGAGCAGTGTCAACCCCGCTTGAAGCCACCACTTCTGGGGCACAGTGGGAGGTCTTAATTCGGAAAGTTGAGGAAGGAGGTCAATGAAAAGGGATGGGAAATATTCCGTTTTCACGGACCTCCGGCTGCATGTTAGCATTTTTCCCACTGGGAACCCGGGCAGCAAGAACAGGGTCAGCCGCACCAACCATGGCCAAGAATACAGCACCACAGTGTCGTAGGTGTCCTGATTGACCTCCTGCCGAGCTCTACCTGCAGTCAGGATGGTCATGAGACATCAGTCTTGTTTTCAGTGTGTTAATGGAGAAGCACCTGGGTTAGTGAGCCCCAGTTCCGGGTGGTTACCTTTGCTCACTGTATTTCAATACAGTGGTTTCCCTGGTGATCCTGGGTACTCTATTGTTCTGAGGGGGCTTCCTTAGGCTTCGCCAAGCAGCCCAAGGGGTCTGTGGCACAAAGCAGGTTAGGAGCTCCTGACTTAAACATCAGCACCTACACAGAGGCTGTGTGTCTCTCAAGATGTGCTCTGTGCAGCCGGGGTTTTTAAAAGCGGTCACATGAACAAGACAGATGATCTTCTTGGGGCACTAATAGGAGTGTGCGGAACCCTCTCCACCCTCCTAGAGCAACACGATTGACGAACAGCCCATCATCTCCTCTAACTGGGCACCCGTAAGCTGCCTGCAGAGGACAGCATATTTGTCTCTGTGAATGTTTCACTCGGATCCTATTTCATCTCCAGGAATCAGAGGGTAACAATGACAGATTTTTGTGGTTTGGCACTTGGAGCTCTGCTCTGGCTTCATTGGCAACTGCCAACATCTGCAAATTATTATGTGCTTAAAAAAAAAAAAAGTAACACCACCACCATGGGCTGCACCATCAGCCCTGGCAGGGCCAGGCCTCCCGCCAGGCCACAAGACAGAGTTCTCGGACCAGGAGGTGCTGGTCAAACCCAGGTTTCGAGCAGAGTGCTCAGTGTGTCGGAGACCTCAGCTCTCAGAGGCGGGCTCTGACACCATCTGCTCATCCATCTGAGCCACCAGAAAGCAGGTCTGCCGAGGCAGAACTCCATCCACGCCAGTCTCAAGAGACGGTTGGTTCCGAGGCTCCTTCTGGCCCAAGGCCACCAAAAGCAAACTCTGAATTTGGGTGTCTGTCCCTAAATGCAGGAGCAGAGGCTCTGGCCAGGGATGGAAGGCAGGTCAAACAGTCTGCAAGGGCCAAGCCTGGTCTGAGAAACTTGGCAGGACCAAGCGCCACGCCCAGGAATTCATCAACGTCCATCGAAGCGCCCATGGAAGCCAGCTGGCTCTCGTGACCACCTGGGAACAGCAAAGCAGATGTTCGCGTGGGAAGGGGCCTCGCCCAGCATCTGCCCTGCGGCGGGAGGGCCTGGTATTCACAGACAGCACGGAGTTCCCTGGTGGGCGGTGCAGGCAGCGAGCTGGCCGAGCTGGCCGGCATCACGTGGAGCCTAATTACAGGGAAATGGGGCAAAACCCAGGCCCATCGAAGTGCGACCGTTTCAGGGGCCTCTGCCACTTTTCCTCTGCTCATTGCCTCCCCAGTGCATGTGGGTGTCAGAAAGGATGATTAAAAGGGCATGAGTGGAGGTGTGTCCTGGTGAGTGGACGTGTGTCCTACTAACTGGACCAAGAAGTGTTGAGCGGTGCGTGCATCCAAGAGTGGACTCCACCCTCGGAGGCTGGGAAAATCGGACTGGTGAAATCGGACGCACGTGGCAAAGCGGTGTCACTAGGATCCAGTCACGCTAGACCCAGATGGACCACTGGAATGACGAGGATGGACGGCCAAGGGGAGGCTCCAGGGTCTTCCTGGAGGAGGTGGGCTCTGAAAGAGGCAGGGGGAGGGGGGTCTAGGAAAGAGAAAAGACCACATGAAAGTAGAGGGAGGCCAGCAGCGAAGGGGGAGGGGATGGAGAGGGGGGAGG
>NW_025999968.1:58375288-58383745 GCF_001458135.2 Marmota marmota marmota
GAAGGGGGAGGGGAGGGATGAAGAGGGGAGGGGAGGGTAAGGAGGACATTAGGGGAAAAGAAAAGGAAAAAGAGAGACTACAGGAAGATGAGGGCAGAAAACAACCAGGAAAGCTCAGGGCAAAACCAAGGGAGGAGAACCCCAACTGTGGCTGGAGCCCCCCAGAGGTCTCTCCTCCAGAGGCAAGGCCTGGTTGGGGAGAGAGGCGTGGAGGGTCCAAGATGTCCAGCCCCAACCAGCAGCAGACGCCACATCCAAGCAGCCAAGCCTTCCACAGACGTCACCCAGAGTGACCAAGACACTAAATCAACAGCCTCAGGATGTCGGGGATGTGCACACTGTAACCCACAAATAAACACCTGTATCTGCCTTCAGCACTGTGACCTCCATCTGTCACCTCTGTGGAGGAGCCCCTTGGTTCAGAGACGGTACGTTCTCCTAACAATGGATATCATACTCGTTGTCGTTGTTGTTGTGTAAGTCTGTGCGTGTGCAGATCACATTAAAGTGACTTCACATCTCTGGGCCACACCGTGAGTGACTGCATTGCAGGGTGGCACATGCACTTTCCAAGCAGGCAGAGGGTATGTCACCTCCACGGCTCCTGGCAAGGTGGAGGCCTCCTGTCACCCGGGTGTTAGACTGGAATGCCCTGACCCAGTGACCTTGCTGACAGAATCTCAAGCAATTATTTTAAGACTTTCTAATGACAACAGAAGATCACTTAGTGTGACCCACAGGAAGGCAGCATACCAAGCCATCAATATATAGGGTGACACTCTCACAGAGCCAGTTAGGACAGTGACGTGCAGTCCTGGTGTCCCCAGCCTGGTGGGCATGGGCATGGGCACCCTCCTGGGTCCAGGCAGGCTCTCCTTGTCTTCCTGTCACATGCCCGCTGATCCCGGTGGACTCTCTCCACCCCCCTGCTCCAGAGGACGTTTAAACACCTGTGCCTTCACCTCGGACCTTGAACTCACTGGTGGAAAACTCTCCTTTCCTCTTCAATCAAATGAAGGTGACTGCACTGGTTCCCTGCGGCCACCATAACTCAGTGCCACCAACCAGGTGGTTTAAAACAGCAGAAATTCATCCTCTGTCAGTTCTGGAGACCAGAAGCTCAAAGTCAAAGTGCCAGCAGGGTTGATCCTTCCTAAGGATGGTCAGGGGGATGCGTTGGCTCCCGGTGCTGCATACCTACAGGCGCATCCGTGTCTCTTCATCTGTCCTCACGTGGCCCTGTCCTCTCCATGTGTCCCTGCGTCTTTCTCTTTTCATAAAGAACGAGCTGTGCGGGATTCAGGGCCCACTACTCCAGCAGGACCTCAGCTGTACCAATCACATCCGTAACAACCCAATGTCCAGTAAGGTCGCGTTGTGAGGTCCTGGGGTTAGGACTTCTGCAAATAGCTTTGAGGGACACAATGGGACCTGGAGCAGGGACCCGAGGCAGGGCCCTGGCCGACTCTGCACACATGCAGACTTTCCTCTTGGTGGCCCAGAGATGCACCTTTCCATCTGAGGTTGAAACTCAGGAGGTCCCTCCCTCCTGCCCAAGCCCCTGCCCAATCCCCTGCACACAGCCTCTGCCACAGCTGGTCTCTGGTCTCTGCTCTTCAGCCCTGAAACCGAGGCTGCATTTCATGTTTCCACACACACCCATGTGTAGACTCTGGGCTCCCAGCAGGAGGAGATGATTCTAATGATTCTAAATCCATTTGAAAGCATCTGTCCCCAGCAGGGTCACCAGACTTTGCAAATGAAAATACATTTAAACTTGAATTTCAGTTTTTCATATACTTAAGTCCCATGTAATATTTAGAATCCATATATCTCATAAAATTATGAAATTAAAATGTAAAGGGGTGTCCTGTGTTTTATCCAGTAAGCCATCACCCCCTTCTACAAGAAAATCCTTCAGGTGTATCGAGGGTCACTCCATCTGCCCTGCAGAGTGCAGGCTCTTTGTGTAACGGCTATTAAAAGAAAAACCTTAAGAAAGTCAAATTTAACAGTTTAATCGAGCAAAGGACGATCATGAGTTGGGCAGCTCTAGGCTTGAATCAGAACAGATTCTAAGAACTCCGTGGTCAGGCAGCTTTTATGGACAGAAAGCGGAAATGAGGTCCAGAGACACCTTGATTAGTGACAGCTTGGAGCTTGGCCTGTGTGACTCATTTGGTGCCTGTGATTGACTAGAGCTGCAATTGACTGGGTCTGGGCTATTAATTACAAGATTAATACAGTCCTCTGTGGGGGATGGGCTCCAGGACCCAGTGGCATACCAAGATCCAAGGCCCTCAAGCCCCTGGTACAACATGGTGCAGTGCTGGCTTATAACCTGTGCACATCCTCCCTAGGGTTTAAATCGCCTCTGGATCACTTACAATTCCCGATACAATGCAAATGCTACATAAGTGGTTGCTACACTGTGCTGTTTAGGGAATAATGATAGGAAGTCTGTACACACTCAGGACAGCCACAGGTTTAGGTGATTTCTGTCTGTAGCGAGGTGACTCTTTGGATGCAGAACCTGCAGACACAGGGGGAGGACACTGCTCCTCAGCTGGGCTTGGGCTGAGCTTGCGTGCTAAGGAAGGTCATCAAATAAGGACTCCAGCGTCCTCAGGCCAACACCCACGGAGGCAGAGGCACTATAAGATGTGACAAGGAGCCCAATGGGGACTTTAAAACCGTATCCAACAATTCCCAACAGGTAGCTCCAGGGAAGGTCGGGCATGGCCCACAGTGAGCTCCGTGTCCACTGTCCTCATTGTTCTTCTCGTGCGCGATGACATTCCTGGGTTTACCTAAATCGTCTGTGTGCCGTGACTTTCAAAGTTTTCCAAAATGCTGCCACGGCTCTCTCCGGGGACTCCCCACGACAGTCCTCTTCCTCAGACCAGCTCTTCTTACCCAGACCTACAGGGAGCCCCTGCCCTGGCCTGGGAGCCCTTTCTGCTCTCCTGGCCTGTCCTGGTCATGGCGCTGGACAGGGCTCCTTGGCAGCCCCGTGACCCCCACGGTGACCTCCTGTTGATAGCCGGCAGAGGCGAGCCTCTCGCCTGGCTGTGGAAAGTGGCTGCAGAGGTCCCAGAACTCACTGCCCTCCGCCCTGCACCAGGATCCCGACCAGCCCAGTTGGGTGGCCATGCCCAGCGTTAGACCAGCCTGACCACAGCTCTGCTCTGGGAGTGATCTTGCCCTCGCTCTTTGTAGGTGAGAATAGAAATGTCCCTCTAAGAGCGGGGCCTGTTGCTAGCAAGAAGCATATTTTTTTCTGAGATTGGATTTCTAATTTTTCAGGGAGTTTGGCATCTATTCCTGACCCTCCACCTGCCTATCCCTCCTTTAGGCCATGCTCCTGTACCCTGTCATGTGAAAATCTAATTCTGCACTATGCCATGAAGACCCCACACGCCCTGCGGGGCCCCACCAGCTGCTCTGTCTACACCCACATGGTGCCAGGTGGTTGGAATTCACTTTTTTTTTTTTTCATTTTCCAACTTTATTCCACATCTCTTTCTGGTGCCTTATAGATGGGATTGGTGGTTACATATTGGTGCTGCCCACAATAGGACAACATGATTGGCCACTCTCACTCCCCAGCACTTCCCCTCCCTCCCCTGTCCCACCCCGTGGGCCCTGTTCTCTACTCATCTCTCTTTGGGTTTCATGAGACCCACCCCACCCCTCTTTTCCTTTTTCCTCTCTAGTTTCTACATATGAGAGAAAACACACAACTCTTGACCTTCTGAGTTTGGCTTATCCTGGTGGATGGACCCTCGTTCCATACACTTTCCTGGAAATGACATGAGTTCGTTCTCCTTTACGGCTGAGTCATACTCCTTTGGGGGTGTGTACCCCGTTTTCTTTGTCTACTCATCCGTTGATGGACACTAGACTGGTTCCATAGTCGGGCTGCTGTGAATCGTGCTGCTATAAACCTGGGTGTGCTGTGCCACAGTAATAGGGTTCTTCAGGGTAAATACCAAGGAGTGGCATAGTCGGGTCATATGGTGGTTCCGTGCCTAGTTTTATGAGGAACCTTCATAATGATTTCCAGAGTGGTTGTACGAATTGACAATCCACCAAAAATCTTCCTTTTCTCCACACCTCTCCAGCATTTATTATCAGTTGTGTTCTTGATGGCTGCCATTTTTACTGGTCTGAGATAAAATCTCAGTGTGGTTTTGATTTGCGTTTCCCTAATTGCTAGGGATGGTGAACACTTTTTCATGTGTTTATTGGCCATTTGTCTGTTTAATTCATTCGCCCATTTATTAATGGGGTTATTTGATTTGGGGGGGGGAAAGTTTTTTGAGTTCCTTATATATTCTAGATATTAATCCTCTGTCAGAAGAGTAGCTAGAAAAAATTCCCTCCCATTCTGTGGGTTCTCTCTTTTATTCCTAACTGATTCCTTTGCCGTGCAGAAACTTTTAAATTTGATGCTGTCTCATTTACTAACTCTTGGCATTATTTCCTGAGCTTTAGGGCCCTATTGAGAGAGTCATTGCCCGTCCCTATATTCTGGAGAGTAGACCCTACATGTTCTCCTAGGACTTGCATAGTTTCTGATCTAATTCTGAGGTCTTTGGTCCATTTTGAGTTGATTTTTGTGCAGGGTGAGAGATAAGGGTCTAGTTTCATTCTCTACATAAGGATAACCAGTGTCCCAGCTCTCTTTTCTCCAATGTGTATTTGGGCACCTCTGTCGAGGATCAATGGCTGTAGATGTGTGGGTTTGTCTCTGAGTCCCCTATTCTGCACCATTGGCCTGTGTCTTTTTATGCCGGTACCATGCAGTTTTGTTCCTATAGCTCTGTAGTATAATTCAAAGTCAGGTATTGGGATACCTCTAGCTTTGCTTTTTTGGGGTAAAATTGCTTTGGCTATTCTGGATCTTTTATTGTTCCAAATTAATTTTAGGACTATTTTTTGTCTAGTTCTGTAAAGGATGTCATTGACATTTTGAAGGAGGTTGAATTGAATTTTTTTGGATTTCGTTTGGTAGTATGGCCATTTTAGCAATGTTAATTCTGCCTCTCCAAGAACGTGGACAGTCTTTCATCTTCTGAGGTCTTCTTCAATCTCTTTTCTCAACATTCATAGTTTTCATTGTAGAGCTCTTTCACCTTCTTGGTTAGATTTATTCCTAGTTTTTTGTTTTGTTTTGTTTTTGTTTTTTTTCTTTTGCAGCTATTGTAAATGGGATTGTTTTGTGATTTCTTTCTCAGCAGATTCATCGTTGGTCTATAGGACAGCTATTGATTTGTATGTTAATTTTGTAACCTGCTACTTTGTCAGATAGGTTCATCGGTTCTAGCAGTCTCTTAGTGGAGTGTTTTGGGTCCTCTAAGTGTAGGATCATGTCATCTGCAAAGAGTAATAACTTGAGGTCTTCCTTTTCTATTTTTATCTCTTTTATTTCCTTCTCTTGCTTGATTGCTCTGGCTAGAGGTTCTAGCACTATATTAAACAGGAGTGATTAGAGTGGACAGCCTAGTCATGTCCCAGATTTTAAAGGAAATGCTTCCAGTTTTGCCCCATTTACTATGAGGTTGGCCTTGGGTTTCCCTATATAGTCTTTATAATGTTGAGGCAGGCTCCTTCTATTCCTAGTCTCTTTGGTGTTTTTATCATGAATGAGTGCTGAATCATGTCAAAGGCCTTCTCTGCATCTATTGAGATGACTAAGTGATTTTTGTCCTTAATTCTGTTTATGTGATGAATTACATTTATTGATTTGTGCATATTAAACCAATCTTGCATCCCTGGAAAGAAAACACAATGTGGTCATGGTACAATCTTCTTATTATGTTGTTGAATGTGATTCGCTGACATTTTATTAAGGATTGTGGCATCTGAGTTCATCAGGGATGTGGGTCTGTAGTTTTCTTTCCTTGATGTCCTTATCTGGCTTTGGCATAAGTTGATACCGGCCTCCTATGATGAATCGGGAGTGCTCCGTCCCTTTCTATTTCATGGAATAACTTGAGGAGCATTGGCATTAGTTCTTCTTTAAAGGTCTGGAAGAACTCTGCTGAGAATCTACCTGGTCCAGGGCTTTTCTTTGTTGGAAGGCTTTTTATTACTGCTTGTATCTTATTACAAGTTATTGATCTCTTTAGGTTTTTCTATGTCCTGTTGATTCCATTTTGGCAGATCATATTTGTCTAGAAATGTATCTGTTTCGTCCAGGTTTTTCAATTTATTGGAATATAAGTTTTCAAAGTAGTCCCTGATGCTCTGCTGTGGAACCCACTCCTGACTGTGGGGGAAGCCTCACGTCGGTTCTGATTCTTCTGGAGAATCTCAAAGGATAAGATGAGTGTAGGGAGCCCAAGAGCTTGGGTGCAGCGGGTGCCGTGGAGGAAGCCACCCCTGGCGCAGGCAGAAGGGCAGCAAGACGGGCTGAGGGCACCGAGCAGGTCAACAAAATATGAAACAGGTGGACACCCACATGCTGACCTCCCTCCCCCAGCCAGGTGGGCTCACCTGCTGTGGTCAGATGACAGCCATGAAGAATGCAGACTGTCCTCCTGTCACTGAAACCTCGCTGTTCCTCGAAGCAGATCCCTAAACCTTCTTTCCCACAATTGTCCCCAGCAGAACTGGAGGTGACCCTACCTGAGCCGTGGGTCCCTGACCCCTTCTCTGGCCCTCACGCCCCTCTCAGGATCGCCAGTCTCTTTACAGTGAGAAGTATGAGCAGAAGACTCCCCCAGGAACTGGAAATTCTCGTCAGCCCCTCCGGCTGTGACCTTGGACTGACCTAGCCATGAAGCATCCAAAGAGTTGTCCTCTGAGGAGGGTGCTGGGGATGGAACCCGAAGCCTTGAGCGCGCTAGGCAAGCGCTGTGCCACGGAGCTGCACCCCAGCGGAGTGTCCCTTTAACAGAACCGTGTCCAGCTCTGGGCAGTCACTGTGGTCTCAACACCCTGCTCAGGCTGGTGATGTGCAGAATGGCAGATCTAGGGAGCCACCAGAGTCTGCAGGGAGTTTTTGTCTCAATTAAATTTATTTTTAACTGCTACATAAAAGCATAAAAGTTGTCCTTATGCACAGGATACCAGGGATGTTCTGATACATGTTTACTCTGTATCACGTTCAGTCAGGGTAGAGCTCTGGCTCCTCAAACGCGGATGGCTTTACACAGAACATTCCCGTCCCCTCCAGGTTCTTGAAGCGCACATTGACATAATCTGTAGTCATTCTGCAGCCCAACAGCACCAGGACTTCTGGCCCCTGTCCACCCTCCCTTAGTCCCTGTGGACACCCGTTTCTGTCTCCCTCCCCCTGCTCTCCCCAGCCCCTGGCAACCACCCTGCCAGCCTCAACTTCTCTGAGACCAGCTCTCTCCTGCTCACATATGAGTGACATTGTATCATACTTGTCTTCTGGTGCCTGGCTTAGTTCACTTGACACATGACCTCTAGTTCCACCTGTATTGTGACAAATGGTGGGATTTCATTTTTCATAGATGAATAATATTCCATCATGTCTGCACCCCACATTTTTTTTATCCATTCATCAGTTGATGGACGCTGAGATTGTTTTCACTTCTTAGCTGCTGTGAATCATGCTGCAAAGGCAGGAGAGGGTAAGTGTCTCCTGGAGATTCGGATTCCATTTCCTTTGGGAACACACCCACAGTTGCTGGGTCATGGGGTAGTTCTATGTTTTATTTTGGGGGGAACCTCCACACTGTTTGCCCCCATGACTAGGCCAACTTTCATTCCTACCAATGGTGCAAAAGGGCTGTTTTTCCTCACATTGCAAGGGGATGCTTCTGTTGGTTTTATGTTTTGCTCATTTGTTTTTTAAAACAAGAAATGCCATTTTCATGTCCTGATCTAAAATGTCCCCATGCCCACCCTGAGGGGGGACACACTGAGTAGGGCTGAGCTGGGTGGCTCACCAACTCCAAAATGCTTCTCTTGTGCTTCTTCCCCAAGGCCTGCGAGGTCCGGGATCCTTGCCGTGGGGACCTCCCACCGTCTGTGTCTAGAGCAGGCCCACAGCAAGCTGCCCCGAGACTCTTCCTGCTTACCACTCTAGCTTCTCCCTAACTTGGGCTCCAAACCCACCAGAAAAGCTTGAACCTGCTGTCGTGGACCCCTCCGACCCACTGGGCAGAGACCCACCTGGCAAGAGCCCTGCAGGTGCCAGGGGTGTTCAACGAGGGGGCGGGCAGTGCACCTCTCAGCGGGGACAACGGTGGTCCTGCCTCCCGTTCCCCTGAAGAGCAGCCCTGGAGCTGGCCTTCGGGGCGGACAAGCCCATCCTTTCCCCTGTTTTCTGCTGGTGGACACTGAGCCCGCAGCCAGCAACACCTGCTCCACTTCACTGGGCTCTTTGGAGGATCCCAACTCCCCTATCCCATGTCCACATACAGGAACCCCTTGTCCAGGCAGAGAGAGAGAGAGAGAGGAGGCTTTGGGCCTAACGGG
>NW_025999968.1:58384183-58402698 GCF_001458135.2 Marmota marmota marmota
GAGCTTCTTTGCAGGGGGTGACTGCAGCCAGAACAGGGAACCAGAAGCCCCGAGGCCACCCCAGCTCGGGCAGGGGTCACAGGGGTCACAGGGGTCGTACAGAGCGCACATTTCTCTGGGTTTGTTTTTTGTCTACCTACAAAGAAACAGAAGCAGAGGTCAAGCATAGGAGCGCAGAGGCTCATTATGACCACGAGAGGGGCAGGGAGACTGGCGGCACCAGAGAAAGGCTTTGAAGATCCCGGGGCTGGCTACAGGCTGATTCCCGGGAGGTCTCCCCTTGACACTGAGCAGAGCAGGAAGACCTGCAGCAAGGAGCACGGAGCCCGGAGCCCGGGCTCTGATTAATGCCCATAAAGGTCTTCTTATCGGCCACCCTCCTGTGCGCTGGCAGGAGGGTGACGGAGCGCTAGTCCAGCCCTGTTTGTTCCGGCCACAAAAGGGCCTGTGGTGGACGTGATCCTCAGAAACGTCACCGTCACCGCATGCAGAGCAGACAACCAGGGTGATGTGGGCAGGACAGCCCCTGCTCCCCGAGAGCAAACAAAGCCACTTTGGGACCCTTTGGGAAGCCCGTGGCTCGAAGGGAGTGAGACCCAAGGCGCCTTTGGTCAGCCGCGCTGGCTACTAAGGAGGACACAGCTGGGGCCACTGTGGACGGAGAAAAGCCACCTGCACACAGTCAGGGCAATCTGCTCCGGGGACATGGGGACATGGCCCATGCTTGCCAAAGGAGAAAGGGATCCAGCTGACCTCAGCAGTCCTCTCAGGAAAATGGGAATTAAACCCGAGGAGCAGGACGTTGTAGGCAGGCCAGTTCCATAAACCAGGGAACAGCAAGGCCACATGTGGTCCGGGGCCCCGGTGACCAGGGGTGCAACGTTCCCCACACTTCCTAGATGCTGGCTGAGCCGGGCACCCCTGGAGGGGAGCCCAGGAGGGGCAGCGAGGAGAAGAACCCAGAACTGGACAATGAGAGTGACAATAATGACATCGGAACTTTAAAGGGACTTGGGTGAAATGACTTAGGTTGTAAAAATGACAGAAAGGTGGGTTGGGGTTGTGGCTCAGAGGTAGAGCGCTCGCCTAGCACGTGCAAGGCCCTGGGGTCGAGCCTCAGCACCACATAAAAATAAATAAATAAATAAAGGTATTGTGTCCAACCAAAAAATAAATATTAAAAAAAAATTACAGAAACACACTAACAATGTGTGCCTCAGCTGCCATCGGGGCTAGATTATGTCCCCCAGAGTCTGGGGGTTGGAGTCCTGTGAACTAGCCCCTGGACCTCGGGCAGCTGTGTGGGAGACAGGGTCTTCATGGAGAAAGGGAAGGAAAAGGAGGGTGGACCCCACCCCGAGACCCACCCCAATCCGATTGGTGTTTTTATGGGAATCTTTGGACCCACAGAGACTCCAAAGCGCACAGAGCAGGGGCCGTGGCAACAGGTGAGAAGCCTGGCTGGAAGCCCAGGAGAAATCCAAGGTGTGGACACCTGGGCCTGGACGTCCTGCCCCTAGGTCTGTGGGGAAAGGCAGTTCTGGTGTTCAAGCCCCTGGCAAACCCTGACAGAGCGCACCAGGGAGCCAGGGGCCAGGGCCCCCCATCTAGATGTCTGGGGTAGCGTACTGCAAGACGGCAGGGCCACCACCCAGGCTCCCCCGGACACCAGCTCAGGCCTGGCTCTGTAACTCTGGGGGTGGGGGGGCAGGTGAGGCAGAGCTGGAGGCTCCTTGAGGTGCCCCTCCTCCAGGCAGCCTGCCCTGACTGCTGCCCCCTCCTGTGCTCCAGAGAGCCTCCAGCCCGGCCCATGGGGTGAAGGAACACAGCATGGTGTTTCCTCACACAAGCAGAAAGAGAGCTGCTGAACCGTCTGGCTCTCCTGCTTCTGGGAGGAGGAAAGGAAATGAAGAGAGCAGGTCAGACAGACACTGGCCAGCACCCCGCCCACGGCAGCTCCGTCCCCAGCCAAGATGTGGACGCAACCTGCGTCCAACGACGATGAACCCATAAAGAAAATGCAGTGAGCGCCCAGCCTTGAAGATGGAGGCCCTGTGTTTAAAGCCACACTGAAGAGCCTGGAGAAGGAGATACCGCCTGTTGTCACTAGTGTGCAGAAGCTGAAAACCGGGTCCCTTAGGAGAAGAGCGTAGAATGGCGGTCACCAGAGGCGGGAGACAGGTGGACACCCAGTACCAAGGCGCAGGTGGTCAGGAGGAATGACTTCTAAGGTTCTCCGCAGCAATTGCATGTGTGCTTCCAGGGAGCTGGGAGAGGGCGTGGGATGTCTGCAACACAGGGAAGAGGGGCGGGGTTAAGGTGCTAAGGTGACATGGAGTCGCCCACATGACCATCTCACATTGTGTCTGAGTATTGAAATACACACTGCACCCCACAAACGCAGTCCAGTATTATCTGTGTCAATTAAAAATTCAAGTTAGAAACAAAAAGAATTTGGATGGCTTTGTAGAGGGAAAACAATATCAGGTTGCTAGAATGTTCTTGGTTACATTGAATAGCCTGGGGATAGGAGGAGGGACAATCCATTCCAGAGACCACAATAGCTGGGGAAGTAAACAAGGTTAACCCGGGGCTTTGCAGACAAAAGGAGGAAGAGGCAGGATAAGGGCTGGGACAGGGATCCCAGAGGGAGGAAGGGCTTCTTCCCATCTACCAGAACCCACGCTGGCACCCTGGGTCACCCCATGGGGGCAGGGACTCTGCCTTCAGACTGGGACATCTGCTGATGGCAGTCCCTGAACATCTGCAGAGGTGACACCGTTTTACCTTTATCTTCACACAAAAAAACACTATTTGGTTTAAGGGTTTCTGAAAAACTAAGATAATTTTTTTTTTTAATGCTAGGGATTATTTGCTGTTCTTCTAGGATGCTAAAGAGATGGGAAAAAACTCTATCTAGGATAGAATTATTTCTCAAACACGTTAACGTCCTCACAATGTGAGCCCAGTGCTATTCGTACAGCAAGAGGGGTGACATCTGCTCTGAGAGACCCAGGCAATGAGTTAATCAGTCCCAGCACGAGGCAAACCACTGAACTAACAACAGGAGTCCGGGCTAGGGTCGGGCCATGTGTCGATTACACAGAGCAGTGAGCCTCAGAGCCAGCGGCAGGAGTGTGTGATTTATCGTGGTATCCTGAACTCCCAAAGACACGCCTTCTGTTTCCTCCCCCTATTTCCTTTTCTGAAGTTTCTAACAAAGGGAACAAAACGTTCTATGCACAAGCAATATTGGTGCACATTCCTTCTCTTTGCCACTCTCTCTGACCCTCAGGGCTTGGCCTCCACTTGTCCCCAAGTCAGGTCCAGACAGCTGCAGCTCAGACTGCCCAGAATCAGCTAATCCCGGGTCCACAGCCTGCGTTGGGTCTGGGTGGACAGAACTTCCCCTTCCCGGTATTTTCATTGGGTCTTCTCATTTATTCCACCAACTCTGTAGGTTAGGACAGGCATGTTCTCTCTCTCTCCCTCTTTCTTTCTCCTTCTCTCTCTTCTCCCTCTCTCTCCCTCCCTCTCCCTCCTGCTCTCTCTCTCCCTCTTCCTCCCTCTCTCCCCTCCCTCCCNTCTCCCTCCCCTCCGGCCTCTCACTCCCTCCCTCCCTCCCCTCCTCTCTCTCCCTCCTTCTCTCTGTCTCTCTCTCCCTCCTCTCTCCTCCCTCTCCCTCCCCTCCCTCTCCCTCCCTCCCCTTCCCTCCCTCTCTCTGTCTCCCTCCCTCTCTCTGTCTCTCTCTCCCTCCCTCTCTCTCCTCCCTCTCCCTCTCTCTCCCCACCCCCCCCTTCCCCTCTAGCACAGAGGTCAACACCCGCCCACACAAGTCCACCCACCAAGAAACCCTACTGTCACCTCCGAGGCCACAGGTGGCGCCATGGCCTGCAGTGAGCACCAACCCCTGACCAGCTCCAGATTCCCTGGGCCCAGAGCTTCCCTCCCGAGCAGGACAGCAAGCATTCTACAGAAGATGTCCAGCTGGCCTGCCCCAGCGCCGGCTCTGGACCAACCTGACCCTCTCTGTGTGGAAGCTGGTGCAGTCCTGCTCCTGGGCAGGGTGGAAGGACATTCAAACAAGCAAAATGTCCCCCAAAGGCTTCCTATTGTGCATGGACAGAGACTGCAGCTCACATTCAGGGTGACTCGGGGCATATGATTGTGTTTCTTTTTTCTTCCAGAAAAAAAAAAAAATCTCAGGTGACTTATTGGTCACAAATGCCAATATCCTGGCAACTGCTAGGATTAGACCCAGCTGCACGGAGGGTCCCCGCAGACCCCCCCGGCATACACAGGCCACTCTCCCTCAGTCGTCCCTGTTTCTGTCTCATCTGTCTCTGCCTCTTCCCCACGGTCTCTCTCCTCTCTGGCACATGTGCGCGCACACACGCACACTCACACACACACACACATGCACACACCCCTCTGAGTTTCGGACTCAGCCCCCCGTCTCTGGAACACTCCTCACTGTCCCCCTGGCCCTTCCTGCAGTGGTGCAGTGCCCTCCCTCACTGGCACCCATGATATAAGGTGCCAACATTTTCACAGCGCCTGACCCACCACTGACCCCAGCCCAGCCAGGCCGGGCTCTGGACAGGATGTGGAGAGCCTGCCCCTCGGTGGGCTGAGCACAAGCCCTGGGCAGGTGGGGAGGACTGCACTGCCAGGTGGCGGGGAGGACTGGACTGCCAGGTGGCGGGGAGGTGGCGGGAGAAAGGACGGCTCAGGAGTCTGGTTTCAGACGCTGGCTGGGTGGCATTGCTGCTCCTCAAAGCAAGTACCAAGCTAGAGGACCTGTCCTGGAGGCCTGGACCAGGATGTGGCCTGGGGCCATTTGAGGTGAGAGACGTGGAAGAGTTTCTTCTGGTTTCTTCTTTTCAGCCAGACGGGGAGAGGGGTAGGTGGCTGGGACACACGCAGGTGTAAGTTGGCAAGGGCCACACACTGTGTCCCACGGGCAGCAGCTCAAACAGCACACGTTCATCCTCTCACAGCTCTTGAGGCCAGAAGTCCAAGATGGAGACAGGGGCAGGGCGGGTGTCTCCAGAGCCGGCTCCCTGCCCCTGCCGTCCTCTGCCGTCTCCCCTGGCTACTCTGCACTCCAGCTGCAGATGGATGGGGACCCACCAGAGGACCTCGCTTCACCTTCATCCTGCATGCAGGACACACGCGTGTGTGCGTGAGTCTGCAGAACTCGGGACACAGGCAAACGGAGCAACGGCTGTTTGAGGCCTGCAACTGCAGGGTTTTATTCCATCAGTAAAGATGTACATCTCCCAGGACTTAGGGCTTCCCGATAAATGTAATCGAGTTTTAAAGATAAAACTGGACTTATTAAAGGTACAGCTTTCCATAGGTGTGTTTTTTTGCCCCTGAATTACGTACAATCTCCTTATTTTTGTTATTATAGTGTTGAAGTGGATGGAGGTCTCCTGTTTTAATATTCTTTTTTTTTTCCACTGAACCACATCCCCAGCCCTTTTTGTATTTTATTTAGAGACAGGGTCTCACTGAGTTGCTTAAGGGCCTCACTAAATTGCTGAGGCTGACTGATCTTGTGATTGTTAGGATGGCCTTAGGCCTGAGACTAAGCAACTCCATTTTAAAAACTCCAGTTTAACCTGCCGTTCACCAGGCATACCACAGAGCCCTCCAGTGTGGCCTCAGAAAAGTCACCTCCCCTCACCCTGATAAACAGAGGGAAGCCCCTGGCAGGCTGTCCTCGCCTGATAAGAGGGAAAAGTGAGAAGATCAGGGTGGAGACCACCAGACCAGACGTTTCTGACCCCAGGGTAAATGATGTCACTGAGAAATCCAGTGGTAGCTGATAAGGATTGAAAGAGGGGTCAAAAAAAAAAAACCAAAATTTAGTATAAATGATAGAGCAAAGGAACAAGGATGCAGCCAGCCGAAACAAGGATGCCCTGGAGCTGGAGAGCCTGCTGAGGACCTGACGTCCCATCACTGTCATCATTCCCTGATCCTCTGCATGATCCTCACCGCTCTCACTCTCTACAGCCTCATCTGGACCTTGGTGAGAGCCGCAACTCCTCCCTAAGACCCCCTCCTCAACTGGGCGTCCACTCCACACCAGGAAAAGCCTGCTTTGGTTCCAGACCTGATCCCCATGGTCTGAGTGAGTGTGCATCTGCTGGGCATAAAGCCTAAGGCTTGAGACTTTTGAGCTTAGCACGCAGAGGGAATGTCTGTCACGAGCCTGTCATGATCAAGTGCGTTTGCAGTGCTTAGAAATAATCTAGAATTGTTTGTTGTGAATTAATTCATCTAGAATTGTTTGCTGTGAATTGATTATGGCTATTGCAGTGCCTAGCATTAAGGATTGTCGTTTTCTTGATTAAGAACCTGTAGAGTGAAATTGTATGGAGTAATTTGAGTGAATAAAGCATTGAAAGAGGCACAAGTGCGTGGACATTCTTTATTTCTCCCCTCGACTGTATACATCGAAATTTTGTCCCCTCGCCACAGTGATCCCCCCTCCCAAGCTGCTGGGGTCACAGGTGGGTGCAGCCACACCCAGCTCCTTTCTTTTTTAATTACCTTTATATTTTAGGGCAGTTCTAGGCTCACAGCAAATGGATCAGAAGGTACAGAACATTTCCATCAGCCCCTGCCCCACACCTGCCCAGCCTCCCCCACCTCGCACATCCCAAACCAGAACACCTGTTTTTTAACAGTTTTAATCCATTTGAACAACCATGAATATTCCCAAACCTTCTGACAACGAAAAATCAGCATGTGCCTACCGGCCAGGCCTAGAACTGGTAGACTGCCCTGGCCGGTAGGCACATACTTTTTTTCCAGAAGTCCTCACGCCAAGAGCGAGGCCCACGACGGGGCAGGCAGCCTCCTCCCTCTGCCCGGCCACTCTGCCCCGGGCACCACGGCTCTTGACCTTAGCAGTTTCGGGCCTGGCTTTCCAGGGCTGACCAGTCTCCCTCTCACCCCACTTCAGAGAGGGGACACTGGTCAACTAAATCACGGTCTCTGTGGCTGCCCATAGGAGGCAGAGACACCACAGACATGAAAGACCCCACGTCCCATGGAGACAGGGCTCAGGGGGGCTATTGGGGCACACTGCAGAAGTGGCTCCAGCTAAGCACGGTGGCCAGCCCATTACAAGGAGCAAGTGTCTCCACCTCAGAGGAAATTTTTAAAATAAGGACATTTTTCAAGGAAATCTGGCCAGTCTTCCCACTGATGCTGGAAACAGGCCACTTCAGAAACAGGCAGAGGACTTGGAATGGCGTCTCCCCAGAGAAACACAGATGGCCAGGGGCACATCCCATCTAGACACCCTCGACATCACCCATCATCAGGGAAACACAAGTCAAAACCATGACCTTGCCTTATGAAGAGGACTGTCACCAAACACCAACAGAAAATAGCAAGTGTTGTCCAGGACTTGGAGAAATCAGAAGCCTTGTGTTGCTGGTGGAAATGTGAAGTGGTACGGAGCTGTGGAAGACTGCAGGGCTGGCCACGAGGGTCAAACGTTCATTACCAAATACCTCAGCAACTGACCTTCAAAGGAGTCACAGGAAAGAATGGAGAGCAGGGGTTTATACACCACGGTTCACTATTCGCAGGAGCTAAGGGGTGGGTCTGCCACCCACGGAGGAGCAGACACACAAGATATGCGCATCCATTTAATGAAATGTTACTGAGCCTTAGAAAGGAATGACCTCTGACCTGTGCCACCAGAGAACCTTGAGGACATATGTGAAATGAAATATGCTGGTCAAAAAGGACCAACACCAAATGTCTCTGCTTACAGGAGTCACCCGCATGACCAAATCGTAAGGACAGAAAGTAGGAGGGGGAGAGGAGGTGTGTGTGGTGGGCAGAGTGTGGGCTGTTCAGGGGGAATAGTGGTGGGCTCACGCCAGTGTGTGTCCAGCCTGCCCTGAACTGTGCCTCAGGTGGGGGAGGTGGTACGTTTTATATTGTGCATATTTAAACCAGAATTTTTTTAAAAAGAAGCTGTTTTTTGCAGCATTGAGTCTTTGCATCAGAGCAGGCAAGGGACAGAGACCTCCTGTGTCAGAGCCACTAGGGAAGGTGACCTCAGAGGGAGGTGGCTGGGGGGGTGGGCAGCCTGACTCTTTCCTGCCCCGCCCCAGTGATCCTGCACAGGTGCACAGGGGCTCAGGGGCCAACCCCTCCATGGTCTGCCACAGCCAGGGCCTCCATGTAAGCCACTCCTATGGGGAGGAGTCCTCCCTGCCTCCACTGTCGGCCCATCCTCCTCCCACGTCGGGTCTCCTGGCTGGTGCACTGTCCTGCTCCAAGTCTCTAGATCCACAGGAGACGGGATCTCTCTGATTTTCCACTCACTGCGTTTCACAGATCCCCTCTGCTACAGCCCAGCTGACGGCGTCGGCCTCCCCTTGCCTGCCCACGATGTCTCCCTCTTGTCCTCGGCCATCCTGCCCTCCCACTGCCACGTGTCCAAAACTCACCATCCTCAGAGGTCCAGTTTCAAGTCCTCTGAGACTTTCCAGCTGCCAAGCACAAAATGCACCTTGTCCTTCTCCTGTGCCCGCAGCGCCGTGACCCACCTCCACCCTCGACTTCTTGTGAGTGACGGCTGAACAGGCAGACGCCTTCCCTTACCGTCCTTCCCACGTGCTCTTCCCTATTAGACCCCCAGGCTGCCCCCCCAGGTCTGTGACAGCTCCAGGCCTGTCCTCTGGCCAACCCAGCCTTGCTCCTCTAAGTTGGAGGGTAGTTATTGTTTCTCAACATATTAACATAAATTTACATTCCTTTGCCACTATCTGTGTGTTTGCGCACTTGTGGTAGGGGGATAAGCCCCCCCCAAAATATATCCCAATCCCTGGAACCTAGGTTACTTCACATGGCCAAAGGGGACCTCGGAAGGTGTGATCAGGCTGAAAGTGGACAGGGAGGCTGGATTTCCCAGGTTAGCCCCACATCGCCACCTGAGCCCCTAACAGCCAGCAGAGGACCTGTCCTGGCTGTGGTTGTCGGAGGAGGAATAAGGGTCAGAGAGAGGAGGGCCCCTGGCCAAGGGGTCACCTCAGGCAGACAGCAGGAAGAAGGAATGAGGCCCGGCTGACATTTGATCGGAGATAACCATGAGGGGTCACAGCCCTGCCTGCCCGAACGGTAAGATAGTAATCAGCATCATGACAGCAGCCACGGAACACAATGCCACTGCAGTGTGTGTGTGCCCACTCGTGCGTCTGTGTGTGTGTGTGTGTGTGTGCGTCTGTGTGTCTGTGTGTGTGCAAGCACCCCAGCTATGCCAGAGGCTCAGGGCAAGACCAGGCCCTGCTCACCTTTGTATTCCCCACAGACCTGGACAGAGGTCAGGAGCGGCCATTCCAACACCCCATGTGACTCACCGACACGGTGGGGAGATCTACACGATGCCGATTACACACTCATCAGGGCCAGGGTGCAATTCTAGGCCCAGAAAAGTGGGAAAGGGACACAGAGAGGAAACCTGCTGCCCTCGGGGTTGCCAAAATTCCTTGACTGGGAGGAGGCTTTCTGGGAGGAGTCACGTGGCCCAAATCAGGCCACAGGAATCGCCTCTCTGGCCTGTAATTGCTTCATTTGGTAATGATGGCCTAAGACACAGCTGCTTCCAGGCAGCGCCCTGGGGTTGCTTCATCTTGTTTGAGGGCCTCCCCTCCCACGGGCCCACCCACAGTAGATAAGGACTGGCACAGCCAAGTACAGGGCTCGAGGACCCCAGGGAGGACCTGCCCGGGGCCGCCCTTGCAGAGTCTGGGCAGTGATTGGAGGGATAGGGAAGGCCCAGAGAGGCACTGGGGGCTGGGGTGCTGCAGAGGATGGCAAAGATGGGGAGAAGAGGGTGACCCCGGGAGGAGAGGCCCTGCTGAGGAACCCCCATCCCAGCCCGGGGCCAGCCTGAGAGTTCACGGCTGAGTTCCAGAAACCGAAACAGACACCCCATCTGGTGACCTCACCCAAACCAGTCCGCCCAGGCGTGTGACGCCACCATGGCCCTAATGATCCCCTCAGCTGACCATCAGCTTAGATCAGGAGAGACAAGCAGAGAGAGGCACTCCTGGGCTGACTGGGCCCAGGTGATAAGATGAAATGGGCAGGTCGCGTCCCTCCAAGAACAATCGTTTGGCCAAGCCTCGGGCCATCTTCGTTTTTACGAATACCGATGCAGGGTTCACCCGGGGCAGACACAGGGCCACAGAGGTGAGCGGTGCCTTTCCGGACTAGAGGGAGGAGGGTTCCTTGGGAGCCAAGTCTCCTAGGGAGGTTTCACAATCGATCTTTCCAGCAGCAGGTGGGCATCGGCCGCTGGCCCATTTTACAGAAGAAAATGCTGAGTCTCAGAGGTGTTGAATGACCAGGGTCAGAGGTGCGGTAGTTCACCTTGAGTCAGAGCTTAAGTAATGTGCCAGATTTTATTTTGGTGGGAGGAGTCCCAGGGCTGCATGTCAACCTGCTGTCCTGCCTCAGCCAGTCACTAGGCAACATGACTCCAGGTCTGGGGGACAACAGGGCGCTGTGGCTGAGAACCGGGGGTCTGGCAGCTCACAGTGCATGTCCTCTCTGCCTACTTCCCTCACTCATAAAACCGGGGAAAGGCCCGTGTCACCGCGTGTGGCAGAGCCCCTGAATGAGCGCCTCTGAAGCCCCAGCATGGCACCCTCCTGGTGGTACCGCTCAGTGATGTCAGCTCTCCCTCTCCCGGTCTCAGCGTTACCAAGGAAACCACACCTTGGCTATGGCATCTGGTGGTTTTAGAGCACTCACCAGGAGACGGTGCGCGGCCGCTGCACCCCTTGGTCCTCCCGGCAACCTTGCCTAGGATGCCCGTTCGGTTGGGTGCTGCCCTCTCTCAGTTGAGGAAACTGAGGCAGCCAGGAGCAGTGTCCTGCCTGGATGGCAGGTGGCAAGGGGCACAGCTATGACAGCACAGTCTCCGACTCCAGCCCCCTCTGTAAAACCCCGTGTCCAGAGACGCCTGCCTGAAGCTCGCTAGAGGGCTGTTTCTCCAGAGCTTTCCGTGGCTTTCCCTCTGCCGAGTGCCGCCCTCTCTTCTCCCTCCCCTCCCTTATCTCGGAAGCACAAGCTGCTTGCAGAGGAAGAGAGCCACAAGCAAAGACTGGGATTTTTTTTCCGATCTTTTATTGATTTTATTTTTTTTAAATACACGACAGCAGTGGAAGGCATTACAATTCTTATCACACATAAAGAGCACAATTTTTCATATCTCTGAATATAAAGTATGTTCACACCGATTCATGTCTTCATACATGTACTTTGGGTTTTTTTTGTATTACAATTCTTAATACACATCTATACCATAACTTTTCATTTCTCTGTTTGTATATAAAATAGGTTGACACCCAATTCAAGTCTTCATACATGTACTTTGGATAATGACGTCCATCACATTCCACCATCCTGGCTAATCCCCTGCCCCCTCCCTTGCCCTCCCACCCCTCTGCCCTATCTAGAGTTCATCTAATCCTCCCATGCTCCCCCTCCCTACCCTACTATGAGTCACCCCCCCTTATATCAGACAAAACATCAGCATTTGTTTTTTGGGGATTGGCTAACTTCACTTAGCATTATCTTCTCCAATGCCATGATTTTGTTCTTTTTTAATGGCAAAGACCGAGATTTCTATCTAGCTTAGACCATGGGCCAGCCGACTCCAGGCCTCTTGAGTTGCTGGCCTGCAGGTCCTGGGCCTGTCTCTGCACCAGAGGGAGGGTGACGAGGAGTGCTGGCCCCCGCCAGCTGCTGCAGCATCTCCTAACACTTCGGACAGGGGCCCTGGACGAAGGGTCTCCCAGCTGCCTCTTCCAGTCCTAGGTGCTGCCGGCAGTCCCTAGTGTGGCCTGATGGGCAGCCACAGGCCTGTGTCCTCTGCCCAGCCCCAACATGGCTTCTTCCCTATGTGAGTGACTCTTGCCTGTCCTGAGGACAAAGGTCATTGGATTCAGGGACCACTTCATATGACCTCACGCTGACTTAACCCATTGCCCAGTAAGGCTGCACTCTGAGGCAGGGGTGGACATAAATTTGGGGTGCAGGGGGTGTTACTCATTTAGTTCACTAAGCAGCATCTTAGAGCCCCCCTCCTCTAAACATCTCTCCTTCAAACGCACTGATGGAAAAGACCACCCAGGGGACATCGAAGTGGCCTCAGCACCCCACAGAGAGGCACAGGGGAGTGGGGCCTGGGTCCCCACAAACCCTTCCACATTTTCCTTCAGTGCAAATGGCCAGCACCCTCTAGCTGCAGGGCCAGCACCCAAGACCTTCATTCACAGGGTGCCCGCCTCTGCCCAGAGCCTGGTGCAGAGGCCATGGTGCACACCTAGGAGTTTCCCTTCAGGTGTGACAGGCACCCTGAGGTCGCCAAGGGATGGGGGTTGGGGGTAGGTGGGACAGGGCAGATGCAGAGATACCCAGTTTGTCGTGGTCTGGGACCAGGGTGAACCCCTTGTTGGAGGGGGTGGGGGTTAAGCTGAGGAGGACTCCTGCTGAGGTGCCCCAGCCTCAACCCTCATCAGGACCCTTGAACAGGATGTCGGGCCGTCAGTCCCACCTGAGAGTCACGAGATCCTCCAGAGCATCTGGGAGCCTGGCAGCTCGGGTCGCTGCTGGCTGGGCTTCCTGGAACCCTGGCCAGGTCCTTGTGTCCTCAGCCTGGGAATGAGAGAGATGAGCAGAGACGGCGGGACTCTCCAGGCCCCGGGGGGACAACCTTCAGAAGCCACCGACACCAGCCGACCCTGCCTCATGGTGACTTCTCAGAAGCACCAGATGATGGAGGAGACACTCAGCGTGGTCAGACAGGAAGGGGCTGAGGTCAGATAATGGCTCCCCAGGCACAAGTTCATGAAGCCAAGGCCAGCAGACCAAGGGGGCAGATTTCTTGGAAGAAGCGCGGTTCCACGAGGTGGGAGAGGTCTAGACAGATGGACAGCATTTCCTAAGTGTAGAAGACACCTCCGCTCTCCCACCTGGTGCCCCGGCTCCTCCTCCCTCCCCGAGGCACAACGACACCATGGCACCCTCCCCCTGCCACGGGCACCCCCACACCCACTCATCCCCCCATTTCAGGGAACTGTGCAGCCCTTCAGCAAAGTCACACCTGGGGAAGAAAAGAATCCACAGTCCCCACCGCGGTGCACTGTCCCCGGGGACCTCTCACCTCCTCTGTCCTGGAAGTGTTCTGTTTTTAACCTATACTAAATTTAGGAGCTGGCCAGCCAACAGAATAACAGGAAAACTCGCCCCGGAGCCCGGGAACAGCTGCCCCCCCCCATCCTGCTCAGCTTCCTCCTGCGTCAGCCAGAGCCCTCAGCCTGACCTGGCCCTGCAGCTCCTGCCCCTCCCAGCAGCCCACGCCAGCCCCCCCACCCCAGCGCCGCTCGCCCAGGGGTTGGGGCTCACAGGGAGACCCCAAGCAGAAGAGGATTCGAAATCCAAATCCAGCCCCTGAACCTCTCCCACATGCTCTTCTTCACTGAGTCTGGACGGTTAAAATGATCTGTCTTACCATCTGGGTGCTCACAGGTTTGGGGACAGAAGTGAAATCAATCTGCATTACACCAGAATGTTGGTTTTAACTCATGGGTCAAATGGGCCTTCATAACTTTTTGTACATTTAGATTTCTATGGTGATAGACTCACCATATTGATACGCATCCTGGAGATCTGCTCCTTTGTAAGTAGCCTATTGCTGGTTTGGGAAAACGAATCAGTAGACTCTATTTTTCTCTTGCACTTTTCAGAAGTGTTTTGTCTCATTATTCCTGTTCTAACTGAAGAATAGTATGGCATTTGGAGAGTAAGAACACGTAAACACACACGTGCACACAAACACACACACACACACACAAAGAACTATCTGTTCTAGGATCATGATTCTTAGGTTTTATTCCATGGGTTGTATATTTTCAGGAAAAACGTGTCCTACTTTTGTTTCACTTCAGAGACAATATAAAATCATTCTACTTTCATAAATTCACAGTCGATAGCTTGTAGAATAAGACTCGGTGTTCTAGAAATGGGAAAGAACCCGTGATCCTTGTCCCCCTTTAAGGTTGATGTAAGACTTACCAAATTGGAAGGGGAAACCATCCTTAGGATCTAATCTACGATCTGTGATTCTCCAGGGCTGTCACCTGGCCTGCAGCATCAGCGTCACCTGAGGATGTGTCGGAAATGCACGCTCTGGGGCTTTACCCAGGACTTCCGAGTCAGGAACTCTGAAGTCACAGGGAACAAGCCCCCGGGGGGATGGCCACAGCCACACTCAGTCTGCTCTTCACCTGTCACCTGTTTCTTTTTGGAATGGGTCCTTTTGACCAGTCAGATAACATGCCTCCTGCTGCCGCTGTTTGATATGGTAGCTGTCATTCACAAGGCTATGTCATTCACCCAGGACTTACTAGGTGCAAGGCACTCTGCAGAGCCATTGAATCCTCCCAGTCACCTCTGGATTTGTTTGTAACAAACAAAAGCTTACTATGACATAACTGAAGCCCAGAGAGGTGAAGAAACTGTCCCACAGTCACACAGCTGATGGGGACAGAGTTGGAGATGGAGCTCACACTGTCTGGGCCCCATGCCCACCAGTGCCAACTCTGCAGAGACGCTCTTTGGAAGAGGACTGTCACCTGAATGGCAAGGGACTTCGGGGCAATCAAGGCCAATCTCTTCATCCCTGGGGGTGGGGAGCAGAACCAGGACCATCTCCAAGGCCCATGGCAGGCTGCTTTATGCTGTGAAAACTCCCACGTCCTGGGGACAAGGGAGGGACAGGGCTCAGGTCAAGAACCAGAGGCCCCACCAAGGGTGAGTGGAGCTCCAGGCTGCTGCTAGTGGAGAGGCCTGGTGCCTTCCTGGAGGCCCAGCTGCAGCAGGCAGGACCTGGGCTACGATCCGCGTGCCCCGAGGAGGGTGGCACCATGTCCCCTGCACCCCAGGAGCCAGGGGGATTCCCTCAGGCCTCGAGTCCGGCTCTCCCAGGAAAGCCCATCTTCCCAGGCTGGGCTGGGGCTCAGCGGTAGAGCGCTTGCCTGGCCTGCGTGAGGCTCTGGGTTCGATTCTCAGCACCGCATACAAATAAATGGATAAAGTAAAGGTCCGTCAGCATCTAAGAGGGAAAAAAAGAAGAACGCCTTTCCTCTTCTGCTCCTCTCCTTGCCCTGCTGACCGAGGACGGCCGCCGGCCCACCTGCTCCAGTCTCTGCACCTCTGCTGCTTCTTTCTTGCTGGGACACTCAAGCTCACGGGTCACCTCCAGCTGTGCACCAGGCCACGTTGGAGTTCTGGTCCCTCCTGTGGCCCCGCCTACTTTCCTGGGTGAGATGTACCTCTGCATGACCCGCTGCCACCTTGGCCTCCCAAATGATGATTTGCCTCTGTGGGACCACAGCACAGCTGTCATCAGGGAGGGTCGCCTCGGGCCCCAGGATGGGGCCATGACTAAAACAAGCCACACTGTGCACTCTCCCCACACGAGCTACAAGGCCACCAGCCGCCAGCCCTGGCCCCAGGAGCTGGCCAGCTCTCTGACATACCTACAGGACCGTCACACAACCCTGAATTCAGGGACACTGCACTCATGACCTCAGTGACCCCATCCTGGGCAAGCCACCGGCCTGGGTTGGAACAATGGCATCATAACAAGGGGTCTGTGAACCCAAACGGCCGACAGACGTCATCCAAGCACGGAGTGAGCTCTGTTAACCGTTTTCCAGTGCCAGGTGGGTGCAGCTAGGGTCGGCAGGACCCAAAGCCTGGGCTTCATGACGCCTTGTTCATTTATCTATCTGTTTGGGTACTGGGGGTTGAACCTGGGGACACTCTACCACTAAGAGACATCCCCAGCCCTTTTGATATTTTTCTTTGAGACGGGGTCTCACTAAGTTACTGAGGCTGGTCTTGAACTTGAGATCCTCCTTCCTCACCTCCCAAGTCCCTGGGATTGCAGGTGAATATGGCAATGTCCTCTACAATGTCCTTTTGACTCTAGTTATTTTCTCAAACAACAAACACCAAAGTCCCTCGTGGATCTTCAAGACGCGTTGACGTTACAGAGGACCCTCGTTTCCCACAGCCCCTGGAGCCCCTGGAGCTGAGTGGCGAAGGTGCGAGGACCCAGGTCACCATCACACGGCTGATGGGGACAGAGTTAGAGCTGGAGTCACACGGTCTGGGCTCACACTGGAGCTCACACTGTTGGGGCTCCGTTGCAGGCAGCAGGGGCTAGAAAAGCGGGTGGTAAACAGCAAAGTCTTGTGTCCCCCAAAAGGAAGGAGCCTGGGGAAGGGCGTGGAGGTAGGAACAGATCCGACTTGACTCCATCCTGCCTCCCCACCTGACCCTGGAGTTCAGGGGTGCTTGCTGGGGGCTGCGGGCTCTCGGGAGCCAAGCCTCTCTGAACACAGCCACACCTCTGTCTCCAACCCCAGGGGCCTGGCCTGCTCCCCACTAGAAGGGACCAGTGAGGCAGGCCCTGAAAGCACAGCCCCGGGGTATCCTGGCCCTGGGCTCAGAGCACTGGCTACGTTCTGTCCCTCCGTGTCCAGCCCAGGCCCCACCGAGAAAACAGATGAGCTCTGTGGAGCTTCCACTGTGTTTTGGGGTGGGAGGTGAGACTTGGAAAGGAAGCTGAATCACCGAAGATGCCAACAGCTTTCTATCTGCACACTGACCGCGTGCTGAGAGGCTCAAGTCACTCTTGTTGCCAGGAAACGTTTTAATTGCATGTGTGAAATCCCACTGTACCCATCGCTGCCTTCCCAAAGGAGAAAAGGTTGCCGAGAGGCCATCCCCACAGACCCCAATAAGAATACCCTTTATGATATCCAGACCCAGAACCAGGCCGTCCAGGGTCCTGAGAAGCTCTGCTCAGATGGGACCCACTCCAAATAGGCTCCTGTTTGCCTTTGTCCTCCCTTGGGGAGCTGGACCCTGGCCTCTGTGCAGCTAGGACCCTGCGGCCAGGGACCTCGTCCTGAACTCCAGGGTAGGTGGACCTGCAGCCAATGGCCTCCTTGCTCGGCTCCCGCCCTTGTCACCAGACCCTTGTCCTATTGGGCTCCCTGCTCCCCATCCTTCCCAGGATGGTTCTAGGGGCTGCAGAGGATGACGTGTGCAGCCCCCGCCCACTGTGCGTCCCCTGCTGGCCCCCCCACACACACACCCCCTACAGCCCTCTTGCCTGGTGTCCTGGACGCCCAAGGCCTCTTCATCTCCCCACTGCAGTAGCTGGGGTTTCAGACCCTTCGCGCTCTGGGCCTCACACACTCTGCTTTGGGTCCTGTGTTCCCACCCGTCAGTCACTCCATGTCCTGGGGTGACACTGGGGGGGTGCTGAAGGGGACAGAGGCACAGTGACCCCCTGCGGCACATGGTCTGGTCTGCCGGGGAGAAGACAGCAGCCCACTCGTGGCCCTTCCGAGCTCCGGAGGAAACGCCTGCCGTCCCCGGAAGGATGGGTGCTGGGTGCTGGGCGAGGGGGACCCTGTGTGCAGTCGTGGGGGACAGCGACAGGTCCTCTGTGGAAGGAGAAGCGGAATGTTCTGATCAGAATGCCACATGTTCCCTCTCTGCTTTGGAAGCCACAGGAGGGTGTGTGGGAAGGAGCGGAGCTCACACAGCTGGAGGCCCCAGGTGAGGACGGCCTGGGCCTGGGGCCGCCGAGGAGGCCCAACCAAGCACTCGAGAGCACTGGGCAGTGTGGGAGAGGAAGGGGAGCTCTGGACGGAGCTCTCCAGAGAAGCAGAGTGGACAGAGTCCCCCCAGGAATCGCTCATGTGATTGTGGCGGCTGAGAGGGCCACATCTGTCATGGGCACACTGAGCTGGGACAGCAGATGGGTCAGCTCAGGGTGGAGGCCCCAGGACAGAGGTGGGAACCCTCGCCAGCTGTCGGGCACCCCCGAGTCTGGTTTGCCAGCTCCATTTCAGACAGACAACCCAATTTTCTTTAGAAAAAGACGCGCAGCGTGGCCAGTCGACCCAGGCTCCCGGCAATGCCCCGCAGAGCCGATTCCTCCTGAGCGGCGTCCTCTGCCACGTTCCCATTGGCGGTCACCTGGGCTGAAGGCCGAGGGGCACCTGGGCGTCTGGGATTCCCGTTCTGCCAGGGCCTGGAGTTAGGCTGTGAGGCAGCCCCTCGCAGCTCACAGCTCACACACATGTGCTCACGGGCATGTGCTCACACGTGAGCCTACACAGTCACACACACCTGTGCACACACAAACCCGCACACACCCTCACTCGTCCACTTACTCACCCACGTCTCATGCCCATGCACACGACCCATGCCCTCCCCTGCCATCCTTCCCAGCCACTCTTCAACTCTGAAGTCTTCCCTTCAGAGTGACAGGCCCCCCGGTGCTCAGGGAAGGAGGGGGGTGCAGGCCAACTTCAGTAGACCCTGGAGGACAGTCAGGGCAGCTGCTCGTCACCTGCCTGGGGGTCCAGAGCTGGTGGATGGGG
>NW_025999968.1:58402717-58419766 GCF_001458135.2 Marmota marmota marmota
GCCTAGGGGTCCGACGAGGCTGGTGGGATGGGGGGGGGGGGCAGGGTGGACAAAAGGAGGCCAGGGAGGAGCTGTGCACCCCAGGGAAGGGGTCCCGGTTTGGTGTTGCCTAGAGCTGGGACAATTGCTCCCCTGTGAGTGACTGACCCCAGGAGGGCCTCCAGGGACCATGCCTTACTCCAACCCTGTCTCCTGGAGACAAGAAGAAACTCATAGTGGGGACCCCAGGGGTTAAGACTTTGGTGCCACTGGATTCAGAAAGGACTGTTGACCTTACTCGTTTTTGAGGCCATTCACGTTCAAAAGGTGAGTGTTGGAACTTTATTTATTAATATTTTGAAATTAAAAATAAGCATATCAGAGTGGTGGTTTGATTTTTTTTTAATTTATTCCTCCAATATTATTGTTTCACAGTTTAAAATACTTTTAGTAAAGGGAGAAATACGAGACAGTTATCTTCAGCCTTTTCAAGCAATCCCCATAATGGTGCCCATGTCCACAGACGGGGGCTGGGGCCCCGCACACATGGCAGCCATCCGGACGGGTCGTCAACAGCACCCTGAGCACCCCGTGGACCCCGCTTGGAGAGCAGAGGTGTCTGGTCCACTAGATCACAGGCATGTTTTCCAAGAAAACAGAAACTTCCAGCAGAGTCAGAAATACCCACGGACCTCCGCTTCTTGGACCCCAGTGGACAGGACGTGCCAGCCTGGGAAGAACCGCAGAGCAGCCAGCGATCCTCACGCGGAGGAGAAGCAGGGCCCTGCCCACTCTGTGGTTTTTGCTTTCTGGAAAGTTCACATCCTCAAGCTCAAGTCCCTCCTTCATATTAGTAAGCGAAGTTTTCTTAGAAACACGGAGGGTTTCTGGGCTGGTGAAGTCCCGTGGACATTACTAAGTATATTCTTCCCTCCAGGGTAAAATTTTCCATCTCCTCCAAGTGGGGATTGACTCACCAGGACCGTTCCTCAGCTCACACAGCACTCTGAGGCCCCCACTCGCTGTCCAGCTGCAGCGTCCATGGGCAGATTCAGGCAGAATCTGGCCACTTCATTTCCTCCAGCGTCCGGAACCAGCTACTTCCTGCCGTGGGCCTCTGTCTCTCTGGGTTTACGAGGTTCCTCTTGGAGAGACTAACTTGTTGCCTAAACTCATGGGTACTGTCTAACCTGGGTTCTCTAGAGCTTGTTCAGTGGGAAAAAAAATCCTGTTAAGTCAGAGGTATTTTGGCTGGTGGTGCATTCAGACCTGAGATAACCAGGGTTCCTTGGGACCTAGATCTCCTTGCATAAAGCAGCAGAGCAGCTGATCAGATAAGAGTTGACAAGCAAGTTCAAATGCCGGGTCCCCTGGTGGTACAGGGCTCCAATCATTCACCTCCACTGTGGTTTGGAGCAACATCCAACACTCTAACACCTGTGGCCGACACGGCTCTACCAAACGCTTCCCCATTTCCAGTGAGGACTTCTTTTTCCTGTGAACATATCTAGAAAGACTTGGACTGGTCATAATGGACAATGGCCAGGGCAGCCCCTCTCCCAGGAGCTATGGAGAGAAACCAGCATTCTGTGGGCTGAGGGTTCCTGGGGAGGGAAGCGGGGGAAGAGTGTGCATTAGCGTGGTTATGAACACGGGAAGACCCTGTAACCCTGGGTGACAGCAAAACAGAGATGCCACGAGCTAAAGGGACCAGCTTGGCTGCCCTGGAACGGGCCCTGCCCCAACCCAACTCTGGAGCAGCTCTGAGTTCTCCAGGCTGCAGGCCTCAGATGCGCCCCCCCCACTCCTCCTGCCCCCCACCCAACCCCAGGCAAAACCTATCTGTGGGCATTTCATCCAACATGAAGTGAAGTGTACTGAGCTTAAAAATACGGGCCTTCACAGAGGGGAATGGGTAAAAAGAAATGTGGCCAGGGACCACGGCCAGAGGCTGGCGACCCTTCCCACAAGGGCCAAGCGGAGGTATGTTTGGCCTGCTGCTTGGTCTTCCCTGCAGCACTCAGGTCTGCTGTTGTAGTACCCAAAACCAGCCACAGGGGACGTGACAAAACAGGCGTGTGTGTGTGTGTGTGTGTGTGTGTGTGCGTTCCAGTGAAGCTGTGCATGATGCTGAAATTTAATTCTCACCCAGTTTTCATGTCACAAAATATTGCTCTTATTTTGATTTTTCCCCCCAACCATTTTGTTTAAACACATAAAAACCATTATTAGCTTCTGGGCTGCACACATCAAGGGGCGACTGGATTTGGCCAGTGGGCTGGAGTTGGGGGCCTGGTCTAGTGCAGCTCTATCATAGCAACACCTTTTCCACTCGTGCCTGCTGAAATGCATGCCCTGTGCAACGTGCCTGCACTGAAACATAGTCCAAAAACAACAAGGTGAAATGGAAAAGTCTACAGTGACATTCTAGAACATTCTTGCTGAACTCCTCCATGGATTGTCAGTTAAGTCCTGGGAAAGCATGCTCCCACTTTTAATGAGTCCACTGTTTCAGAGATAAAGGAACTTGGGTGCCGCAGTCTGGCTGGCCACGAAAAACCCAGCCGCCACAAAGCCTTGTAGGTTCAAACAGCAACTACTTTATTTCAACCCTCACCGGCACTGCACGCGCGCTTTTTCGCCAACGCCACCCACGCGGCCCTTCCAGAAACCCCCCACACCGGAAATCCCTCCTCCAAAGTCCCTCCTCCGGCACTTCCCCGACCAATGGGAACTCTCCGGAATCCCTGCGAGAACTCCAAGTAGCGGGAGAACTCCAAAGTAGCAGGCCCAGGCAGGGGTCTAATATACAAATGAATACACAGCTTAATGTAACCATCATCATCTCAATGGCTTGCTGGCAGTCACCTCTCAACCACTCCGTTCTGGCAAAAATACCATGCGTCATTCCGACTGGGCTATGGCTCTCAGCACTTGGGAGCACCCACATCTCAGATGAGATATTTCAGTAAGAGGAAGACAGGCCGGCCCATGTTTTCGAAGCCTAGACAAGAGAAGTGAAACAGAGGTCAGTGCGTCAAGACCTGACCAGAGCCGGCCAGAGCACTCAGCTGGACATCTGCAATGAGACCTGTGCTACAGGGACAGTGGGGCGAGCACTCGGCCTGTGGAGAAGGGGGTGTGCAGTGCCCTCCACACACCCCCACTCTGTTAGGTCAAGCCAGGTTCAAGAACCGTCCCAATTTCTTCAAAGTCTGACAGTAAATACAGGGGGTCCTCCTGGCCTTGGGATGGGCCATTACCTTGGAGGCTGTGTGGGACATGCCCTTGCTTGTCTTCTGTAGTCCCTGGACCCTCGCCAATGTCCCCATCAGTCAGGACCCCCAGCTACCCCCGATTCAAGTCTGTCCCTCAGGCAAGGTCTGAACCCAGGAATGGGCCAAGCCCACCCTCTCCCATCACCCGCTGCCCCCGCACACTCCTAAAGAGGAACAGTCAAAGCCAGGCTCAGGGAGCAAGGCGAACGAGGAATGAAGCCCCCCAAGTCATCGTTACCACCCTCACAGGTCTCTGGTACATGGGGCAACCCACAAAACATGGAATGTTCTGGAAAACAGAAGAGCACATGGAGAATTTCCACGGAGGACTGCCGCCATAGACACTGCTCCCACAGGCATGGCTGCCCGGAGGTGTGAACTCCCCAGGACCGTGCCCCCTGCAGACATTCTACCTTTACCTCTTCCCTGGAGAGCGCACCATGCCCAGCCATGCGTCCCGACACAAGGGAGGACGGCAGCTAGCGTCACGGTCCCTCCACAGGTGACTTGAAGCTATGTTTCCTCAAACTGTGGCACACACGTGTCAATCCCGCCATCACAAAAACCCCGGGAAGCCTCTCCTCCCAGCTCAGGGGTTAGGACCCCTGAGAAACCCAAGGCAGGAGCCATGGCTACTGGCCACTGTGAGGACTCCAAAGACACCAAGTTGGCCTCAGAGGACCATCTTGGTCAACCATCTATTTATTCTAGAAGATTAAAATCAGGGAACAATGTTGAGAGCCACAGCCGAAGGGGCCCCAGCAAACTTCCAGCTGCCGGCTGATGATTGGCTCACAGCGGCCCCAGCAACATCTAGCTGATTGGCTCCTCGGCCCCAGCAACATCTAGCTGATTGGCTCCTCTGCGGTGATGCTCATTGGGCTGTTTCCCTGCCCTTTCAGACCACGGAGCTGCTCATTGGGGGACTTTTTTGGCTCCGCCCACGTGACCCAGCCAATCGGCCTCAAGAGCAGGAGGATTGTGGGAGGTGGAGAGAAGCTTGTGGGGGAGAGAGAGGCTTGTGGAAAGCCGGTGGTGGCAGTTGGGCTCTGAGGGTTTTTCCTGAGAGGCTGTTTTGTTTGGCGTGTGTGGTTCTAAAAATAAAGTTAGTTTCTTTTGACAAGTGGCTCCTGATTGTGCCCAGCCAGACTGCGGCAGAACAAAAGAAAGTAGAGATGAAAGGCCCCGGTCATCCATCCCAGCCCTGTGACACCGTCCTTCCCACCCTCAGTGTCACCAGCATCAACGGTTATCACAGCCCACAGGGGACGGAATGTCACTGGCAGATCCTTCACCTCAGGCCTCCTGGACCTCCACACACCAGCTCAGGACAGAGCCAAAGCCCAACTCCCAGATGATCTCCTCCTGTTGTTCCTCTCCAGGTGGCTTTCAGATCACTAATTGCCCCAAATGAGCAAATTATGACAATTAGGGACAGTTATGCAAAACTTCTGAGCTGCAACCCTTCACAGGTGAATCGCCAGGCCTTTCCCACACCAGCCACCCAAGAGAAGGCTGGGCTCTCCCACCCGCCAGATGGGGAATAGAGGCCCAGAGGGGCACTTCTCTTACTTTGTCCTGAGACATACTTGCTTTAATTTGTGTGAACTAAATTGTGCACGGCCTGTTGTCAGGAATTAAACAGATTGTTCAGCCCTTCCTGGGAACCGTGGGTAGTTATTATAATTTATGTTTTCAAAGACATGGATGAATGCTCATTGTGGGATTTTAAGTGGAGATAAGAGGGGCGTGTGCTGTGTCTGCAGGGTGGTGTGAATCCAGTGTGCCTATGCTGAGTGCCCCTGCGTGTGTGACGCCCTCAGCTAACAAGGTGCAACATAAGATGAGCTCAGCTTTTCCTTGTCCTTCTCCGCCATGTCTAGATTTTCTACAATAAACATCTAATCTCTCACAACAAAAAAGATAGATGTTATTTGTTAACGACTTTAACTTTAAAAAAATAATTACCATCTTTTTCAAGACTTTCCTAGTGCCTGTTGTGGGTCAGGCTCCTCTGTCCTCCCCTGTTCACACGTGCAGGTGGGACATTTCTTTCCCCTGCTCTCCTGGTCACCAGTTCTCCAGCCACCTTCCCTCTTGGTGGTGGAGTGGTCAGCATGGCCCCAGGGTGGGACTCTAGCTTAAGGGCCACCTGGCTGGTATCCGAGAGATGGCCACCAGGTCTAGAGATGAGGCACGGGGCCCAGTCCCAGGTCTCAGAGCAGACACCACCCAGAAGGGGCTCCAGAGCCCCTGGGTCCCCACTCAGAATCCATGGGGTGACCTTTGGTGGCCACTGCTTTCCTGGAAAATGACGCACGTGCCGAGTACCTCCCTCTCAGCTGTCCAGTGGTCAAGGAGGGGGAGAGGGCAGCCCCAACATCAAAGACAAGCAACTGCCCAGCACCATCCTGCCCTGCCAGCCCAGACCCCACTTCCTGCTGTGGGCAGCTGCTCTCCTCTTGCCTCCAGCGGAAGCGGGGAATTCACAGCACCCTGCAGAGACCACCCCCACCCTGAATATCCACACCCCGAGCGGAAACCAGACCTCGAGGGCCAACCGAACCCCTGGGTGGGCAGTATGGAACCAACAAAATCCACCCTCCACACCCCAGAGGGAAAGAGCACCCCTGTTAGTTGCCTCCAGATCTTCCCCAGGCGCTCAGGCCACTGGGCCACTGCTAGCACACCAGGACAAGAACAGGGACCACCCTGCCTTGCTCGGCTCCTCTGAGCGCAGGCCGATGCTCAGCAGCAGTGGGGGGAATCTGGCCGGCCGAGGTGGTCAGGGGACAATGGCGTGCACTGGGCAACAGCAGCAGCTTTGACTTGTTCCTGACTTTGGATCCTGCAGGGAAATCCAGGCGAGTTGGACGAGGCCCTGTGGGTATAGGAGTCCCAGTGGCCCACCTGCTCCTGGTCCCTGTCCCTGCAGAGCCATGATCTGTTGTGCAAGGAACCTCACAGGAAAATCTTGTCTTTATCAGCTGTGCATTAACAGCAAAAAGGACAGTTCTCCCAGGACCAGCGAGCTGCTGGGGACCAGGAAGGCCGGGCAGGCGGGGAGGGGCTGGTGGAAGGGAAGGAAGATGGCAGCAGGCCCTGGGTCCCTCAGAGCTGCTCTGCCACCCCTCAGCAGCCCTGGCATCCCAATAAACAGGCCTGGGTGCAAACAGGAGAGCTGGGCCAGGTGCCCCTGGGGTGGTGGGGGGGGATGACCTGGCCTCAGCTGCAAGGGGGGAGAGAGGAGGCTGGGGACAGCAGGCCTGGACCACCTGCTGAGCTGGCAGGAAGGAAGTCAGACTGGGGACCCGAAGGGCCTACGCTCAGCTGTCCCCGGTCACCTCAGGACCCCTTCTACCCTCCTGGAAGCATTCACCAGCTGCCTGTTGTGGAGCTCCAGCTACAGAGAGCACCGCCTCTGCCCAGGAAGCTGAGCCCGGCTGGGCAAGGGAAGACCCTGCAGAAGGAGGTCCAGGCCGTCTGGCCACCCAGCAAGGCACTCACCCTGCTCTGGGGAGCCCCGGCTCTTCCCTCAGCTCCCATACCTGCTCCTCTTCCCGAGGGCCGGTCCTTCCTCCCATCACCCTCCTCTCTTCCAACCACCGCCCACCACTCCCGCCTCCCCAGGATCCACCCGAGCCCCACGGCCCCTCCGCAGATGGTGTGTCATGTGCTGGGTTCCCTCCAGCAGGCCCATGGAACCAGCAACCTGGGACACACCGCCCCACCATCAGGAACCCACAGGGGACCCCCTGAGTGGCCCATCCACCTCCCGCCTGCCTCTGCTACAAAAAAACTGAATGGACCCAAGGGGGCAAAGCCAGGTCCAGCCACCCAGCTGGACAGGCATGTCCACTTACTAAGGAACCATGTCAATAATAGCATCTATTGTTATTAGTGCCGTGATAGGTGGCCTTAAATCCCAAGTGGGGGACAGGGACAAAGCACTGGTCTGGGAATCGGGAGATTGGATTCCTGCCCGTGCCCCAGCTCTCACGGAAACACAGCCCCCGTCCAGTCTGCACAGCTTGTGGGGCGATGAGCTCCCTCGGAAACCCATTCCAACTCCACTCAAGGATATGGGGCGGCGGCCTGCCAGGTGCTCTCACGAGCCACCTCGCTACAGCCTTCTCTCCCTCACCAGCGAGGGAGGGCTGGGTGAGTGTGGGTGGCACTGAGGCTGGGTACCCATGCTGGTGAGCAGAGTTGCCAAGGCCCCGCCCAGCCAGGGGCTCCCTCGCCCGTTCTACATGCCGGCCTGTGTGCGTATAAAGGCTGAACCCTAGTGCTAGTTGCAAGGTGATGGAGAGAAGCCTCGTCAGTGATCTGGGCCAACGTCCTCCCTAGAGAGAGGCAAGCCCACTGCCCTCAGCCTTCACCCCCAGCCCCTCTCCCTGCCCCTCCAGCCCCTGGTGTTAGGAGAGGACCTAATTCCTCAAAGGCCAAGACCTTCAGCTGAGCTCCAGATTTAGTCCGGGGGAGAACTGCCCCAAATGGTGTGGGAGTCGGGGGAAGAAAAACGTTTTTGTGCCCCCCAAGAACAGCTTTGAAGACGGTGAAGCCCTGAGCCAGCGGGTGAGCAAGACCAAGGCGCCAGCCACAGTGTGACAGGTGATGCTGCCCCTCAGCCACCAGCCAGCTGAAAGGCAGGACGTCGTGGGCAACGCTCCTGCACCTGCGGGGCCCACTGCACGCTTGCCCACGCCCCTAGGCTGCGGTGCGGGGAGCAGGATGGCATCCCAGAGGCAAGAGTCACACGTGGCTCCTGGCCACCTGAGGGCTAATCAAGGCCTCCTGCGATGCTGCCCGCCTCTGAGCAGGGACCGGATGCCAACCCTGAGTGCAGAGGACACAGAGAAACGTGGAAAGGAGGGGTGGCAGGCTGCGGACTGCAGGGCTGGCACCTTTGGACTCCAGTCTTCTGCGGAGTGCGTGGGCCAGGCTGGGGGAGACCAAGCCCACGGAGGGCCATCTACACACCAGCTGTGGCCCATCTCCTCAGGGCCAGCTCTACCTCGGGCCCACGGCGTCCACCTGGTACCTCGCTGGTCCCCCAGGACCGCCACGGCTTGGATAGCTTTAGACAACAGGAACTTATTGCCTCACAGTTCTGGAGGCCAGAGGTGCAAAGTCAAGGTGTGGGTGGTGCTGGGTCTCTCACTGGGAAGCACCTGCTTCACCTGTTCCAGCTGCTGGTGGAGGCCATCCACCCAGGGCAGTCCACCTTCTGTCTCAGCTCCCGCGTCACACGGACCCCTGTGTGTCTGTCTCCACCTGACACTTGATTGCATCTGCAAAGACCCCCTTTCCAAGGAAGGTCCCATTCACATGCACCCAGGGTTAGGACTTGAACATATCTTTTTTTGGAAACAACTCAACCCAGGACAAAATCCCTATAGCTGAGGTTAAAAAAAGAAAACATTATAGCTCAAAATTGTTTATCAAATAAAACATGTAGAGATAACCAGATGGTACAGTATGTGGAACTTCTATTTGTTGGACTGTTGTGCAGTCATTAAAAATGACTTTTCCCGTGTGGGGGGTCAGATACTGGGGATTGAACTCAGGGGCACTCGACCACTGAGCCACATCCCCAGCCCTGTTTTGTATTTTATTTAGAGACAGGTTCTCCCTGAGTTGCTTAGCACCTCGCTCTTGCTGAGGCTGGTTTGAACTCGTGATCCTCCTGCCTCAGCCTCCCGAGCCGCTGGGATTACAGAACTGCACCGCCACCCCTGGCTAAAAACAATTATTGAAGCCAGGTGCAGTGGAACACACCTGTAATCCCAGCAGCTTGGGGGACTGAGGCAGGAGGATCACAAGTTCAAAGTCAGCCTCAGAAACTTAATGAGGTCCTAAGCAACTCAGTGAGACCCTGGGGGTGGGGCTCAGTGGTTGAGTGCCCCTGAGTTCAATCCCCAGTACCAAAATAATAATAATAATAATATGATTTATATGATATTTTATCATATTGTTTTATAATGTTTGAATAGTATGTTTGTATTCCACCTGAAATAAGAAAAAAATTTAAAAGGGAAATGAAGAAAAGGTGCAAAAAGTGCGTTCAGGGCAGTAATGGCCAAACCACACTCGATATAATAATAATAATGGAAACTGTGACAACATGACAAAAAGTTTCTAATGTTGAACAATACCTCCAGTGACAATTATGTGAGAAGACATGTCCTCTCCCACCACGTCTGCCCCCCCGGCCTCCCTGCTCTGTCCCAGGGCCTGTGTTCCAGCCACCCCTTCACCTGGGACGTGTCCACCCCAGAGAGCGTGTGGGTCCCTCAGCTCCCTAGCCCCTCCCTGCGTTCGTTCTCTGAGGTCCGCCCTCACCCCTGGGGTAACCATGGCCCCTTAGATCACATCCAGGTGCCTTATCTGAAGTGCTTTGCAGATGTCATCAGTGAGGCCTCTTGAGATGAAATCGTCCTGGATGGCCAGTGTCCTTACATAAAGAAGGGAGTACACACGGGGGGGTGGGGGGGTGGGCCATGGAGGCAGATGGGGGGCCACAGGCCATGGATGGCAGGGTCCCTCCCTGAGGCCCCCAGAGATGCCAGCCCTGTTCACATGGCTCCAGATGTGCCAGTCCACTCTGCTAAGAATGGCCAGTATGGGGAGCTTTGTTTCCGCAGCCCTGGGACACCCAAGGGCCCAAGCCTCTTCCCCTAGCCCTGTCCTCCCCCTGGGACTCTCACCTCCTACTCACCAGGTTCAATGTCAGCTGTCTCCCCAGGAGAACCAAGGGCTGGCTGCAAGAGGGACCGGGGACATCACAGAGATGGGTAAATAGCTGTTAAATAAATAAACTTCCAAAAAAATAAGAAAGACCCGACAATTCTTCCGAGCAAACTCTCCACCTTCCTCCTCAACCACCTTCATTTAACATCATCAAACTGAGCTTTGAAGAGGAGTTTCCAGCTTGTGCTCTTCCTGTATTTGTCACCAACGAGCCTTGGGGTGATGGTCCTGGTCACAGTTCCCTCCACGCTCCCTGTGCCTGGGAGGGTCCGTCCTCCATGGCAAGATGTCCCCGTGGCACTGCAGATGCCCGCCTCCCTCCCTCCTTCCCTCCCAGGACCGTCGTTCTGAAGGCTCTGGCGCAGCGTGACCCACCCACCCAGGCCCAGGGACTGCAGGGGGCTGACCCCACCAGCCCCACCGGGGGATTTCACAGCCACACACCTCAGAGGGGATGAAGCCGTCCATGAGTCAACACTGAGGGCCCCCAGCCTGCCCTCCGAGCACAGCCCTCCTGAACAGACTCTCAGAGGGCCCCTTCCCCTGTCCACCCTAGGGGCAAGCGGCTACCTCCCTGGAGGTCTGCCTACAGAAGGTAGGAGAGGCTTGGGGCTGGGTGTGACTAGTGACTCGCGTCCACCTCAGAACATGGGTGGGGGCCCATGAGCTTCTTGAGGACTTCCCCCGTGAAGAAGAAGACCCAGCAAACCAAGGAGAATCCATGCCAATGCTGGACATGCATTGACCGAGAGAGAGCAGGCCACCCCGGCCTCTACCCCCGCCAGCCGCCAGTCCACACCTCCGGTGGGTGCTGTTGAGAGCACCCTCCCAGCTCCGGGTGGGCAAGTGCAAGGCGCTGTTCCCCAGGCGACCTGGGGACTCTCTCTGCCCCAGGGTTTCAGCCCAGCCGGGGCCAGGAGGGCCTGCTGGGGAACCCCTTGCTTCCAGCTCACTGGCCAACTGGGTGGGAAAAGTTTCCTACATCATTTCCTGCACCCTCTCTGCACTGTGGAGAATTCTGGAAACTCTGCAGGGGACACAGCCTCCTGAGACCCCTATAGAAGGTGCACACAGCAGCCTCCTTGCAGCCTCCTTTCCAGGCGGGGAGGCTGCAGTGGCCACGCTCTTCAACCCTGCCTGGAAGGCCGTCCCCATGCTGAAGGAAGGGTGCCCTGTCCCTCATGGGCAGAGCTCCCTGAGCAAAAGCCTGGCCTTGGCACTGTCACCATTCTTGTAGGTCAGTTTTTCAAGTGGGCATCTTGAAGTGGTTTCAACTTACTGAAGAGTTGTTCTTACTAAAGAAACCCCACCTGGTCCACCAGATTTCAAGAACTGTTAACACAGTTTAACAAGTTGTCATGTAATGTCGACATGCACATAGCACAGCCACTGAGAGCAGTATGTCCATCACGGTGACAGGCATCAACGTCCTTTCAGATCTTGTGTCTCTTTATCTTAATACTTCAGTAGGGATTTCATTTTGGGGGGAGGTGGTACCAGGAATTGAACTCAGGGGCACTTGACCACTGAGCCACACCCCCAGCCCTATTTTGTGTTTTATTTAGAGACAGGGTCTCCCTGAGTAGCTTAGCGCCTCACCATTGCTGAGGCTGGCTTTGAGCTGCTGGGATTACAGGCGTGGGTCACCGCACCCCGCTAGGTTGTAGTTTCTTAAAAACAGATAATCCCCTAAAGATCCATAATAAAGATATCAAATTCAGAAAATTCCACATGAATACAACACTTCCGTCCAATCGCTAGCCCCACTTTCATGGGTTATTCCCACGGGTGTCTGAGGATTTCCCTGTCAATACGGGTCCCCTCCAGGATGAGACGTAGCATTCACTTGTCATGTCTTTTTAGTGTCCCCTCCTTCCCTCTCACCCTTTCTTCTCCCCCCACACCAAGAATCAGACCCAGAGCTCGTGCATGCTAGGAAAGCTCGCGGCTACCTCCGAGCTGCATCCCAGCCCTCTCACTTTTTGTTTTGAGACAGGGTCTCAATGCATTGCTGAGGCTGGCCTAGGACTTGCAATCCTCCTGCCTCAGCCTTCTGAGTTGTTGGAATTTCAGGCGTGTGCCACCGCACCCTGCTCTTGTAGTCTCGTTGTGGTCTTCTTTAAAAATCGCTCCCAATGTCTCTTGTTGTCCATTATATTTGGCAGAGTATTGGCCCATTACTTTAGACTGCCAACCGATTCGAGTTTGACTGATGTTACCCAGTAGCTAGATTCAAGGTGAATTTCCCAGCTAAATACATCATGAGAAATGTTGTATCCTTCCTAGGAAATTATATCCAGAGGCATCAGGAGTCCATCTGCCTCTCGATTAGGATGTCAATTTGGACCATGCAGTAAAGGTATTATCTAGCTTCTTCCTGACCGAAACTCAGCTCCCTCTCCTTCAAATAGTGGTCTATATTAACACCATGTAAATGTCTTCCTTCTCGTCACACACACCACACGGGATTTAACATCCACCCATGTCTTTTCTTAAACTAATATTCACCATGATGATTGCAATACAATAATCTCTGCTACTGAAACACTTCTACTCCTTTCACCTGTCAGAGGCCTCTCTTCTCCCCCATTTATTTATCACCAGCTTGGAGACAGCCCGGCTCTGAGGTCACTGCTTCCACTGTGCGCCTTAAATGCCCTCGATATTTAAAGTAGCAGCTGGCACCAACTTCTGTGCTCTGTTACAGCTGCACTTGGATGGGAGAAATAGGTGCCTCTGCATTCACAGAAAGTTTTGAGAATAAAAAACAAACCAGGGGCTGTGGCTGGGGCTGGGGCTCAGCAGTAGAGGCCCACCTAGCACGTGCGAGGCGCTGGGTTCGATCCTCAGCACCACATAAAAACAAATATATAAAATAAAGGTATTGTGTTCATCTACAACTAAAAAAAAGTAAAAGTAAATAAATAAATCAGGTGATATTTTTTAAATATTATTTCATGCTACCTGTATGAAAGCAGAGAATATAAACTTGTAAGCCAAGTAACATTAATATCTTAACCTAAAGAAATGTTATTATGTATTCCTGAAACTAGACAAAAATGATTAGTGATTCACAGGGGAGGAGTATGAACTGTGTGGAAAGAATCTTCCAGAAGAGGAGGAAGCACAAGCCCAGGAGGTCGATGAGTGTGGGTGGAAATCCACCAGCTTTGGTTGTGCAGACCTCAGGGTATCTGGCCAACAGCCACAGAAGTGACAGAGGTGACTCTACTTTCAGAACACACGACAGGCCACCCAGCCAGCAGAAGGGCGGTGAGGCTTGCCAAGCACAGATCACACACTGGCTCGAAGGCCGGCCCCTCGGCGATGGCAGGAGGTTCTCATGAAGGCAAAGCCTGTGGTCAGTGTCTGGCTTGCATTCTTAGAAATTTCGCCTCTTACAAATTGGAGCACAAGGGCTCCAAATTGGACCAGGGGCGGCACTGGTCCCCCTCCGCCGGTCAGACGTGGGGGCTGTTCGACTCCAGGTCAGCGCCTAAGGTAGCAGCCCAAGGGAGGATCCTGACACTGCCCTCTCCTGACAAGCAGACACAGGGCTGGCCCAGCACGGCCTCCATTCAGGGCCTTTTGATGGTCTCTGCCCATCCCAGATGCTCCGACCCGAGTATTCTGCAAGCGTTAAGCTCACTTCCAACTTGCATTCTCTATACACATCACAGTTCATGTCAATCCAGAAGTCATTTCCAAAACCTTACTTCACCTTTTCCTCTTCCAGAAAGATCACAGTGTGTGTGTGCGCGCAGGCGTGCGCACGTGCACCCAAAGGGGCTGGACACCTCTGCCCACCGAAGCTGCGCACGAATCTTTTTACAGCAGCCTTATTCATATTGGGTAGAAGTGTGGAAGCCACCAAGATGTCCTTTACAGGCCATGGGTGGACTGGGGGATGAGCAGATGAAGGACTGTTATCAGTGATAATAAGAAACGAGCTGTCCAGCCAGGAGAAGCCCAAGTGCCCACGGCCAGGGGCAGAGGCTGATCTGGAAGGGCTGCAGGAGTCCACCGTACAGTACGCTGGGCACAGCAGACTGTGGAGAGGGTAAAGAAAACAGTGAGTTGGGGAACAGTGGGCAGGGCGGGGAGGGTGGAGTGCAGAGAGGATTTTTAGGGTGATGCACACACTATGCAAATAGTGGGCGCCAGTGTCATACGTGTGTCAGAGCATAGAATGTTCAGACACAAAGGGTGAACCCTAAAGTCAACAGGCGCTTGGTACTAACCGTAGCCAATCCCGGCTTATCCAATCTAATGAAGGTACCACTCCTGCAAAAGGTGTCCCCAACCTGGGAGATGGAGGAAGTCCTGGCCAGAGACATGGAGGAGCTCTGGGCCTCCTAGTCAACATTTGTGTAAACCTAAAACTGCCAAAATTAGTAAATAAATAAAATCTATCAATTTGAATATATATATATATATATATATATATCACAAAGTCACCGAGTCCACTCTGCAAATTACACAGGTTCATAGGATACTGGTCAATATGTTGAAGTTAAAGTGAACATGTCGGTGCCTACTGAATCCAGATCCCCTGGGGTGCAGGGCTGTGCCCTGAGGCTGGGTGCTCTGGGCTGGGATTGCTGGCATGGATCTAAGGAAGTCATTCATCTTTAGACACACACACAGGTCCAGCAAAAATATTTTGTAGTTCAAACAAGAGAGGACAAATTTCAAAGAAAAATTTTAATTGAGTGTTTGAGTTAAAACTGAACTCCAGTGCTCCTGACCATCCTAATGAATCCACAGTCTGAACACTGTGCACCTCTGCAGGGTCCCCCCATCCCTTAAATAGAAGCACCTGAGTGTTAGCCTTTGTTCAGTTAAATTGAGGGATAACCCTTCAGTGGAACGAAGCACCATCTTTTCCAAACCACTTTTGGGTCAGTGAGTGAACGCTTGCCCAATTCATCCTTTGAAATTTAAGCTTTGCACACATCCCAAGAAAAATGAAGGCTATTTTCCCTGGGAACCCCATAGATCCTACTAAATGTTCTGCTTGAGCTCAAACCTAAACACAGAGCCCATTTGCAATCACTCATGTTCAATCATAGGACTCAGTGGTGCCAAGTTGGTTCAGCTGAGATGGGAGCTCTGCTTCCCCGGCTCCCCAGGCTTCCCCTGAGCTAAGAACAAACATCTCATTCAGGGATATTATGAGCCAATTATCAGGGTTATTTGATGAAACTACTCCTGAGCAGAAAGACCACCTTTATAGGAAACCAACCAAGACAGTATCTTTGAAATAAAATAAAATTCAAGAATAGTAGACTACTGTTGCAGAGTGCATTCAGCCTGATAGGTTTATTTTTTTAATCGAGGCTATGTTGGAATTCTGGTCCAGGCACCATGAGGTACGTTCAGACAGCCACATAGTTTGGGGCACATTACAAAATAAAAACACAGTGCCCCCTCTTCAAAAATTCAGAAGTCCCTTCTAGTCAGCGAGGGCACGGCATTATGCCAAGGGCTGGCCCCTCTGAGCTCAGGGTCCTCAAGGACTGAGCAGGTGGAATGTCAAGGGAGCTGACCCCGAATTTGCCCTGGACCTTACCCCGTGCTTCGGCTTGCTGGTGCAGACGCTGACCAGCCACCGGTGCACCACAGCCCTGTTGGAGAACCCGGAGCGCGTCAAGGAATCTTCCACACCTTGGCCTCTTTGTGAATTAAGCTAGAGCCTCGACCTATGTTCACTACATAATAGCATGAGAATCGTGTGTTTTTGAAAATGACCCTTTTTATCAGTACTCAGCCCTTTTCTTTCCTCTCGAGTGTGAGGGGTCTCCCACCTCATCCTGCATCTGCACAGCCCACCATGCAGCGCTCAGTAAGCTCGGCAGCACCTGCTTCCTGGTGGTGATCCGCACACTCAGATACCGTCCCCAGGTGAGCTCACCACACAAAACCCTTCCCAGAGAAGACCATGAGAACTCGTCCCTCCATCCAATGAGTCCCACTCTTGTTTCCATGCTCCCCCTCCTAAAAACCAAGCCAAAGAAACAAAACACAGATCAGTCGAGGTCCGCTTTGCTGAGCCAGATAGGGAGGACTTTGGTCTTTGCTTCTCTGCATTTATCTTAGTTGTGTGGTCCTGAAGTCCGACATTCGTGAAAATTAAAAAGCCATTAGCCCCAGCCACAGGCTGCCCCAACTTGCAGTGGGGGCTATTCCCTGACTAGAAAAATGAAGGAGCTTTACCAGAAAGGATTTGAGTTGCTTTCCATCTGGAAAGCAGGTTATTATTTTAGTAAATTTTAAAAATAAAAATATTTAATGCTTGAATTGATAACATATCCATATGGTATCAAAACAATGTACATATAAGATCCTTCCCGCCCTGGCCAGGGTCATGGGACTCTGCTGTCTCTAGGTTTCCACCCTCCGTAATTGGTTCATACCTTCCAAGGTTATTATTTGAATACAGCAAATGTCCACTCCCACCACCAGCAGTGTTCACATAGGGGACTCTGCCATGAGCCCTGTCCCGAACCATCTTAGCTCAACACTACTTCTTGGAAATCTGTCTTCACTGGCACATAAAAACCAAACGCCTTCTTGGATTTATCCTTGTTAGTGTCCACTGTGTGGATGTCCCTCCCATAATATCCCTGAGCAGTCTTCTCTTAGGGACAGTTAGGGTGCTTCCAACAATTTACAATGACAAAATTACCAAAGCCATTTTTCTTTTTTTTTTTAATTTTTTATTGTTGGCTGTTCAAAACATTACATAGTTCTTGATATATCATATTTCACACTTTGATTCAAGTGGGTTATGAGCTCCCATTTTTACCCCATATACAGATTGCAGAATCACATCAGTTACACATCCATTGATTTACATATTGCCATACTAGTGTCTGTTGTGTTCTGCTGCCTTTCCTATCCTCTACTATCCCCCCTCCCCTCCCCTCCCCTCCCCTCTTCTCTCTCTGCCCCCTCTACTGACATTCATTTGTCCCCCTTGTATTATTTTTCCCTTTCCCCTCACTTCCTCTTGTATGTACTTTTGTATAACCATGAG
>NW_025999968.1:58420954-58421513 GCF_001458135.2 Marmota marmota marmota
CCCAGCATCCCGTGCCCCGCCAACCCCCTTCCCCGCCTTCTCTGCCTCCTCCTGCCTGGGACAAAGCAGGTCCTGCACTGGGCTGCCTGGACCCTCGCAGTGCTTGTTCTCTTTGGGAGTCTTTACGGCCCCAAGATGGCCTCAAGGTGTGCTGTGAGAATTCTGATGCCACTTGCTCCATCACTGACTTTGTAAAACCTCTTCCTAGAGTGAGAACCGGTGCCTCTCAAATGCCGTCTTGAGGCCCATATTCCCAAGATCCAAAATCAGAGATGGTCACAATTCCCAAAAATTAGAATCCTGAATGTCGAGACCCTGAAAGATGAAATCCCAAAACCCACCATGCAAAGACAGAGGCACCGCGTGGGAAGTGAGCGCGGACACTTCTCTGAGGAGAGCTCTGCCCCAAGAGAAGAAAGGCAGCCCTTCACTGCAGGAAGGGGTGTGGGCACCTCCTTGCTCTCGGCTGTTACTCAGAATCCATGCCTACAGGACAGGCGGACGTTGGTGATTTCTCATGCTGGAATTAGTTATCCTTTGCAGGTTTATATCTCTTAGT
>NW_025999968.1:58428221-58469886 GCF_001458135.2 Marmota marmota marmota
ATCCATTCGTCTATTGAAGGGCATCTAGGTTGGTTCCACAGTCTTGCTATTGTGAATTGTGCTGCTATGAACATCGATGTAGCAGTGTCCCTGTAGCATGCTCTTTTTAGGTACCAAAGCCATTTTTCAAAGGCCGTATGTTCACTAGCTCCTGGCACAGCCCCGAGGAGGCATGGAACCCACGACCAAACCACACAGCTCCACAGGCCCAGGAACAGGGCCCCTCCGTGGGGGCAGGGACGACACACTTCACTCTGGGGAAGTTTGGAGCCAAAGATTCTTCCCCTTCCACCTGAGTTCTTCCAGAAATTTTGCTGAGAATTTGCCTGTAATCTAAGGACACAGGACTCCTTTATGCCAAAGAATAAGGGTGGATGGATACCACAGATTAAAACGAGATTAAGTGGCCACAACAACTAAGAAGCCCACAGCACCCTTAAGTTTCCACTGTCTTTCTCTGTTTTTTTTTTAACCCCTTTGTTACACTAAGAGATATAAACCTGCAAAGGATAACTAATTCCAGCATGAGAAATCACCAACGTCCGCCTGTCCTGTAGGCATGGATTCTGAGTAACAGCCGAGAGCAAGGAGGTGCCCACACCCCTTCCTGCAGTGAAGGAGCCGGCACCAGCAAGAACTGGACAGACACAAGAACCCTGCAGGAAGATCTCGCCCAGAGCTCAGCCAGGATGCAGATCCTGGAGCAGATGTGGGCCCTTGGTCCAGCACTGAGGCTCCTGACCACCACGGCACACCTCAGAGAGGCCCTGCCCACTTCACAGTGTGCTTGGCCAGAAGGCTCCTGCGGTGGACGCTGTTCTCACCATAATGCGAAGACGGCGTCTGTCTCTCTTCCCGGGCCCTCTGGCTCGCTCTTCCAGAAACTCCCACAGGTACCACAACCCGAGGACCCAGCTGCCTTCCACGAAGCCAGTCACTAAAGAAGCTTGAAACAATGTAAAATAATGTTGCTCTTCTTATTAGACTATTTTGTCTTGAAAAATATAGGGTTTTTAAATTAAAACACGCTATTTATGTCAACATGCATGGGATTATTACTGTTATTTTTAAAAGAATTAATTTTTTTTAATTTCTCAATTTTACTTTCTAATACGGTTTTTGAAGAAAAAAAAAAAGCTGTGTAGTATAATTAACAAAAATCAAGGCTCTTTGGGGTCTCCAAAAATGTTTAAGATTGAAAAAGGGCCCTAAAGCTAAACAGGTTGGGAGCTGCTGGTGGTGGAGGAGAGAAGGCAAGCTGAGGAGCCCCTCAGCGCACCTCGCTGGGTGGGTGTCCCCTGTGGAGAGGAAGCAGGGGCGGAGGGAGCGGGGACAGGCTCTCCCCACTGATTGTCACTAAGGAGCACAACGAAGGCAGATCGGAGGGAACTGCCCGGCAGGAAGTGGCTGACAATATCAGGGGTGAACTGCTTACCCACGAGGAAAAGGGCTGGGGATCTGTGCTGAAAGGGGGGGGCATGCAGTAGGAGGATACTCAAGACCCACAGGGACTGTCCGCACATCTGTCACCTCTACCTGCCGCAAGGTGTTCCATGAAGAGCTCCCCCGCCCCCCGTGAGGACCAGGTGAGCGAGCGCATGCTCTCAGGCCAGCACCACAGCTGGGAACAGGGTGTGTCCATGCCACCTGTGCCATTTGCTCTCTGCTCCTGCACCTGTCCCCACCCCCGCCCCACCACGCCTGCCTGAGGCTCCCCTGCCCCTCGCCCACCAGGGCTCAGCATCAGGAAGCTTCCTGGGTTTGACTCTGGGCTTTTCTCCCATTGCTGATGAGCTCCTCCTCCTGTCTTTGGGTTGCGGCTGGTTTCCTTCACCATTTCCCATGGAGACTCCTTCTCCCCTGGATTGGTCCTCCTTACTTTGTCCCTGGGATCCTCGTGGGCAACGACCTCGTATCAATCTGTTCACTTGCACGATGTGCCCTTACGTTTCTGTCACCTGTGCTTTCCCGTTTCTACAGGGCCAGAGACGCCCTCATCTTCCATGGTACGTGTGGTTTGCCTTTCACTTTAGGCTTCAGTCCAGCCGCAGTCGGTGGATCAGGAAGTCCCTTTAGGTCACAGGATGAACCAGGAGCAGGCAGTGCCTCAAGCCAGGCATTGTAATCAGCAATCAGCAGTTCTAGTCACCAGAGGGTAGCTGTGCTGAGCCGCTACTTCTGGGGACCGCTGTATGGGTATGATGGTCAATTTTATATGTCCACTCGCCTAGGCCATGGGAAGAGCAAGTATTCTCAATGTGATTGTGAAGGTGTTTGGGGTTAAATTAACAATTGGATTGGCAGACTAAGTCAAATGACCTTCCCAAGTGGGGGCCTCGTCTAATCAGTTGAAGGCCTGAACTGAACTTTTAAGGCTGACCTCCCCTCTCAGCCCAGCTGGACCATCTGTCTTTTGCTGTCCTACCTACACTGCCCACTCCTCTTGCCGCCTACAGATGTTGGGACTTCTCGGCCTCCATTACCAGGTGAGCCAACTTCTTACAATAAATATCACATTATATATGATCCCTAGATACAGAGATCATGCCTAGTATGCATTGTAAGTCTGGTTCCGTTTCCCTAATACAGGAAGGATCTTCAAACTGTCAGTGGTTGGTCACCAAAGGGTCCTATAATGGAGCTCTTTGATCCAGAACAACTGGAAGAATTCCGCTGCCTCCCTCACAGGGACGAGCCCCACTGAGCACCACCGTTTTGGGGTCACTTGGTAGGTGGTTTCTAAGGAAACCAGCTGGTGGCTCCCATATGCTAACATGGGTGTCACAGACTGAAATGGGTCCTGCTCCCACGCTGCCGTCTGCAGGACCTGCTGGGAGCTCCTGTGGGCCTCGTGTCCTGTTGACACCCGTGTTCTAATGTAAGCCCTGTCACGGGGCACACTCCAGGTGGGAAGCGCTGAGACTCGGCTGGTGGAAGCATCGGACGCATCTCATCTCCGGGAACCTCCGCGTGCCACTGGCCAGTCTCCCTCCAGCATCTGCTTCCCGGAGCCATTAAAGGCTCATACATCTTTCCAGCCCAACATTGCTCAAGGACAAAGGTGACAGCTCGATTTCTGAAATCCAGCTGAGGCCAAAGCAGATCCAAGGTCAGAAAGGCCCACAACCAAAGTTGTCACTAGCTGCTGGGTGGAGTGGCCCCTGCCAGGCCCAGGGGCAATGGACCAAGCCCTCAGCTCTGGGTGGGTGGAGGAGTCCTGCGCCCTCTCCGTTCCTCCCAGTGTAGCTCAAGGTCCCAGAGCTGGGACACGTGCTCCTGTACGCGCTGTGTCTGTCCCAATCTGTGTGGACCCCGCTGGAGAGTGGAGCTCATGTTTTCCATCTTATACCAAAACACGTTTGCACAGGGACACAGGTGCACACCTACACGTGTATACGGGACACATCCACCCACGAGGAGCCTGCACCTTGGCCCCGAGCACACACATGAATATCCACACACATGAAAAGTGTGCATGGGCCAACACGTATGAGTGTGCATCTACAGGTGAGCACACGTGTGCACACCCTCCCCAAGAGACCCACCTACCCCAAAGTTGATCAAGGTCACAGACTGTGCTGGAGGTCAGCAGCCCGGGGAGCTGAGGAGAGCGCTGCAGACAGGGGGGGCTGTGCCTCCTGAAGCCACCCAGCACCCGTCCCCGCCACCCCCTCCCCGCCTTCTCTGCCTCCTCCTGCCTGGGACAAAGCAGGTCCTGCACTGGGCTGCCTGGACCCTCGCAGTGCTTGTTCTCTTTGGGAGTCTTTACGGCCCCAAGATGGCCTCAAGGTGTGCTGTGAGAATTCTGATGCCACTTGCTCCATCACTGACTTTGTAAAACCTCTTCCTAGAGTGAGAACCGGTGCCTCTCAAATGCCGTCTTGAGGCCCATATTCCCAAGATCCAAAATCAGAGATGGTCACAATTCCCAAAAATTAGAATCCTGAATGTCGAGACCCTGAAAGATGAAATCCCAAAACCCACCATGCAAAGACAGAGGCACCGCGTGGGAAGTGAGCGCGGACACTTCTCTGAGGAGAGCTCTGCCCCAAGAGAAGAAAGGCAGCCCTTCACTGCCCCTCAGGAGCTCAAACCAGCCGAGGACGAGGACGGAGAGACCCGGCAGCCAGGGCCACCTCCGCGCAGACCCCGGTGCCCCCCCGAAGTGCACTTTGTCGGCGTTATATGTTTTTATGATTCTCTATGCTACGAATTTCGTTTTTGCACCAAGCCCAATACTAGAGGTAGAGGTCGCACAAAGACTTCAGGGGTTCTGACCCACTCGATGCCTTCTTTGACTCCTCAGAAGTGTATCAGCACAACCCTTGCTTTGTGCATAAGCAGTGTGTGTGTGTGTGTGTGTGTGTGTAAAAATGTGGAAGCTTGGGCTGGGAATGTGGCTCAAGTGGTAGCGTGCTTGCCTAGCATGCGTGAGGCACTGGGTTCGATTCTCAGTATCACATAAAAATAAAATAAAGATATTGTGTCCACCTAAAAAAACTGAAAAATAAAAAATTTTTTAAAATGTGGAAGCTTCCTCCATGAACAAAGAGATGTCCTTGCTGTGTACCTGATCGTACTTCTCAAGTTCTCAGCTCAACAGATGACTCTCCGTGGCAGGGAGCCCTCTCGTGGTCTTCAAGCCATCTTGTCCGAAGTCCTAGGTGGTCCCTCACGTCACTCCAGACGATCCCACTTACCCAGCTGGTGCACATGATTGCCAGCCACAGAGACATACGTGTATTCAGTTCACTTTTGACCTACCTAGGTGTGAACATGGTTCATCTCCTCATTACTGTCGTACCTGTGTGAATGTCGTTGGTATACCTGAGTGCTCACACTTGCCAAAATGTGGTGGTACACACCTGAGTGCTCACACTTGCCAAAAATGTGGTGGTGCACACCTATAATCCCAGAGGCTGGGGAGGCTGAGGCAGGAGGATCATGAGTTCAAAGCCAGTTTCAGCAACTTGGCAAAATTGCTAAGCCACTCAGCAAGACCCTGACTCTAAATAAAATATAAAAAGGGCTGGGATGTGACTCAGTGGTTAAGCACCCCTGGGTTCAATCCCCTGTACAAATTTTTTTTTAATTCTATGTTATTATTGCCTATGACCTATGAAATATTGTCATGTTTTTATCTGTTTCTCAAATGAATCTCCTTTTTAAAATGTGAAATATATTTTAAAGAATTTCTAAAATATTTTCCAGAGTTACATTTGACCTTTCAGGTTTCAACACTAGGAACTGTGGTGAGCACAGCGTGTCTTTCTGTATCATAGCCCAAACCTAGAGGGACCCATAGTTTCTAGAAACTCCTCCCCTGGGCTGGCCTTCCAAGGTGGGATTCTGAGTGAGACTCTGTCCCTTCCCACAGAACGCTGGGTGCCTCTCAGGTGCTTCGCCCTTGTTTACTCAGGACCAGGAACAACGGCAGGATTCCAGACCTGGCGTTAGGCCAGGCTGCTTGCCACCTTCCCAGGGGACGGGAAATTCGCACAGGTGACTGGTTCCTGTTTTCAATCCCGGCACCCCTTCCTCCTGACCGCCTCCTCCCGTCGGTTTCACTGGCCTGGAGTTGATCAGCCGGGAACAGGAGGTGGGGAGCCTGGGGACACCAACGTCACCTGGCAAACCTGGAATCCTCCCAGGCCAGTGGTTCAAGATGTGGACAACAGTCACAGCCTCCCCCGCAGCAACGAGGAGCTTGTGATTCTAAGCCCTGGACCAAGACTCCAGGACTGAAGGAGGACCACAAGACCCAGAGCACAGGGGTGTCCCCCTGCGAAGGGAGAGGAAGGAGGCTTGGCGTGAGGTCGGAGGTTCGCAGGGGGTGATCAAAAGCCAGCCTGCAGAGCGAAAGGGTGGTCGAAACTCTCCGCTTCCCATTTGCTCCCTTCGGAATCCAAACTCAAAATCACAAAGCCACCTCGGGCATCTTCCCACTTGGTCACCTTCTGTCCAGTTAACCCTGAGGACAGTGAACCACGGTGCCTCCTGTGGACTCGTAGCTAGCAGGGACTCTTCCAGGCACACAGAAACCCAGGCTCAACAGGACGCCGCACCCAACAGCTCTGGGCATGTGCCGTGACAGCTGTCCCCAGCACCTGCAGCAGCCTCCAGACTTATCAAGAGGTCGAGCTTGGAGAAGTCCTTGCACACACCCTCCCGCACACTCAGGAGCCAGGCCGCCTGTGTGTGCAAGTCTCCGAGTTCTTGGAACCTCCACAGAAGCTCACGATTCATGTTGGCGTCCCCTGACTGGCAAGCAGCTGCTCGCCACACCCAGGCCAACACCGCAGCCCCCCCGCCCCCCAGCGTCTCCCTCGGGCAGAGCTGCAAGGAGTGAGCTGCAGGGAGGTGGCCTCCGTCTCTGAGCCGCAGCTCTTCAGCTCCTTGCTGGGAAGTCTACACAGTAGCTACCCACTTCCACCACACTCAGAGGAGTACGAACCGGTTATTTCCCAAGAAGATTCTTGACAGTGTCTTGCAATAAAAAGAATAAGTACAGAAATACATGTGGAACTTGGGGAAGGCTCCCCTTTCCCCTATTCAATTCCAGTGAAACATACCTTCCAAGTGATGACCAGATTTCATTGTTTCAAAACTCAGAGAGGCACGAATTGGCCTTGAGGAAAGAAGCCCGGTCTAGGGTCCAGGCTGGAGCTGAACGAGCCCCACGGACTGTCTACTTAGGGCCCAAGGGTACCAAACCCTACTAGAGAGTCGACCACAAGGTCGATTGATCCTCTGTGACTTCTCAAGCTCAGAAACATGAAGTGACTTTGTCAAAGTCACTCAGTGCAAAAACCAGAATTTCAGTGTGATTTTGTCTGATCCAAAACTATCGGTCTGTATTCGTCTGTTTCAGATGCTAAAACAAAATCTCACAGACCAGGTGATTTAAACAAAGGAATTTATTTTCTCACATTCTGGAAGTGGAAGTCCAGGATCAGGTGCCTGCCGGGGGAGATGTTTATAGCCAGCTGGTTTCCCCTGACTTATAGACAACGCCTCCTTACTGTGCCTTCACTTGGTCTTTCCTGGGGACTACAGGAAAGAGAAAGAACTCTGCAGTCGCTTCTTTTTTTTTTTCTTTTTCCTCCTGTGGTGCTGGGGATTAAACCCAAGGCCTTACACATGCTAGGCAAGTGCTCTATCACTAAGCCACACCCCAGCCCTCTTCTTTTATAAATAAATTCTATTGTGCTTATTTAATTTATCACATATAGAAAGTAAAAGGTTTCCTGTGACGCAGCCAATCTGCATAGCCATTATCCCATACACTTATCCATTTTTTGTTTTGTTTTTGTGGCAAGAGCAGTTACGACCCACTCACCTAGCCCAATACCAGGTTCAGAATGATTTTGTCCCCTCTAGTCCTGTGTGTGCATGAGCTCTCCAGGCCTGTCCACACTACATTCCTGCTGCTTTGTGTCCTCGGGCTCCATCCCCCCATTTCCTCCTCCGACCCCACCCCTCAGCCCTGATAACTACTGTTTTGTTTTCTATCTCTATATATTTGGATTCTTTAAATTTTCCACATAGAAGTGAGCTCATGCATATTTTTCTTCCCGGGTCTAGCTTATTTTACTCAGCATAGAGTCCTCCAGGTTCACCCATGTGTGGCAAGTGGCAAGATCTTGTTCTTTTTTAAGACTAAGTAATATTCCACTGGTGTATAGCCCCTGTGGGATATTTAGGTCATTTCCTTATCTTGGCATCACAAACAGAATCCACACTGGCATCTTTATACAGGATGATAATCTTCATGGATTAGGGCTCTACGTGTATGCTCTCATTTAACCTTAATGACCTCTTAGAGGCCCCATCTCCACACTGGCACTTGGGGCTTTAACCACAGAATTTGGGGGACACAAACATTTAGCCCAAAACAAGATCTTTGTTCAACATCATGCTACCTCTCTGCATCAATATGTTAATTTGAAAAAATAATGTGAAATTTTCAGATATCTTCAGTCACGACATCCTAAACGTCCTGAACTTTTTGTTCTGTCTTTCTCTCTTGTTTATGAAAGAGAGATAGTAGAAGCAGTTAAGAAGCAAGAATGCGAGTTAGCAAGATCAAGCCACTGCTTTGCCTGACTTCTGTGAATTCTTTTACAACTGCCGCTAACCCTCTCCTGGTGTAGATACTCCAGTGTTTCCTCCCAGTCCAACGCTTTGTCTAGCGTTTCTTTCCTTGGATATAAGTTCCTCAGTTTGGTGTGACCAGTAAAACAGCACCAGGGCGGACACATGTGGAGAGACGACTTGGGGTCAGCATCAGCAGGGAGCGTCCACCCCACGTGTGCCTGGCTCAGCTCTCTCCCCAGAGAAGGCTGAGCCAGCAAATCAAGGGAAGACAAGACTCGCTCCCAGCAGGGAAAGACATCATCTTTTTCTAATATTTTGATTTCCTTGCAGAGCAGAAATCATTTTTTCTCAGTGCATCCTGCTCACAGGAACCTCTCACTGCAGGAGGGTCTTTAAATATGCGGGGGGATTCCGCACAGCCAAGGGCTTTCCTTACCAGGCCCAGAAGAGTTCACCGAAAAGCCTTACTCTTACCCACCCTGCAGGGGAGCCCGGGAGCAGCCGCCACAGATGGCTCATTCTCCTTCCAAGGCAGACCAGAGCTGTCAAGGCAGACGGGACAGACTGCCCCGAGGCTCGCGGGCATCAGAGGAGGCAGGTGAACAAGGTACTGAAGCGCAGCAGGCTTTTCCCTGGAGGATCACCAGGGGCCAGGGAACATGTGAACCGGAGACCAAGGGACACTTTCAGAGAGAAGGAAAATCTGAACTGAGCTTGGGGAAATGAAGAATGGCGAAGGCGAGGAGTGTTACAACCTCTGGCCTTGGAACAGAGGTCCAGGTCCAGCTTCCAGCCCTTTCCAAGAGCAGGACCTTATGAACGGGGACCAGCACCACGAGGACCGGGGGTTCAGATCAGCCCCTGGCACCTGGCCGCCTACTGGGAACAAGGATGTGGGTCTGGGGAGAGAATGGGCTCTCGAGGGTCATCAAGCATCCTGGACTTGGGATGGAGAGATTTTTTCCCAGCTGCAGGCCCAGAGCAGGGTGGAGGGCAGCCACTGAGAGCCACCAGGGTGGGTGGCCTGAAAGGAAGAACCGAGCTCCCTCCAGGTGCAGTAGGGAGCACCTTCCACTTCTTTTTCTTAACCTTGCGGCTGTAGCTCAGCGGTAGAGCGCTTGCCTAGCATGCAGTGAGGCACTGGGTTCGAGTCTCAGCACCACATATAAATGACTAAAATAAGGTCCACTGAAAACTAAAAAAAATATTTTTTAAAAAAAGACTTTGTTTCAATTTTTGCAACTTCTTAAATTTGTAGTAAAAGATGCATATCATGATATCTGCCATCTTGACCATCCGTTAATCTTTCTGGTGGGGGTCCTGGAGGTTGAATCCAGGACTGGTCCTGCAGAGCCCGAGCTCCGCCCCAGCCCCGCCCCCCGGCTCCCAGGTAACCACTGGGTCTGAGTCGTCAGTTCTGAGTCACCCCACCCACCTCCAGAACTTCGTCTTCCCCCAGGGAAACTCTGCCCCTTAAACACCAGGTCCCGTCACTCCCCTCCAGCTTTCCTCACCACTGTGCCACTTTCTGTCTCCAGGAGTTGGACCACTCCAGGGACCACACGGTGGTGGCATCGCACTGTACTTCCCTTTAGCAACTGGCTTCTTTCACTTGGCGTCTTCAAGATCCATCCTCTGGCAGCCGCGTCGGGAGTCCCCTCCTCTAAAGAGGAGCCATGGTCCATGGCGGGGATGGATGAAATTGTTTATCCACGCATCTGTCAGAAAAACTACAGGGTCACCTCCACCTTTGGCTACTGTGAATAGTGCTGCCGCCAACAGCGAGTGGCCCACAGGAGCCACTGCCCGCCTGTCTTGCCAGACAGTAGTTTCAAGATCTGCACAGTAGGGCACAGCGTTTCTCCTGGAGGTTGGAACAGGCCCGGTGCAATACAAACATCAGAGTATTTCACTGTGTGTGTGTGTGTGTGTGTGTGTGTGTGTGTGTGAACAGTGTGCATTAGTACCCAACAGCCCTGAGTGAACAGAATGACCTAGAGTTTCCTGGACCCAAAGTCAGATGACCTCCAAGCCAGGGACCTACATGTAAGCCTGCAGGCTGATGGGTGACTCTCTGGGGACAACCGGTCCCCAGCCTGAGCTCAGTGCTCTTCTAACTGGGCGGTACACCCCCACCCAGGCATGAGTCAGGATGAGGAGGCCACTTTTGCCTGGGGCAGAGATTTGACGAGGATATACCGGGGTAAAGTGGAGGCCTGGTGGAGAGAACAAAGATCCGGGTGTTTAACTGGTGACTGGAGTGCACAGCTCTGGTCTGAGGCAGAACCCAAGCCGGGTCATTAGTGTGTGAAACACATGAGAAGCTTTCAGCCACCTCCAAGGCCAGTGTCACAGTAGTGCCATGACAGTGGGCCTCTCCCGCTGTTTCCACCCATCCCTCCCCCTTCAGGACATGAGTGGGGGGGGCACAAGCCAAGAAGACGTAACCCCCTATGCCAAGCAGCCGGCCCTGGGAGACCGAGGCTTCAGTGCAGGCTAAGGTGAGATGGTACGTGTGCACATCGCTGGGCTGGACATGCTGAGTTGCCACTTTCAGGAAACAAGAGGTGCAGAGAGACATGATCTGAAGGCAACCAGAAGACCTGGCCCCCCTGAGCTCAACCAAGGTGTGGGAGAAGCAGCTCAGCTTCAGGTGGGACAGGCAGGAGAGAATCCGGCGGCCCCCCATAACCTGTAAGTCCTCGCATCGAGCATCCAAGAAGACTCACCAGTGGGTGGGGATCGAGTTGGCTGGAGGTAACCAGGGAAAGTCCCAAGGTGGGCACTTGAGGAACTCAGCTGGGCCTGGGAGCCCAGGGGCTCTGATTCCACCTCTGATTCTGGGTAGCCTGGGGGTTTCTTGAAGTTATTCGCCCATGACTGGGACACTGAGTTGCTAGATAAGTTACGGGACACCCAGTTAAGTCTGAATTTCAGATAACCCATGAATGATTTTTAGTATAAGCATGTCCCAAATAGTTCTAGAGACATCTCCATACCAAAAAGTTAGTCATTGGTTATCTGCAACTCCAATGCAGCTAGGTGTCTTGTATTTTTAACAACTTTATTAATATAATTTATATATCATACAATTCACCCATTTCAAATGTACAATGTTTTTAGAGTAGTCGGGAGTTGCACAACCATCACCACGATCAATTTTAGGACACTTTCATCACCCAACAAGGAACACCAAGCCTGCAGCCGTCACTCTCCATCCCCCTGCCCATCCCAACCGCAGACCCTGCTCCACTAGTCCGACTCCTTCCTGTGCCTACAGAGCCACCTGTTCTGGACATTTTTTATTTTTTAATGGAAGCCCACCATGTGTGGTCTCTTAGGACCAGCTTCTTTGATTAGGTATAATTTTATGCAAGATGCATCCTGTACATATCAGCCCTTTGTTCCTTTTTATTGTCAAGAAATATTCCATTACATGGTGATGGAAGTGTACTTGTCCAGTGATCCACTGACGAGCAACTGACTTGTTTGCAGTCGGTCATTCTGAGTAACGCTGGTGTAAACGCTGTGTAAAGCTTTTGTAGAGGTGTTCATTTCTCTTGCCTGTGTACCTAAGGGATGCATTTTGAGAAATTGCCCACCTACTTTCCACAGCAGCCGTGCTATTACTTTGTTGTTATTGTTCTAATTCTCACCAGTAATGTAGAAGCCTTCCGACTTCTTCACATCCTCAACATACTAGTAGTTTCTGGTGATCTGATGATAGTCATCCTGGTCTTGTGAAGTGGTATCTCATTTGGTTTGGTTTCCATTTTCCTCATGGCTAGTGAGTATCCCTTCACGTGCTTATTGACCATGTCATGCATCTTCTTTGAAGAAATATCTATTCTAATACTGCACCTACTTTTTAATTCTGTTATCTTTTCATTATTGATTTGTAAGAGTTGATTTATTCTGAACACTGGACCCTTATCGGACTTACACATATCTTTTTCTCTCCCATCCTGTAGGCTGTCTCTGCACTCTCATGATGATGTCTCTCTCCACCTCTTGACCCCCAGTGCTGGGATAGAATCCAGGGCCATGAACATGCTACGCCTTTGCAACACAAAACCTATTCATTTCACTGAAGTCGAATTTGCCTGTTTTTTGTAGTCGTGTGTGTCTTCATTGCTGTATGTAAGAAGGTTTTGAATAACCCAAAGTCACAAAGATTTGACCCCAATTTTCTTCAAATAGCAATTTAAAGTTGGCTCTTCTATTTGATCATGTCGTCCTGGAGGGGCTCCAACTCTGTTTTTCTGCATGTCTGATGGTCTTAGCATTGTTTTTTTTAGACGTCGTGATTTTTATTTGCTAAATGTGGCCTCCCAGGTCAAAGGTGTGCCCTGGACAAAGCAGGTACCTCTTTAATCCTCAGCAGCTCTCGGCTGCCCTTTCCCAGGACGGTGCCTGTTCCCTTCCTTCCTCTCAGCTTGAATCCACATTTCCCTCCAACCCTGTCCTTAAACACTAACTGGGGTCTGGAGAGAAGAGACCCCTGGCCTGCCTTGGTGCACATGGTAAGGGTAGTGTAGCTGGTAACTCTGCAAAGTTGACGTGGCCCTCATTGGATCCAGCTCTTGGCCAGGGTTCAATGATCTGGACTAAGCTCCAATTCCACTTCAGGTTTGGAGTTCTGAGTCCTGAAACAGCAACTGACACAAGTGTTTCTTCTGCCCTTGACCCAGCCCTGCCCAGGCCTCTGTGTTTCCTCTGTGCCGAGATGGCGGCACCAAAGCCCTTTCTTCTTTGTCCAGGACCTCTGAGCTATGCCACCTCAATTCCCAGAAGTCCTCCTCTGGTCCTTAGGCCATCTGCCAAGTTTCACAGTGGACTCTACCCATGAGAACCCAGGAAACATTTCATGGACTGCGTCCCTGTGAGCTGCTGCAGAGGCTGCTCAGCAGAGCCGTCCTCTGTGAAAAGACCCTGCTGCCCGCTTGCCTGGCGTTCAGCCTGAGGGCCAGCTAGGTCATTGACGTTAAGGTTCAGACTCAGTGTGGCTCATCACTTTCTTCTGAGTCTGTGAAGTCACTTCCCACACTAACCCCTTCGCCTACACGAGATGACTTGTTCATTAGCAATGGGGAGCAGTGTCTCAACACACGGCTGGATTTTCCCCCAAAGCCATCTGGGGTATTATGACAAGGAGCAATCTCACCTTCAGAGTTGAGTTAAGCAAGCTCCCACAGCGCTCTCACGTCTCTTGGTTCATGATGGGGATGATGACAGCACCAAGGCCATTCAGACTACCCCAAAGAAAGGGCCTCAACACACCCCAGGGCCTGCGCTCCAGATGTCTCATGTCCTAATGTCCCCCTGAGTCAGAGGCAGAAGAACAGAACCCATCTACCTCCACTCAAGACTGATTGTTTCTCCCTTCACACTGGAAGCCACACCATCAAACTTTCACTTTATTAAGGAAATCTTTCATCACCATTAGACTGAGGTCTAATTACCAACATGTTCATCAGTCAGAATTCTCCAGAAAAACAGATCCTGTCATGTGTATACCTACACATACCCTCCCACTAGCATGTATGACTAGAATATATAAATATATAAGTATATATAATAAATTTATATGATTATATAAATCTACAAATACGTTTTAAGCATGTAGAATTCTACATTTGTGTACTTATTTGTTTGTTTCAGTTTTCCCTGAACGCCCTCTGAGCTCGACCCCTGGCTCTCCTACTGCCCCTCACAGCCACCCCATGCTCACCACACCTGAGGGGCTCCCAGACTCTCCCACCCCACAGCCTTTCCACCTGACCTCCACCCCCTTGGGTGAGTTAGGTGCCCTTTCTGCCACCTCCCGCAGGCCTATGAGCCTTCTGATCTATCCCAGTGGGACATAATGACACTTTTCTTTCAAAAAGTTGAGATATTTATAAATAATTCATAATTAATGTTCTGAACTTTTGTTTTCTTGCTGTGTGTGTGTGTGTGTGTGTGTGTGGAAAACCACAACCTGCAGGCCAGATCCAGCCCACTGCCTGTTTGTAAGTCAGGTTTTATGGGGACACAGCCCCACGCATTCATTTCCATAGGGTTCATAGCCGCTGTCATCTGAGGGGGCCTCGTTGAGTACTTTCCCAGGTGGCCCCCAAACCTGAAATGCCTCTCTCTGGCTGTTTACATTTTTTGCTAATCCCTGAAAGAGCCTCCTCAGCCTCTGGCCTCTCGGAAACAGCAGGAGGGCATCACATTCTTGGAAGGACCAGGCCAGAAGGGACCTAGGGAGCTGAGTCAGCAGAGGTCGTGGGGACCGAGGACTGCCCATGGAGACTCCTCCACCTGGCCTTGGTGGGAGGAGGCACTTCCTGGAGAGACCCAGGAGGCAGAGTCTCAGGCTGGCGCCCCCCAGGGTTTCCCCTCTGCTCCAGCCTTCGTGGCTCATGGAAGACCCCACTGAGGTGGAGTTCTCTCAGGGACTCTGAGGTTCTGGGAGACCTGGGGTAGGAGCTAGAACACGGGATCCGCCTCACAAAGTCCAGGAAGAAAGGGAGAAATTCCTTCTTTGGTTTCTATCTTCAGACACCAAGTCTCTAGGCGGGGCAGCCAGGCCCCAAGGGTTGGCTATTTATTTGTGACCAGAGGCCTCAAGAATATAGTTGATCTCACACACACACACACACACACACACCCCCTCAGGAATAGGAACAGAATCCAAAGAGTCACCCAGATGTCACTGTCATCTCCCTGTTGGAAGGTGTTCTGCTTTCCAGATTCCTAAATAAGCCCTGCGGTTGCCAGTCACAACAAGAGCCCCTGGGGGATCGCTTGGGTGCCACCCCATGGTGACTGCAGCTGGCTGTGCAAGTCTGAAGTCCCAGCTGCAGGTCAGAGCCGTGTTTGCTAAGGACAGGTCTCAGAAGGAGACTTCAGCCACCGCAGGGCTGAGAGACTGGCTAGCACTCAGCCTGAACGTGTCTGTGTTGGCCTGTCCTCTCTAGGAGGACCCCAGGCTCAAAACACAACACACTGTCGGGGAATCCCCTTCATTCTCCAGCCTACATTTCTTTGGGAAATGGCGCAGCCCCCATCTTTTGGCTAACCCAGGAGAATTTTCCTAGAATTTCAAATTATTTGCAGAGCCACGTGGCAGGGTATCACATTGATACCATCTGCTCCAAATCTTCACACAAGGGAATCTGGCAAAATCCCACACTCTCAAGGGTAGGAAAAATTACTCCACCCTCCACCTCCCTGAAGGGAACCAGAAATGACACTTAATTTTCCGAGCAACTCATGGCAGTTGAGTGACAAAGGACTCAAAGATTTCTCGTCAAAGGGATTGGAGACAATGACCATTTCCAACATGATTGGAACTGCAACTGCAGCAATGACTGATGGGCTGCTCAGAAACTTTTTAATTGCCTTGGCTGCTTCATACCCTTGCTTCCAGTAACTTTATTATTATTATTGTTTGGATTGGTTTTTTTAGAAAATGTCTCCGTGTGTTTTCAACAGTTGTCATGGAGAGTTGGCATCCTGGAGATTTCCTGGAGGAAAATTACTTCAAAGGCTCATCACACACACACACACACACACACACCCCACACACATACACACACACACACACACACGGATGTTCCAGGAGAAAAAGGAAGGAACTCAAAGACAAAAATACTGTGATGTGATCTATAAATTCATATCTTTCTTTGGCACCCATTTGGGTCTTTCCCATCTGCCATCACCTACAAATTATTGGCTTTTATTACGATGTTATGATTCTACATGACAGAAAATATAAAACTTGAACAAATTAACAGAGCATAATTAACACAACTGATCAGTGATTGAGAACAGCTGCAAATCAAAGCTCAAACAAGTGAGTGGGAATGGCACCAGAGAACGTGTCTCCATGCGAGAGTCTGGAGACACCTTGTACCCAGACGGTGCCTGCTCAAGGGCACAGGCTGATTACCGGGATCAGGAGACACTTCCTGACTTCTCAAGGTCCTAGAGAGATTGCTAAGTGATCCACAAGGTCACTCAATGAGGACTACAAGCCCCACAATGCTGGGTGTTGACACAGAACCATCTGCCTTTCTCACAACAGATGTGTGAGACACGCACCACCATCTCCTCCCACCCGGAGGATCACCCGCAGACTTGGATTCTGATGAAATCCATACAGCATACAAACGCACAGTGAACTAAAGAGAACCCCGTCGTGCTGTGGAAGAAGGTGTCACCTGTGCTGCCAGACTCCGCCATCTAAATTAACAAAATGTCTATTCAGGAAGTTTGAGAAAGAGCCTGATCCCAAAAGCCATCTCATCTTTCCAGTGTGGAATAGAAAATGTTTATGCTATAATAAGTTCACAATGATGTTTATGCTGTGAGGCTATAGAGCAGGAAAAGTGTCAATATAGTGAGACCCAAGCTACACCAGTCAGGATGCTCTCTACCAAAGCGTTCACAGGGGCTACCATGTTATTATGGGTACATTTCGACCCTCACACTGCGTGCTGATCTTCCAACATTCAACCATGTATATTCATATAACTAGGGAAAGCAGAATTTGTTCCCACCAAGAAGGAGGAGGCAGCAAGAGAAGAAAAGATGATTAGGAAGTGGGAAAAGAAAAAGCTACTCAACCTGTGGTCATGTGAGCTCCCTAGAGCACAGTCCTAGGGACACAGGCCATGTGGCGAGTCAGGTCACCCGCAGGGGAAAGGGAGGCCTTTTCTCACAGCTGCATGGGAGGACCTATATGAAGCTGATTCCTACCCCTCCATCCCCACCCATCTCCACACCCTTTGGGACAAGGAGAAGGGCCAGCATCCTGCAGTCCAGCTCCCCTCCGGCCTCACCTGGAAACCCCTGCCAATGCCCACCCACTAGACACTCATGCAACACGTTCCAGGAGGGTGACCCACGTCAGCAGCACTGGCCAGCACACCAGAGTTAGTGCATACTAACTCACCATCCTCTGATTCCACCTAAAATATAGTTTTCCCACTTCTGAGGTGGTTTGAGATGCCATGTGGCACGTTGGCCTGGGGTGACAGGAAATGCCTTACGTCCACGTGTACTTTCTGGGTGTTCTTCTGCATCCTAGTCACACAGCTGGACAGAATTTCCTAGTGACCCTTGCACAGAGGTGATGGTAACCTTTCTGGCCAATGGGACGGGGGCAGAAGAAGCGTGTGCCATTTCTAGTCTGACTCTAAAAGCCTGCATGTTCCCCCAGTAACCTTCTTCCCACGGTCACTGGCTGAATGCAGAGGAGGCAAAGGCCCTAGAGGATGGTACCACGGCGCTACACAATGTCCCCCAGAGGACCATGTGTTGAGGCTTGGTCCCCTCTCCACGGCACACTGGGAGGTGGTGGGATTTAAGGAGGCAGGGCCTAGTGGGAGGAGCCCAGGCCACTGGGGCAGTGTCCTTGAAGGGGGTATAAGGACCCAATCCCTGCCCTCCCTTCTCTCCCCCTTCCCTGCTTCCCAGCCTCCCGTACCACATGCCCCTTCCACATCCCCCTGGACCCTGCTACCACGGGGCCGAGCAACCATGGACTAAAATCCTGAAACTGAATCCAAATGAATCTTTCCTCCTAACAAGTTGACTATTTCAGGCATTTTGTCACAGTAACAGAAAGCCAACTAACATGACATGCATTATAAGGTAGATGGAGCCTGGGAATAAGAATGATGCTTTGGGGCAGACTTCCTCCCCCACCCCCAAGATCCCACCACCATTGGACTTCATGTGAGGTAGAAAGTCTTTTGTACTAATCCACTGAAATACTAGGCTGTTTGTAACAAAGATCAGCCCATGCTGACAAATTCAGTTTCTATATGCAAGAGTCCCCCTTCGTGGGCAGGGATACATTCCAAAACTCCTAGCAGATGCCTGAAACCACAAATAATGTTGAACTCTGTGTATGCTGTGTGTTCTACACACATATACCATCATAAAGTTCATGAATTAGGTATAATAAGATATCAATAATAATAACAAATACTAAAATAGAACTATTAAAATAAGACACTATAATACAAGTTATATGAATATGTTCCCTCTCTTCCACCCACCCCTTGAAATACCTTATTATACTATAGAGTTTAGAAAACTCAACATATGATTTTTTTTCTCTCCTTATTAAGTCCTGAATTTTTACCTTTTTACTTTAAAGAAGCCCTTTACAGTCATTTTGGACAAATCCTAACCCAGCATCACTACTCATGCACTTTGGGACCATTATAAAGTAAAAATGGCTCACTTGAACACTGCAAGACCATCATAGTTGATCTGACACCAAGACAACTTCTAAGTGACTCACGGGAGGGTAGCATATACAGCATGGACATGGTGGACAAAGGGATGATTCATGCCCCAGGAAGGATGGAATGGGATGCACAAGGTTTCATCATTCTTCAGAACAGCACACAGGCAATGCAGTTTAAAACCTGTGTTTTTTTTTTTTTAATTCCTGTAATTTTCCAGGTAATTTTTTGGACCATGATTGACACTGGGTAATTAAAAACCATGAAAACAGAAACTTTGAATGAGGTGGAACAACTACATGGATCTCAAATTTATCTCTCACATATATGTATTTGTATACATATACATAGACAAATGACAGCTGGCAGACAGCTGGTGTCCACTTAACTCCATACAAAGAATGGCCAGGACACAGTGTCATACTGACTATGCTCCCCTCAAATCTTGCAGGCTCCTCTAAGACACTGAACAATGTCCCAGACTCAATATTACAATTGCTGTTATTTTTAGAAAGTTATATAAGTTACACTGTTTTATAATATACGTGAGTGACCACTCTTACTTTTGGAAAAATACCATAAAATGCAGCTTGGTTCAGAAGAAGGTTCAATTGATCTACAAGAAGAGATGTTGGAAATTAAACCTGCCATGTGGATTCTGGGAGTTCCATGTCTGTGGACTTGGTTTTGGGGATCCGGGCACCAGAGGGCTCTTGGCACTTTCCTTATTTACCTGTGGTCTCTTTTTTGGAAGTTTTGGTGAACAGCCAGCTACAGTGAGATCCAGTGAGCCTCTCAGTCCCCAAGGAAGATTTTTAGCTGCTCTGGTATTTATTTAAACCAGACTGCTCAGTCAAAATTCTGTGAATCAAGACATTCCTTTGTGGGTGGAGAAGAGGGCGGCCAACACATGGATTTTGGTCCAGGCTCAGCTGCTTCCTTTCCTGACCTGTGGCTATTAAAGGAACATTTCTAAAATTGGATTAACCAAAATGTGATGTGGAAAGTGCTTACTGAGCACATATTATGTGAAAGACCTGACTTACCAAGACACCAAGACGAAGAGCACCACACCCCTGCCCACCTGGCTTCCCAGTGCCCAAACCGCCTCTCAGGGCACTCTCCAGGGGGCTGGCAGGGTTGAAAAAAACAGGTTTAGGGGCACAAAGATCTTCCAGAGGTCACAGGGCTCATCTGGGGCAGAGCTGAGACCAAAACACAGATGGGCTGGACATCCAGGACTCTGTCCCTCCAGCCTCACCACACAGCTGTGCAAATATTTTTATGATGACTCCAGGTCATGTCCGATCCCTAGAAGTATTCAGAATTGGAGAACCCAATTAAGCTGTCTCAACCAACAAACTCTGCAGCTGCCTGACGGTCACCAAGGTGGCAGTGCTGCAGCTCCTCCACCCCCTGGGCTTCTAGAAACTGCTGCAGCTCCTCCCCTTCTGGAGCTCACAGTGGCAGCCTCTCTCCGTGTGGACAAAGGGGCAAGTGACAGGGAGTTCCCTCCACCAATAGGTCACATCTAGGATGACCTGCAGCTCGGATATCTTCTCTGGCCAGCAGCCAGCTTGACCCTGCCGGGCAGCCTGACTGGGCTTCTGCTTTCCCCGGAGCACATTGGGGAGGACTCGCTGACTTGCAGGTGCCCTCACGACGGGCAGTCTCCCCCGTGGGAGCCGGGCTTCTGCCCTTGCTCTTCCGCTCCACCTCCACCGAGCAGATAAGGCAGGATGGTGACCCCCACAGGGTCCCATCAGCACAGGCGGGGCCAGGAGAATGCCTGACACCGAGGAACTCAGAGCAGGGCCTTGTAGGAGAGGAGAGGGCCGCTGCCCACTGCCCAGGAACAAGGACGCACCCGCCAGCCTCACCTCTCTGTCCTCTTGGTGTTCCCTGCATGGCCACCTGCAGCCCGCCCACCACAGCCCCTCACTCGCGTCCCACCAATGGGGCACAGAGACTGTCATATTTCTGAACCAACACTTTGGTTTTCCCAGCGGGGAAGCGGGTGAGCCCTCCCCCCCCCCAGCTGGATTTGAAGGCTTCTGGCTCGAAGCCGCTACAGCTAAAGTGCGCAGGGTGCCAGGGCTGGAGGAGGACCGTGGAGCTCTCATGCAGCTTCCAACCCGTCTGGGGACTGTCACGTGGGTCCAGGAGCAGACCCTAAGTCCCCCGTGCAGGAGTCGGTCACAGAGGCTGGAGAGCCAACAAGGCCTTAGCTCCCAGCCACACACGCACGGCCCTCACCCTCAGAGTGAGAGCACAGAGGGGTGGACAAGAGCAGCTGGGCACCCACGGGACCCGCTCTGGGACCCCAAACTCAGCATCTTACTTGATCTGCTGGAGATATCCCTGCTGTCCCTTACATGGTTCAGACCACCACGGCTCACCACGGACAAGCTGGTGTCCACTCTGGCAGTGCCTCAGTCCTCTGCTGGTGTCACCTTCCTGCAAGTGGCACCAAACAAGCAGGAAGCAGGGTCTGCAGCTCCATCTGCTGCCAAGTCCCCACCCTGCTGGCTCCGGTTCACCAGAGCTAGGGACACCCGCAGGGCCCCAGCGCACACTTCCCATCACACTCGTGCATCTCCATGCCCAGTTCCTGATGACCCTTGCACTGGGCCAACCCTAGTCCACCACGAAGGCTGACTGGCACCCAGACACTGCCAGGAGACCTCAGACCCGGGATGCTGATGTGGAGGAGGACCAGCCAGGGGGCCAGGCCCCTCTCTGTGCACAGGAGAGCCCCAGGAAGGAACCAACTCGAGCCTGAGCAACGCCGGAGACTCACCCCCCCGAGGTCCACACAGGGGTTCCGGCTGAGTCCACTCCTCCCTGCCCACACCTGAAACAGAACCTGGTCTGGGAAGCAGCTATGAAGCCGTGAGGACAAGGGGACAGGACACCAAGACAGTGGCAGAGACAGTAAAAGCAGAAACACGTGTTTTTGTCAGGTTTGTGTCACTGTGACCAAAGGACTTGCCCAAAACAACTTAGAAGAGGAAAAGTGTACTTTGGCTCATGGTTCCCGAGGTTCAGTCCATGGTCGGCAGGCCCCGTGGCTCTGGGCCGGACCTGAGGCAGAACATGGTGGAGGAAGGGCGTGAGGAGGACAGCAGCTCAGGACACCGCGACCCAGAAGCAAAGAGAGAGCTCTGCTCGTCAGGGACAAGACATAAACCCTGAAGGCCAGCCCCCAGCCACCCATCTCCTCCAGTCACACCCGCTGCTCTCAGACACCACCTAGTCAGTCCATGTCAGTGGGTTAACCCACTGATGACGTCACTCCTCACGACCCAGTCGCTCTGACATTCCTGCATTATGAGTTTGGGGGACTCCTCGTATCTAAGCCACAACAGCATGCTCAGCCGCCCATTGCCAGGGGCAAGATGATTGGGGACTTAAAGAGGTCACATGTTGGGCAATCCAATCCCACCACCCATGAGACCTGCTGCCTTACCCACCCACCTGGTTCCTGACCACCTGCCCTGCTGATGGAGAATCCGAGCCGCTCCCTGCAGTCACCCCTCCTCGGCCCACAGAAATCTCTGGGACCCTCCATGTGCAGCCCACTCCCTCATTCCCACCCCTCTGACCCTCCCCTAATTAATGTGCAAAACGCCCTGGGTGTTGGGCCTCCCCAGACATTGGACTTGGAAGGCAGTGTTCCTGTTCTGTGGAAATGTGCTCTGACCACTCACCAGCTCCTAGTGCACCTGAGTCCTGCTATGACAGAGGCCACGTGTTGGGCACACCAATCCCACCCCACCACGCACTGCCAGGAGCTGTCAGGCAGCTCCACACGTTGCTGGGGTCAGGGACATGCTCCAGTGCTGCAGGAGGGAATCAGTGAGTCACGTATCACATTCAGCCTCACTTCTAAGCTGGTCAGCAAGAGCCCTCGGGGCAATGTCCACAGATGGAGAAAACAGGGGCACAAGGAGAAGTCAGCACGGACAGTGTCATGGGGTGCAGTCTTCTGAGACTGTACGTGCGCGTCTTACTTCTGTCTCACAAGAGTTACCTGAAGTATTGTACAAGCATATCCAGAAAGGGTGGACGCCACGGACCAAGGCCTGGTGGGGAGCAGCCAATGCTTACCTACAGAACTAAGAACAGACGGTGGTCACCACCATGGAGTGCAACTCGGCCAGAAGGTGGAGGAGGCGAAGTGGTCACCAGGAGCAGAATGGACTTCCTGATGCCTTCCAGGTACTAACCAGGCATAGTGCCTTCCAGGTATTAACCACATCACTGCAAGTCAGATTCTGGGGAAGGGAACTGGGAGGGGAGAAAGAAGGTCATAACTGGTTTCAATATTGCTCATAACAGGGAACCAAGAGACCACAGGCCAAAAAGAAAACAAAAAAGGAGAGTACTAAAATTATATACCAGCCTTAATAAAAATATAATCATTAAGACAAAAAAAAATAAGCTTTTTATGGTAACAACAGTTGCTACCCCTTCCACTAAGAGGAAGATATGGGCTGGCCCAAGTGACCTGCTGAAGCACAAACATTCCAGGGTTCCTGGACCTGGGTCATAAGAAGTCCTGCAGCTTCATCCAGGCCCCTCTGGACATGCCCTGTGGGAGCCCCGAGGGTCCGTGTGAGAAGCCCACCTGTCCTGCAGGCACTCTGCCTTAGCCCCACAGCCTTTTCAAGTCAGCAGACATAGGAGCTAAGCCCCTTGAATCCTCTAAGCCAACACTTACCAGCCAACTATCAGGACATGACGTCTGTCCATGACTCCCGGGACAGAAGAATCACAGAGCCATCCCTGCATGATTGCCTGGCTCACAAAATCATCTTCCAGCATGAGTTCATGATGTGTTTTATCTTGAAGGAAATCAATACTGTCTTTAGGGAAATACAGACTTTCCACTGGAATATATAATCAACCCAGCAGCACTGAGCACTCACAGAGTCACATCGTGGTGTCTAAATACCATGTCCCACCTGAAGGGCACTTGGAGGAAGGGCTGAAGGAAGTACAGAGGTAAACCTAAAATTTTGGCATCCAGAAAATAAGGAAGCTACCAAAAATTACTGGTGACATGTCAAAAGAAATCAGGAGTTCATTTGAATAAGCTCTTACCAAAAATGCACAATTTTAGCATCATTAAGAATGATTAGGGGCTGGGGTTGTGGCTCAGTGGTAGAGTGCTCACCTAGCATGCATGAGGTACTGGATTCAATCCTCAGCACCACATAAATGTAAAATAAAGATATTGTGTTCATCTAACATTTAAGAATAAATATTTTTTAAAAAGAATGATTAACTGTAATATTAAATCCATAGATTTATAATAATATTTAAAAGCTCACTGGTCAAAAATGGCAATGAACCCCATCTATACTTTGAAACTGATAAAGAAAAAGGACCGGACATTGAGTGTGTGGTTTTCCATGTAGCTCACAAACTACAGAGTAACAAAGGAATTGAGGAAGGATTCCAATTAACCAACAAGGAAGAAGTGGCCCAAGGTCCTATTTCAAATTAAAGAATGGACCAAGGCAAGAGTAATCACATGAGAAAGAGAGAGAAAGACTGACATTGACCACTTTCTGATGAAAAAACTCAAGTGACACCTACGGAGTCATTTTGACTCTCCCAGAAATTTGAACTTGAATCTGATCAAATCCCTGGATCTAACTACCAAAGTACAGGAAAAACAAGGGACCAAGAAATGCGTTCGACAAAATCAGCAATATCATTTAAACACGTAGGTATAGGAAAGTCTGGGGCAAATGCTTTAGCTTATTCAATAATAGACTACAACACCACAGGAGAGAAAAAGAGACATGAACAAATCCAAGTAAGCGAAACCTGTTTGGATTCCAATACAAACAAACTATGAAAAAGTAAAATACATAAGACAATTGGGGAAATGGGACACTGACTAGACAGTTGGTGGTATTTAAAAATATTTTTTACTTGGGAGAATGGTTTGTGGTTCCTTTTTTTTAAGTTCTTCTTCTGTTCCTTATCTTTCAGATACTGCATATTGAACTATTTAGAGATACAATTATATGACTCCCTGGAAAGTGCTTCTAAATATTTGGGAAGGGCGAATTAGAGGGCAAGAAGAAACAAGACTGGCTGTGTTTTGAGGACTGTGAGGATGGGTGATGGTCAGTTCATAGGCCCATGGAACACTGCTCTCCTGGGTGGGATAGGGCTTTTAGTTTCCATAATAAAAGTTTTTTTTTAATCATGCTTATGAATAATTTTCAGTGTCATGGAAAATACTTGTGGTAGTCAGTAGGAAAAGCAGGTGAAATATCAACACAGTAAGATCCAGCCACGCAGATCAGCATGGTCTCTGCCAAGAGGTCACAGTGGCTATCCTCGTTATTGTGGGTGAATTTCACCCCTGCTCTGCACTCTGACTTTGCAACTTTCTACAATAAGCCAAACTTAGATACCTAGAGAAAACAGGTTTTGTTCTAATTTTTAGGAGCAGATGAGCCACAGCCATTGGAAATGACGCCCTAGATCTGGAGCCATGTGTGGCGGAGATGCCTCTCAGAAGGGCTGGTGTTGGGCCAGGTGCATCTTAGGCCTTAGGTCCACCTTGTTAGCACATGGACAGCAGGCCGGACACAAGCTTCATTTCAGCCTTTATTCAGGAATGGGATCACACCTACAGGAAGGGACCCTCTTTCCTGGTGGAAAATGAGCCCCTGAACAAAGGAGGGGACTGAGCTTATATGGGTTGTGGGGGATTTAGTGAGCGTGTCGGTCTGGGTTCAGGAATTTAGGGGTCAGTGGTCAGCGCCCGGAGAGGATTGACCTTGGAAGAGATCTGTGTTTCCCAGAGACCATCACTCTAGGTTTGAGGAACACTTTCTCCCCGGCACGAAAGCTATCCATGTAGGGCTTTCTCTTCCACTCCCTTGGCCCCGGCCACACGTCCTGGGGTTTCTCATTTTCCGTGTCCACATCCCGAGGGAGGCAGCAAGTGTGTCCCTGGGTTCCTAACATGAGGCTCCAGGTCAGTGGGGGAAGGTTTTCCTCGCTGCATCTTCCAGCATCCCACTTAGTGTCTCCAAAGGAACGAAAAGGCCCCAAAATCACCCAGATGCAACTCCCCGGAGGAACAGAGCTGGAGAAATGATTATCAGGTACTCGTGTTCCAGAAACTTCCACGCCCAAGATGACTAGAGCATTTCCTTTTTTTTTTTTTTTTTTTTTTGGTAAAAGATAAAAGCCTGAGGATCCACGCCCTCCTCCGGGCTTTCTCCAGGGACGGCAGAATCCATTGCTGGGCTCAGGCCTGATGGCGCTCTCCCGGGATGTCCTTAGAGACCACCACCCCAACAAGCAGGGAACTTATTTCCCAGCAGAGGGTTCGTGCACAAGGAATCTTTATGCCCCTGTCTTCTCAGGGACATTTCTTTAAAGTCACACAAAAGGAGTATGGACAGAGATGTGAGCCTTACCTTACCCACAGCCTAGAACGTTCCGGAAGGGTTCACCATGCTAAGACTGCTATCCTGGCCTTTCCCCTCCCGTGGACTCACCTACACCCTGGGAGGACCTCACTGGGTATTTTCTCCACAGTCCCCTGGATTCTTCCTGGTTTGTCTTGTTTTCCTCTCAAGGATGCTGCCTGAGCGGACTTGACTCTCTGCTAAGATCTCGACGTGGGAACTCCTTGGAGATCCAGCTTCAGGTCAGCACCCCGCAGCTCCACGTCATCACACGTGCGCAGCCAGCGCCTGCGCTTCCTTCCTTCCCTCCCCGCAGCCTCCCTGGTGTCTCCACCAACCTCAGCAGGCCCCTGCAGGCTGGAGGCTCCATGATGGGCAAGCAGAGACCCCAGGGGCCTGCCCAGGAGCTGGGCTTCCACCCTCTAGCCCACCCCAGCCCTGGCTGGCTCTCCTCAGGAGGGACGCCCATGGTCACCAGGGCGGCGAGTCCCACTCTGATGTCCAAGGAGGCTCCTTCCAAGCCCTCCTCCTCCTCCCACCCACAGACATGTTTGTGGGGACCTCATCTGCCCAGCGTCAGCAAGGGGGAGAGTCAAAGTCACAGCACTTGCATTGATGTTCCAGTCAATGTCACAATGTCATTTACAGGGGTCTCATAGATGGGAATCTAAACTTCCCCCCGTTGACCATCTGTACGTTGAGTATATGGTGAGATGATGGAAGTTGGAAATGCTGGGTTAAATGCCTACATTATCAAAATTAAAGTCGCTATTGTTTCACTTTTTTAAATATGAGTACAGGAGAAGTTTTCCTGAGCAAAGCACCCACCTCGGGCATCTGTTGGGCAGCGCTGACCTACAGGACTCTGCAGCTCTGTGACTATGTTCCTGTGAGTCCTCTGAGACACCATTCACATCTGTTCATCTCCTCCTTGGAAATGTCTCAGCCCACCAGAAAGGACTTGCCAACCCACCTCTGCCCGTGGGGACGCGGCAGGACAGAGGGCTGATCGAAGCCAGAGTTTCTGATTATTTTTTATTAAGACATAAAATTTGTGCATATTTATATGAAACCAGGTGTATTTATCTGTCACGAAGTCTTCCACGCAGTGGCCAATACTTCTTTTGAATATGATCATGGTGGCTTTTGATACACAGCCAGCCCCGGGTGGCAAACACTCATCCTTATCAAAATCACCGCTAGGTCTATTCAGCAAAAGGTGCTCAGCAGAGCTGCCGTCCCCGATTCTGATGAAGGCCTGGGTCTTGGCTGGAGTCCAGGCTGGCAGCTGGTGAGGTCAGCCAATCGGCCAACGCTGCTTCTGCCTGTCCACTGGAGGCCTCCTTCTCCATAGCAGATGTTTTTGGAAGAGAAGGCGTGTTTGTTTCAGGCTTCAAGACAGAGGCAAACATTTGTTAGAAGGCTCCAAAGGACTTTGCAGGATTCCCACGCCAAGGCTGCTTGTGTAACCTCTGTGTAACGTGCGGGGGCCGCTCATGAAGCAAGCGTTTCCAGTAAAGCGCACTGTGCGAAAGTACGCATGCGTGATCTCCAGTGCCTCTGAAGCTCTGCACGCCTCTGCCCCACAGCTGGGTGCTGGACAGACGCAGGCAACCTCTTCAGGAGGGCACACGGCTCCTGAGTGCTCTGAGGAACTGCCATCTGTGATTGGACGCCTCTGGGTTTTCTGTGGCTGTCACCCCTCCAAATTGTCATCAGAAGAGGCTGATCACATGAAGGCCAGGTACAGACAGGTTCTCCAGCTGTGAAATGAAGGTCACCACCAAGTGTAACCTGGGACTGGGGGGGGGGGGTCCATCATTCTGACATGCTAGCCCAGCTTGGTGTCCCAATCACAGCCAGAAATTTGGTGGTGACCACTTACAGACCCAGCGTCTTGAGAAAGTGTTCAATATCAGGTTGCCAGTGCTAACAAATAAAGATAGAGGATACCTGGTCCAATCTGAGTTTCCAATCCTCAATAAAAAATTTTTAGTATAAGTATGTCCCAAATTTTGCTTGGGACATACTTATACTAAAAATGTATCTGTTTCATATCTGAAACTCACCTTTAACTGGGCGGCCTGTCTGTGGTGTAGCAATCCTAGACAGAGGCTTCTTTGGAATACCTGAAAGTCCTGGAAAACAACTGTGCCTGGTGCCACCAGGTGGGTTGGCAGAGTTTTCAGTCTGGGCCAAAGGACAGGGCTCATTGTTTGCCATCAGATCACTGCAGCTCCCCCAGTGAGGAGCAGAAATATGATTTCCCCAGTCGATTCTGGCGTTTTCTAAGTAGATAAAATATTTCTGTCATTGCGATGTATCTGATAGCCATGTTCAACACCCAGCATCTGTCTGAATGCACCTTAATTTGCCTGAAGTGAGCGTCATCACCATGAACTGTCCCAAACAGACAGGGTCAGCCTCAGGCCCGCACTGGCCTCAGCCACACAGGATCCTGCACTCAGAAGGGCCCTGAGTTTGATTCAAAACTCTGACGAGGCTGTACTGACATTCGTAATTAACTCTTGAGCCAGGGGCTTCACGAGTGACGTAGCTGCCCCTAGGACAGGTGGACCTGAGGACAAGCAGCTGCAGCCTTAGACGCTTCATCACTAATGGCACACGGAGCCCTTGGTCTGCTCTTGGCGAGCGCACGTTGAGCAACCTGAGCCCCGGCAGCCCTTCCCAGCCCCTGGCTGGCGTTTCCAGCACGGCTTTGATTTAATTAGCGTCTGGCTGGTTCAAAAGCTTGTTTTTGATTCTGAGTGCCATATGAGCTGTTGTCTGGATCTTCTTCCAACTTGGCCCTGGGACACTCCGCGCAGAACCTGCTGTCTTTGGCTCCACCAGGCTGCGGTTTGGGGAGCACAGTTGTTGCTCGCAGCAACTTGAAGCCTGGGAGGAGATTTTCCTGGAGCCCCCTTGAACCAGCAGATTTGAGCTGCTGGATTTCTCACCAGTGGCTGGCCCTCACCCAGGTTTGTGGGGAAGCCCCCTCTCTGCCATCAGCAACCTTTATTTTCCAGTCCCCACTCTCCCCCTCCTCCATTCTCACTCACAGGCTCCCCCCACCTTCAGCCTTTCCTTCTGAATTTCCAGCCTCTGCCCCAAACATCCCTCCCTTCCTCCCTCCCCCTTCCATTATTCTTCCTGCCCTAAGCCAACCCATGTCCTGCTCATTGGCCCAAAATGAATTCAATTAAACCTGTAGACCAAATAAACAAGATGCTAAATTGGCCTAATTCATCAACTGTGATGTTTTGCAGGATTAGTTAAGAACTTGAACAGAAATGCTTCAACAGCATTAATGAGAATTTTGGCTTCAGATGATTAAAAATAAAGGAAAGCCTATTTCTTCGATATTTTCGTATTTATCATGGAACTTTTCATGTTACGCCAACATCTAAATGAGAGAAAATGTAAGTTGATTGATCTGATGAATCGATGTTTACCCAAGATCACCACATCCAGGATGGACGGCCTGTGGCTTCCCCATTCACAACCGAGGGGCGTGGGGCAGATCTCTCCTCTGAGCTCTGGTGAGCCTCGCTACTCGGGACACTTCTTGCTGGGTGCTTGCTCCCAGTTCTCCTGGGGTGCGCCTGGGAGTGCAGTGCTGAGCATCCCCATCAGGTAAACCCACACCTGCAGCCTCTACCTGGAATCTCTTCACCATGAATGGAGGGTAACCAAACTGCAGCTATCAACAAGGGGCCATAAACATTTTAGGCTTGGGGGCCATGTGCTCTTCGTTGGAACTGCTTGACTCTGCCTTTGTGGCCTAAAGCAACCACAGACACTCCATAAAATGTTTATCATGTGCCAATGAAAGTTCATTGGCAAAAACAGATGGCAGGCCAGTGGCCAACCCAGCTCTGGGACATGCCAGGGGACGCAGCCTTGTGCAAGTGCTCCACTTCATGGAGGATGTGTCTCCTCCAGCCCAGATTGCTATCACCAGCAAGGACGATGGAGGGAAATGGAGTTAGCTCACTACAGAAGGGGAACACAGAGGGGATTCGTAGGGCATCCTGCGAATCATGAACAGCCTGGCTCTCTGTGGGTTTCTCAAGGAGCTGGGCTACCCTCTCTCAGGCACTCTGGGGAAGGAAAAGCCCATGAGAACTTAGACCAATCCCTCAGTGTCCTTCCCAGAAATCGCCCATCTGAGGTCTGTTGGGGAGGAAGGGTCATAGCCGCTCAAAAACTCGTCCATCCAGAAAGCAGCTGTGAGCCCGTCCTGCACCATGCTAAGTTTTGAGTATTTAAAATGGTGCATTCCAGGAGGCTTTCGTGGGCAGGCTGGCTTGGACACTTCCAGGAATGGGGAGCTCATGACCTGCAAAGAGCAGCCTACCCACACCTGGACGAAGCTTAGCCTCCTCAGAAATGCTCAGCCCTCGCCAGCATGGCTACACAACTGCCTCCCAGCAAACAAAGACCGACAGGTGGGCCCAGGGACGCCAGCCGCAGCTCTGACCCCCGCCGCAGCTCTGACCCCCTGGCATTCTTGAAAGCAAAACGACACCCCTCCACATTCAATGACCCCCTGAAAAGTTCCCAGACCTGGGCTAGGCCAACAACCAAAGGGTGAGGAGCTGCCTCCCATGAAGGCATTCGCACACCAAGGAGGAGACAGGAATCTCCCCTAAGCCACCATCCCCAGGAAAGGTGCAGGGGAATTGGGACAGCACAAAGCCAACCCACAGCCGTGGCCCAGGTGGCCTACAGGCTGGGCTGCTCACGCGGGCTCAGGCCCCAGGGAGCAGTTTTCCGGCTGTACACGCAGGGGATAGCAGTGCCGGCTCACAGGGCCGCCATGCGCCTGCAGGAGATCCACCATCCCCAGTGGCCACTCGGTGCTCACCACTCACCAGGGCTTGCCACCTGCCCCTCTCCCACCGCTAAGCAGAAGACAGGGCGGGTCAGGAAGCCCAGAGACTCCTGCTCAGAGAAGCCAAAGGGTCTAGGGATTGGGTCAAAAGAGAGAAAAACAGAGTCTGTAGGAAACGAAGCAGGCAGAGGTCAGGAAGGACCGAGAAGGAAGGAGGTCAACTGCAGCTGCCAGGCGAAAGCCTCTAGAAGCAGGCCCACCCGGCCCACCCTGGCCGCAGGAGCCTCCAAGGACGTAACAGCACAACGCAGGCTTCCCCTCTCCCTGCCCAGGCACCTGCAAGATCCTGTTCCCACGCTGCCATCTGCAGGGACCACAGCCCACCAATGAGTTGCAAAATCTAGGCAGTCACCGCCAGTAAGTGACAGGAACGAAAGTAAACAGGACAGAAGGTGGCAGAGCGCAGAGCATTTATAGGGCAAGTATTGTGTTAAGGTTTTCAGCCACGTGTACGTGTGTGTTACACAGGAGGAGCACCCCTAAACATGTACGATACAAAAAAACGCAAAAACTGAAAACCTGAAATATCTAAAGCTCAAAACACTTTGACCACCAACATGATACCACAGGTGGGAAATTTCACACCATGGAATTTTGTTTCATGCACAAAATTACTTAAAATATTATATAAAGTCACTATCAGGGTACATGTGTGAGGTATACAGAAGACATAAATGAATGTCATGTTCCGACTTGGGTCTCATTTTGTTTATGCAAATATCCCAAAATCCAAAAAAGTCTGAAATCTGAAACATGCTGGTCTCAGACATTTTAGATAAGAAATTATAAATACACACACACACACACACGTTTACATGGACTAGAATCAAAAATGTCAGCATGCTAAACATATGCTTTGGTGACACACCTCCAGTTTTAGGTAGACAGAGACAGGTACTGTTAGTCTACTTTCCCTTACCAACATACCTGAGGTCATCAACTTATCAAGAGGAAAGGTTTATTTCGGCTCATGGTGGTCTCATTGCTGGGGCCTGAGGGAGTGTGTGGAGGAAGCCGCTCACTTCATGATTCCCAGGAAGCAGAGAGAGGGAAAGGGCCGAGGTCCCAACATCCCTTCAAAGGCACGTCCCCAATGACCTGCTTTCCTCCCACTAAGCCCCACGTCCTACAGGTCCCACTACCTCCCGATGGTGCCATGGGGACACTTATCCAAACTGCAGCATATACATGTCACTTACACATGCCTTCACAGACACACACATAGGTCCTGTCTCCACCTTGGTTTTGCACGCATGGACACACAGAGCAGGAAATGGGCCCCTGGCTGTGACTGACAGTTGGAAAGGACTCACAGCCTTGGATGGTGGCATCCTTCAAGAGAGCTCCCTGGGGGGAGGGCCTGTGGGTGGGCTGGTGGCCCCTGTGCCTGCAGGGAGTGGGCAGGCAGTAGAAGCAGAAGGTGTGGCCATCCACAGCAGTTCACATCTGGAGAGGAGCAGGCTGGTAACTTCCTCCCTGGAGACACAGGGACGAAATTGATCCTAAATGTAACCACTAAATCCTGGTGACATTACTTCTAAAATATGGAAAGGGGCTTTCATAGGTACCAACCCCTTTGCATCCACGAGAAGATCCCAGTCCTCTACACAGCACTTAGAAGCATGCTCTACCTGGGGAAGTCCTCGTTTCCAGGAACCCGGCAGTCACGTGCTCAGGAAGCCGAGTCTCCTAGCACTCTCCACAGCTATGGCTTCTGGGGGAGGTACAAACGGCAACAGCCCGGGGAATATCAGCCCAGGGACGGAGGCCTCATGCACAACTCACAAAGAGATCCCTGGACGTTTTGCTTTGTAAAGAAAAGTTCTAGGCACCAAATAATCTTCATTCACAGCAAAATATCTGAGCCCCGAACTCTAGGCAGGCGCACTGCTGGTCCATATGTTATACAGTGGGGTCCAGTGAGGTTGGGTGGGCACTCCCTGCTCAGTCCCCACCCACCCATCATGTTGGGAGTTCCCTGGTTGGTGTTCATATCTTCCTCTTTTCTTCCCCTGAGGCCCGCCATTTGTCTCAGGGCACAAGGAGGGGCACCCAGGGTTCCCTGTGCCCTTGAAGGTCAGGCTCGGACCTCCCCTGTCAGCACCAACTCTCCCTCTCCTCTCTTCCTCCCACACTCTGGCAATTAGAGAATCTCAAATCCAAGAAACCGGTGGTAATTAAGGTTGTTGAACTCTTAGCAGGGAGCCCCACTCATCCTGAGCTGCCTGGAACCGTTGAGATTTAACACTGAAAGCCCCACATCCAAGGAACTCTCAGGCGGAATCTGGACAGTTGCTCTCCCTAGCCACAGGAAAGTACTGCCATCATCTCCTCCTCTGAGACACAGAATAGAGACACCAAGGTGCAATGCACTTTCCCAGGTCACCCAGCTAGAGAGAGTGGACCTGGGATTCCAACCCAAGCTCTGACCCCAGGACACTGCCCTCCACTCCCCTGCTCCGTGCCTCCTGCCCTCCGCAGCACTTCCCAGCTTCAGCCCTGTACTTCCAAAATGTGGCCACAGGAACAGAGGTCAAAGTGCTGGGGCCACAAGCCAAGGAATGCAGTGGACTCAGAAGCTGGAGAGGCAGGGGAACGGACTCTACTGGAGCCTCAAGGAGGAACTGGTCCCGCTGACTCCCCTGTGACATCCCAGTGAGAACCATTTCAGACTTCTGAGCTCCAGAACTGTATGATTAAATGTTTGTGCTGTTTTAAGCCTCTGTGTGGGACTCGTTACAGCATCCATTGGAAAATAATAGTTTTTGTTCACCCTCAAGAATCTTATAATCTAGTAGAAAAAAGCGCAGCAATCATCCATAGTGCACATCAGATATTTATGCAAGACTGAAGCATGGTGGCAGCGACTAGCTGCTGTCTGCCAGCACACAGCAGATCACCACTGTAACAGGCGGCATGTGACAACTCATGCTGACAAAGTACGTTTCCCTTTTAAACCTCTGCTACACTTGGCAGGTGGCAGTCGTCAGAACTGGCACCAACACTCTGGTATTGCTGGGTGAATTTGAAGGCAGGAGAACTCACGACCTGTAAACACAGTTTGTTTGGAAAGAAAGAATTTAAATGTATTTTTATTTTTATTTATTTATTTGGTACTGGGATTGAACCCAGGGGTACTGAACCACCAAGCTGCATCCCCCAGCCCTTTTTATTTTTTGAGACAAGATCTCACTAAATTGCTGAAGCTGGTCTTGAACTTATGATCCTCCTGCCTCAGCCTTCTGAGTCACTGGGATTATAAGCGTATCCTACTGTGCTCAGGTAGAATTTTAAATTTTGAATTTGTTGCCAGTATTAAAAATGCTGAAGATGTGATATGAAAATAAAGATTTTATTTTCCCTTTAAAAACACCAGGAGACCTGGCAACATGGAGTCCCAGATTCCCACTGGTGACACTCTGCTGGCCACGGCTGCCTCTGCAGAAGGGCCCGTCTCTTGCACCTGCTCCGCTGACCCTACCAGCAAGCACTCTCGGGGTGAAAGCTGTCAGGAGGATGTCCAGAGAAACGGCCTCCCCTAACTGCTGGGTTTTCTCTGGCCTGGGCCTGTGAGCTCCTTGAGGTAGCCTGTTTTGTTCTTTAAATAGACTCCAAGGTCCCAGAACCACCAGTTCCCGCCGTGGACCAGCACCACCCCTTAATGGGCCAGTCTGGACTTGGCCACGTCCCATGCGGGCTCCTCGCTGGCATCCAGCAGTAAGACACACCACCATGCTCCTTGCTGGGGAGACTTAATACAAACCCAGCGGCCAACCAGAACCCAGAAGAGTTTCATGTGAAAACCAGAGAATGTGAGCTGGTCCCCAAGGCTCGGGAAAACTGCAGAGGACAGATGGCAACTTGTCTGAGCACGCCCCATGGCTCAGCACAGTTGAGGGACCCTGGAGCCCCAGCACTGCGCTCCACTGGGCTCCAGCACTGCAGAACATTCTGTTCTAGGAGGAAGGAGGACACAGCCCGGATTGTTCCAGAAATGTCCCCCTTAGTGCAGCAGGCAGCACCCTCAGGACACTCTGCCAGAGAACTGCAAACGAGAGGGGGATAACTAGGTCAGCCAAGGGCACCCAGGGACCTGTCCTCTTGTGTCACAAACACCTGGGGTTGGTCCTGGAAGCTGGGAAGCCATGATTAATTAAAGAGAGTGAAACAAACCCAGTCCTTGCATCTGTTTGGGGACCCAAAGCTTGCAGAGTGAACGCACCACCGTGGGGTGGGGAATCAGGGACGAACTTGGAACATGGTAGGAGGGGGCCAAAGACACATGCTGGGGGCCAAGAGAGTGTCAGGCCTTCCCAGGGCCTGGACAGAGTCCCTGCAGCCTGGAGGTCATTTGTCCTTCCACAGGCACAATGAAGTGGACAGCCCACAGCAGACAGCCACGGGGAGACACCGGAAGTGATTAGGCCCCAGCTCTCGCCAGGCAGGGACACACACGGCTTCACACAGGTGATGTATCCCGCCAGCCCAGCCAGGGTTTGTAGAGGTAGGCACCTTGGAGGGGTTCTTTTTATCCACGCTGTACACAGGACTGGACCCAAAAGAGAAGCCTCCACCCCAAGCCTAAGATTGAAGGAACTCATCCACGGCTTCCGGGCTACTGTGTACAAGGCACTGTCTGTCTCAAGGTCTGGCATGTAGCAGGGAAGAGACAGACAGAGGGAGGAAGGAAGAGAAGGAGGAAAGAGGTAGGGGAGGAAGAGGAGAGGGGAAGAATGCAGGGGAAGGACAAGGAAAGAAAGGAAGGAAGAAAAGAGTGTAGCCCCGTTCGTGGGAAGCCAGGTGACGGTGCTGGCCAGCAGGCTCTGGGGCTAGAGGCTGGAAGCAGGTGTCCACAGATTCTTTGGGGGACAGAATTCAAGGGGCCTGGAACTTGCTTAGGAAAATAATATCATTTTCACACTCATTAATATCTAGCTAAAATTAGTATTTCCTTCCTGGGGAATAGACAGGACACACAGCAGCAAGAACACTCCCTAACACTTGGTCACTGATTAGAAATCCAGTCTTTCACAAAATGTTACATTTGCTCCCAAGACCTCAGAAAAGCATGCTTGTCCATCACTACTTTGAAATTAGCTGTTGGAGGTGTCAATAAAGCTGATTTCAGAGTATGTTATAAAGTGTCAGTATAGCTTATTGCAAAGTGTTATAAAGAAGAGCACACATTTCTCAAAAAGTATTTGATAACTCTAACAGTATTGACTTCCCTTGTGACCCAGAGTATTGGCATTTAAAAGCAACCCTAACTTGGAGTCTGTAGAACTCAGGGCAGCCAGAAAGGGAAGAAGCCCAGCCCTGTCAGAAGCTCAGGCACAGAGCTGAGGACACACAGGTCACCCCGGTGCCACCCAGCTTGTCGCAGGCAAGCTGAAGGCGGACTCCGGGAAGGCTGCGGGGAGCTGGCTGCTTCTCGGGCATCCATCAAAATCTGCACCACAGTCACACTTTATAATAACCGAACTGACTCAAAGCCTTTCTGCGGAGAGGAGATGGCTGGTTATAAATATGTTTTATCGTCACGTAACAGTTTACAGACAGTAAGCGCGCCACCGCGCTACAAGCCCGGAACTGCTAGGCTGGCAAGCTGGGTGTGTTGTCATTTTTTAAATTAGGAAACTGAAACCCAAACTCAATGCCTTGCCTGAGTCACTCAATCCATCTGCTGGTGGTAGAGCGAAGCCTCGCGGCTGTCTTCTGAATTCCCGCACCTGGCAGGGCTGCAGCTCCTGTCCGGCCGCGCACACCTGCGTGTGCTGCGCATGCGCCCTGGGGTGGCCACGCCACCTGCCCAGGCCCGCCGCCCCTGCCCAACCCTGCGTGTTGAACTTAGGCGGGTGGGACGGCATGTGCTGGTGATCCTCGGGACAAGTGTGCACAGGCTGGCCTGGGAGTCGCTCTCTCCTCGCAGCTTGGCACGACCCACCGTCTATGCCTGCAGGGTGGAGGGCATGCGGAGCCTGGAAAGGCAGCATTAGCTAAATAAAAAGGGAAACCCGCACAGCCACCCTCTTCCTCCAGGGTAGCTGGGGAAACGCGTAGGAGCCAAAGGCACTCCATTTCCCGACGCCTCTGCCCTTGTAGTTGCTGCAGCTGGGTCCCTCATCAAAATCCAGCACCTGAGAGGGAGGGCTCAGGTTTCTGGTCCTCACTGCTGAGGACAGCAGGTTGGAGGCCTGGTGAGGGTCAGTCTCCAGGGGATGCAGCTTCAGATCCCCCATGGCAGTGATAGGAAAGACATTTTTTCTCCCGTTTTAGATTCAGAATCACGATTTCCCCAGTGTAGGCTGAGTCCCTGCCTGGGTCCTGGTCCTGAGCCCTCATAACCCCACTTGGCCCTGTGTAGGATGGAATGCGTCCAGGCCCTGCACATTCTGGATGAGTCTGGATTATGCTGGGGCCATGTTCTGCAGGCATGATTACCCATCCCCCCAAAATAGGACCCTGAAGGCAAACACAACCTTGTACCCTCTGACTTCTTAAATCTCCCTCCAATTTCTGGGAAGTGCTTGTCACAGAATTAAATGGGGCAGAGCTGGGACATTTTTTCTTAGGATACAAGGTCCTGTTTAAACTACACTGTGTTTTGAAAACTCCCTGTGTTTAGCATCAGTCAATCTCCTGAGTGTGTCGGGGTGGGGGGAGTGGGGGCCTCATGACTCAACCTGGCAGGTTGCACAAGCCTTGTTCGTGTGAGATGAGTGAGAATCAGGAGCACAGGTTTCAATGAGCCTCTGCATATCATCAGGCACGGGAGAGCGAATCTGCTTTCCCAGGACGGGAGGCCACTGCTCCCTTCAGCTCTTTAGCAGAATACAGCCCCTTGGGCAGGTGTGTTTCCAGGGAAGGTTGCTGTGGGGAAAGCCCAGGTCTCACCCCCTATTTTGCTAACTTCCTGCAGGCTCTGACTTTCTCCACAGCTGCCCACAGCCTGTGCCTTTAGCCTGAGTCCCACGAGGACAGGTGTGCTTGCTCTACTACTGGCTGTCCCAACTTGTGATGGTTCATCTTACCATTTTTCAACTTTGAGATGTTGCAAAGTCAAGATGCAAGAAACCTTACTTGGAATTTTGAATTTGGATCTTTTCCCAGGCTAGCAATACACAAGACAGTCTTCTCTCAGCTCGCTGGGCAACAGCAGTGACCCGCAGCTCCCAGTCAGCCCTGTGAAAAGGAGGGAAACATTGACGCTCTGGGTGCTGTGTGGCTAAGCTAGGGCACGTGGTAGGCTAAGTGTGCTGAGAACTTTTCCTTTGTGATATTTTCAGTGCGCGCCAGCTTTATTAGGACGCAGTCACATGGCAAGTCAAGGAGTATGCGGAATTGGAAGCACAGAGCCCACGTCCACTGCTCCATGGCTCATAGAGAGCTACTCACAGTGCTATCTGGGACAAAACCAGACAATCCTAGATGGCCCCTTCACAGTGACTTGGACATTCGCCTCTCTGATCCGGTCTGATCATTTACTGACACTGCCACCCTCAGCCACCACCGTTCCCAGCCCACCCCTGCCTGTTCCCTCCCAGCCCTGGCTCTCCAGACACAGAGCAGCTCTTGCCCTGGGTGAGTATTTGGCCCTTTGGGTCCCTCTTGAGTTCTTGCTTATTACCCACTGACAGTGCTGTCGGGGAGGGGCAGGGCCAAGGTTGATTGTATTTTCATTCCCTTAAGCTGCTCAGCATGAGGAGAGTTTTCATGGTGAAGGGGCTCAGTGAGGATTTGTCGGGGTACAGTGTGAGGCCCATCGTCACGCTGCTGCTGAGGAACATCCGTCCGGCTCTGCAGACACCTTCAGGATGGATCAACAGGGCATGGGTCCTGCAGTCTGGAGTGAGCTTTAGATCCTTCACAAAAACAGGAAGCCATAGCCTCCCCTGGAAACCAGGCCTCGTGGTCATCCTGCCTCCAAGGACATTCTCACGGGCCCTTCCACCTGTCCTGTTGGGGATAGAGCGAGCTTGGCCTTTGGGGTCAGGAGACCTGTGTTCAAGGCCCACTCCACACTTGTGTCAACATTACTAGAACTCTTAACCTACGGGACATTGGTCACTCCCCTCCTCTGGCCTTGCACACCCAGTTCCTCCCCATCCTGCACCCCACCAGGGGGGTGCTTCCTCATCCTTGGGAGGCGTGTGAGTCTGGATCCTGGAGAATGGGGACAGCCCAGGGAGGCCTTGCAGAGGAGAAGTGAGCTGTCATAGCGAGCAGCGGAGCAAGTAGATGGGTTCCAGGCTGGGATCCGAACCCAGGCTGATGCCAAGGACCGTGCTCTCAGACACTGTGACTCTGTCTCCAGGCAGAGGCATGGAGCCCCTGCCAGCCGGCTCCACAAGGCTCCAGCTGGGCCCTTTCCCCCAAAGTGGACCAGATGCAGAACTGTGCACTTGGAAATGGATCCCCAAGTCAACGTCTGAAGCTCAAATCTGCTTTGATTCTGCCCCGTGACAAGTCCATGGGGGTCTAAGTGGTAGTGGCAGCGATCTGACGGGGAGGGGCGTGGCCTATGGCGGGATGGAAACCAGACAGGGGCTCCCGGCCCTCGGGGCCTGCGGTCCGCAGGGTCTGCAATTAATTAAGACTGAAGGAGCTGAATAAGCCTTTTGTGGATCAAAGCGCTCGTTGGAAACCCAGCTGACAATCCCAACAAGACGGGCTTCATGGCTCCTTATGAGAAAGCCGTTAATTCGCGGAGGACTGAAGAGGAGCTTTGTGCAGTCCTCGTGTGAGCACCAGACTCAGGTCACAAACAGCAGCCGCCCGGACTGGCTGCAGCCAAGGCCGCAGGTGGAGAAGGCCAGAAATAACACGGCGCTGCAGCCCGGGAGGGTGGTCAGGCTGCTCGGTCATGGAGTTCCTTACGGAAAAAGACACACACATCCCAGCCAGCAGGACCCACAGAGCCTTGAGACTGGCCACAGACTATGCCGAGCCCCCCCCCCGGGGAGGCAGCAGGCTTCTCAGGTTCCCTTAACCAGCCATATAAAAGGTGACTGAAAACACAAAGAAATCCCTTCCCTTCACATCGCGGCTGCACACTGTGTTCACCCAGAGCTTTGATGGCTCCCAGACCCAGAGATGCCCATGTAAGTGGCCTGGGGACAGCCTACACCCTCCCCAGGGGCAGTGGGTTCCTGGCGTTCCCCACCCTGTGACTTGTTTTGGAATATGAGTCTCTGTAGGTATCACTAAGGTAAACAGCTCTTAAATCTGCATTCCGGGGGCCGTACATCCAATGACCAGAGTCCTCATAAGACACAAAGGAGGAGACAGTGTTGAGAGCCACACTAAGTCGGGATGGCGCCTGGCATTTTGCCAGAAGGAGTGGTTGGGAGGTGACGCCAGCGAGCCCTTGGGATGATGGTGATTAAGTTAAACTGTGTATAATTATTGGGATGGTGACTGATTGCTGTAACTGGATGATGCTGGATTGGGGCCAGCTGTGTATTCAGCTGTGTATGTGAACCTCTGCTGTCCGGCAGTGGGGCGGCTCCTGCTACCTCGGGTGCCCACTACTTTTGAGTTCTTGCGGAGTTCCCGTTGAGTCCCTGTTGAGTTCCCGTGGAGTTCGCGTAGGTTCTCGAATGAAGTTCGTTCCTGTTTGAACCTACAAGTGGCTCGTGACCTCCCGGTTATTTTGTGCCAAGCCAGACTGCAGAAAGACAGAGAGAAGGCGATGGAGGAGAGGCAGAGAGCCATGTGATGTGGTACAGGACAAGAACCCCAAGGATGATGGTGACCAGGGGGTTGATGAGGACAGAGCAGAGCCTCCCACAGATCCAGCCCTGCCTGTGCCTTGGCTCGAGGGAGTAAAGGTCTGTGTTCTGAGCCTCCCAGTTGGTGGAGCTTGTCACAGCAGCCCTGGGACAGGGTACCCAGGTGATCATCAGGACATGTAGCCTCCAGTGCAATGAGATGGAGATTCATCTGGGATCTGGGTCTAGGACTGCCTGTGCACACCCCCTGAGCTGTGGCCCCAAGCCTGGCTGTGCACGAGGATCCACTCTGTAAAATTCCAGCCGGGCCCTGTGCATTCTGATTTCATGCTCCGCGTGGAGCCCTGTGGGGTGTTTTGAAAAGCCCCCACATGCTCCGAGGCAGCCAGGGCTCTGAACAGTGGCCAAATCAGGGCTTTGGAAGGTCATGCTCAGCTATTCCTGTGGAGAGGTGGCCACAGGCCCCACCTGGACTCCAGAGGGGCCCAGGATGAGGCAGGGATGAGGAGGTAGCCTCACCACCACCCTCTGTTTCCAGTCACCTGGGGGGCCTCGGACGCACACTGTGCTTGGACGGCCTCCATCTGGTCCCTTCAGCCTGGCAAGGGTCTTTCCTGCATTGCCCTTGGAGAAGAAACCACTGCAGGATGAGCACAGACAGGTAGGAGAGGCAGCCACAGCGGACCCACAGTGACATTCCCATGCTGGCCCTTGGGAGCTCTGGGTCCTTGAACCCCCTGCAGACTCTCTGAGCCTCAGTCTCCCCACCTGTAAAACAGCTTCATCTTGCCAGCTTCTCAGCGTTGCCGGCAGCTTCAGTGCCAACACAGTGCACCTGGCGTAGGCAGAGCCACGGTGATAATCTCCATAGCCAGCCTACACCAGAGGTCGTGGGTGGCACTGTGCCCTGGACCTAAAAGGTGCATGCTGGCCGCCTGACCCCCAGGACCTCAAAACGTGCCTGTATGTGGACACTGGTACTTTAAAAAGGTACTTGAGGTGAAATGAGGTCATTGGGTGTTCCCTATTCACAATAAGAAGAGGACATTAAAACAGAGGTGCACAGAGGGACAATCGTGCTTGGCCAGTTCCAGGCCAAGGATAGAGGCTTCAGGAGGCTGAGGCAGGAAGATCACAAATGAAAGGCCAGCCTCAGCAACTTAGTGAGACCCTGTCTCAAAATAAAAAATAAAAAGGGCTGGGGATGTGACTCAGTGGTAAAGCGCCCCTGGGTAAGTCCCAAGAACC
>NW_025999968.1:58469911-58476976 GCF_001458135.2 Marmota marmota marmota
ACTGGGGAATGAACCCTCATGTGCTTAACCACTGAGCCCCATCTCTAGCCCTTTTTATTTTTCATTTTGAGACAGGGTCTCACTAAGTTTCTTAGGGCCTCTCTAATTTGCTGAGGCTGGCTTTGAACTTGAGACCTCCAGCCTCAGCCCCCAGAGCTGCTGGGATTATAGGTGTGGGCCACTGCACTTGGCTTATTGTTGTCTCTTTGCATTGAGAAAAATAAAGCTAAAAGAAAGTGAGGCCCATCCAGCCTCATACGTCAGGTTAATGTCGGAGTCAGAGGGAAACAGGGTCTCTCCCCTGCCACACCCATGCCGGGGCTCTGGTGCTGGTGGCTCCCTCCGAGGCAGGTGGCCCTGGAGCCAGGGGAGGCTCTCCTCCCCACAGGTGAGCCACGGCCTGTGGACCCACTGTTCTGTCCCCGGCGCCTGGAGCAGAGGGTTTCCCGTCCTCACCACGTCATCTCGGGGATGAAGATGAAGGGGAAGCACCTGAGGTGGCGGTGGGGCTGTGGGATCCCAGTGAGTACCCTGGCTGAGGGACCCTCCAGAGGAGGCTCTTCTGGCAGCTGGGGGAGGGTGTCTTAATTAAGAAGGGGACAGGCTGGGGGGCCCCCTGGAAGAGCCAGACCCTGGGTCTCCTGCACCGATCACTGCTCTAGCACCAGTGCTCTCCCGCTGTGTGTAGAGACCCGCAGAGTCTCAGCATCGTCACCAAAGCGGTCAGAGGGACCCTGAGAACAGTCCAGCCACAGTCTTCGAGGACAGATGAGACTCTCCATTCCACAACAGGAAAGCCTCCGCCCAGGAGGTTCCACTTGGCCTCAGCCTCCCTCTGCAACAGGACCAACACCTCTCCTTCCAGGCTGCAGGGAGACAAGACCAAGCCGCCCCAGGAAGCTCAAGGCCCGGGGCCACACAGCAGCTGCTCAGTTAAAGGCCACGGGAACCTCACGCCCGGGGACTTGACGCTGATGCTAGATGCAGCCAGGGCCAAGCCCCACCCCGATTCTAGAACTCTGTACAACACTCATGGCACCTACCTTATTTGGGAAGTTGACTCCTATGCTCCCAGATCCAGCCTCTGGGCCTGACCTCTTCCCTCTGCCTCCCGTCCTCCCCTCTGCTACCTGCCCCAGGGGGACCAGGAGAGGGCAGCTCCTTGAGTCTGGCTGCCTCCCAGGCCACAGGCACGGTCCGTAAGAGTGGGTTGAATTATTTCTCCATGGGCAGCTGCCCCAACCGATTCCTCTGAAGGTTCGATTTTGATTTCTGGGTGTCAAAAACAAAACTCTTCTTTACAGATTGAGGGACAAATGAGCCAGCCTGGTCCAGGGCTAACTACTGGTGCAGGGACACCAGACAGGCATCATTTACAACAGTGAAAATCAGTGGGCGAGCGACAGGAGGCTGACCATGCACGCTGGAGAGAAAAATTAAGTCCACTCATTAAAAAATAGGTCATGGTCATCACAGGGCAGAAAAACTGAAGCTGAGAAGCTGCCCGTGATGGCCCAGAACAGTCTGCACACCAGGGTCCCTTCAAGTGTGGAAAGATCCTCCCCAAACCCTCAGCAGCACATTCAAGTACCAGGGAGGGACGGGGGTGTTTTCCCTTTTAATAAATACACTTTCTAAAAGGAACAATCACTAATACTTCCATAACAGTGACCCTCTTTAAATAAATTGAAGAAAACACTGCCCCTCCCTTAGCTTAGCCCCGGCCTGCAGTGAGTCAGGCGGCCTTCCCAGGAGCCCTGAGAGGTCCTGGGGAGCTTCCCAGGTGCCAGGAAACCACTCTGTACAAAAGAGCCACCTCTCCTGGCTCCTACCTCACCCTGAGTCTCAGCCCGTAGCCATGTGTGGAAACAGGACAGCGTCCTCTGGGAGTCCTGCCTCTGGGAGTGAGGGCCCCGTGCCTGGCCAGGAGGCCCCGGAAGGGCCCGGGGCAGGTTGGTGTCCTGAAAGGCTCAGGAGCAGAGCCACAACCTCACTAGAAGTCACACGGAGGCGTGCCACTCTTAAGTGACCGCTCTACTTCTCTTTAAAGGCCATCTTCCAGTGGCTGGCCCCAGCTCTTGAGCAGAAGTTGAGTTTGTCCCATAGTCATCTTGAAACTCAGAAAGCAAAGCAAGCCCTACCCAGAGGAGACCAGGATTGCTTATTATTTCATCATTTCATTCTTTAAAAACTTCTCAGAGTGCCCTGGCGAGGACGGTTCTTCTTTCAGGCTGGCTAATGCAGTGCAAGCCCCCTCTCTCTAAGCAGGGCCTGTCTTTCTCTTGAATGGAAGGAACCATTCTGCTTGTCTGTTCGCTTCCTCATTGGGGACACTCAGGAACATGCGTTCCTGCTCTCCTGGTATTGGACGTGTGTCAGTCCAGCTGTGAGCAAATGGAATGGAGGCTAAGAGGCTTCGCCAGGGACACGTCACATCTGCAGGAGGCTTGAGAAACCACGGCTCGTCCTTCTTTTCTCTTGTCCAGACACGAGTGTGTCTCCAAAGAGACGTCTGCCTGCCCAGCAGTGGACGAAGGCACTGTGAAGGGCAGAAGGCTCTTGGTGGCCCCAGGAAACACACTGGAAGGAATCCGCAGGGTGGCTGCTTGGGACACGGAAACAGAGGACCCCAGTCACCATCGATGGCAGGATGAAGGTCCAAGATCACCTGGGCCTGTGGCACCCCACCACATCACGAGGACAGTGTCCAGCTCTGAGCTTTCTCCACCTCTCTGGGGTTCTGGACCTTCAGAAGCCTTTGGGTGAATGAAGGATTCTGCACAGAGGGACCCCTTTCTTTGTCTCGCCTCAACCTGACCCAAAAATAGATGAGCAACATATTTAGCAGAAAAGTTCAGTGTCTAGATGCCATGGCTGACATGGAACTCTGCCCCAGTTGGGATAAGCCAGGAAAGCACAGCAAGGGCCACCTACACAGCCCCAGGGTGGGCACCGCCACCCTGGGTGTTAACGCCCACCACCCGCCCCTCACCACCAGAGGGCGACTCCCGAGTTCACACTGAGCCACGAACAGCCCTCCTGGTACCTGATACTTTCTTCTGAAGAAAGATGCCCCTCTCTGACCCTACTTTATTGAGTCCTTATGAGCTTAGAGTAATGGCAGTTTTTAAATCTGTGCCCTTTTGAAGTTTTCCCAAGCCCTCCCTCTCTGCCAGAAGAGGCACATTTCACTCTTCCCCAGTCCTCCTGAGTCTCCTCTGGAAACCGAAAGCTGGGAACTTTCTACTGTGACCTTTGGAGTCTCTGGCACACGATTTCCTATTCTCATTTTCTTCCTTGGCCTCCATCTCCAAAAACAGCAACAGTGGATGAACTCAGGGCCCACAGGGCCCTCGGAGAGAGGCGAGGTAGGAATGAAGAACAGGTCAGGAGTGGAGACCCGGATGCCCGACCCCCTGGCCCCAGGCTCAGCTCTGCCCATCCTGGGCACACAGCTGGCTTGTCCTGTGGGCAGCAACTGGGTTTTCCCACTGGGTTGTTGAGAGAGATGATCAGATAAAACCCCAAAGGTTCTTTCCAGCCCAAGTCAGGACTCTGTGACTGCTAGTTGCCCCCAAGTGCTGAGGACCAACATCAGCACAGAACAGGCTGGAACAGGCCCAACTGCAAAGACACTGCCCAAGGTCTGGTGTTGGGTTGAGAATGGAGAATCCAAGCACTCCCCAGACAGGGCGGGGTGGGGCCGTGCAGTTGCAGGGTCCTACTGTGCAGCAAGAGCCACCCTGAGCCTGGTGCCAGCCAGACCTGAGGGTGTGAGGTTCAAGCCAACTGCAAAGAAGTAACCAAAGCCTTGGTTGGCAGAGAAGTCACTGTCCTCTCCAAGTGACATATCCCTCAGAGCACATCTAAATCCTTCAAAATCTCACACTGTGCAGAGACTGCCAAGAAAAATGTGTCCCCTCGCATTACAGCATGAACCTCAGAGGAGAGGTAACTAGGCACAGGACCACCAGCCAGGGAGTGACGGCGGATAGCGGGAGGTTCAGGAGACACGGAGAAAAGTGCCCACAGGGAAACTGTGACGTTGATTATTAAGTTGCAAAAGATTTGAAGCCCAGATAAATAACCATGAGCCAATATGGGCCAAGGAAAGAATGACTTGTGTGATGGCAGAAGGCAAATCCTTCCATTAATGCTTATAAACAGGCTTTTTAATAATTTCTCCCAAAGAAACTTGAGGGCAAGTCCTCAGTGCAGCCCACGGGTGGGAGGCAGTGGCTGGCTTGAAGCCTCTGGGCATCTCTCCAGGTTCCCAGGGAACAGAGACTGTGCTGGCAGGGTGGGGAGGCCCAGCAGCCCCCAGGTCCCACCAGCCATGCTATGGTTCCTGCTGTTTCTAATGTGACAGATGAATGTCCCAGACAGTTCTTTGGGGTGGGGAAGTGAGGAGGTCTTAAAAAACCTGAAGGAGAATCCCACCACAAACCCATCCATTCCTCCAGATAACACTGGGTGAGCACCTGCAGTCCGCACAGCTAGAACCAGGAACAAAGCTGGCCGCTGGACGCTGGGCAGGACAAGGGCACCAGGCGGCTACAGGTGTAGGCAGGCTCATCAGAGCTTCCAGAGGAGGAGGCAGACCGTGTCTGGTGCCTAAAGAACAGAGCTCTGATCTGTGGCTGGGCCTGGGGAGTGGGGACACACTGATGGTGTTCTTGGGGGCGATGGCATAGACGCTGGGTGGTGGCTGTAGAGACGGGCATGACCAAAACACACCAGGAACTTAGTTAGCTGGCCATGGGGGCCACGGAGGGAGAGAGCCCAGGGAGAACTGCCGGCAGAGGGACCCCGAGCCACATCTGCCAGGCCAAGGGGAGGAGGCACCGCAGGTGGCCATGGGCAGCCTGAGGCCTGGAGCCTGCCCCCTGTGCCCACCCTCCCTGTGAGGCCTGGGGCTGTGAAAGGGAATTTCTTTAAAGTTGAGTCCCAAAAGAAAGAGGCTCAGCCTCTGGGAGTCCCTTGGTCCTCCCCCGGGGAAGTAGAGGCAAGGCCCTGCCTCCCCCATCCCACTGACTACAATCTGGTGCGGTGTTCTCCCTTGTCTCCTGCTCCCAGCCTCTCCTCTCCTTTCCCTCCCTCCCTCCCCGGTGGCCATCCTGCCCTGTGCCAGCTTCCAACTCTTGTGCTCTGCGCATGCTCCTTGGGGACCAGCCTCCTTGACACTGGGCCTCTCTGAGGCCTCCCTGGCACCTGTTTCCTCTGCCTGCACCCTTGAGCCTCAAAGCTCATCAGATGGGCTTCACAGCTGTCCTGGCCAGGAACCCTGCTGTCTCTGAAAGGCAAATGAGCACTCCGAAGATGACCGCAGGCAGGAGAGACTTGGTTCCTTTTCCCGGGGCCTTCGCACAACATTAGGGAAGTGAGAGACACAGTCCGGCAACAAAGCAGAAGTGAACTCTGAGGGCCTGGAGCAAGACTCCTGAGGCTCAGAGTTTAACCAGGAAGCTTTCCCTTCTGGTGACCGTGGCCAGGCCTCCTGTGGGATGGATGCCTGAAGGCAGCAGGATGTCCCCACATGGTCCCAGGGCGCACGTGACCCAGGTCACACCAGCACTACCAGGAGCCCTCAGCCCAGAGCTAAGACAGCACTGCAGCGGTGCTCCCCGCAGCTGGCCAGGGGCCTCGACATGGGCACTGCGAGGGTGGCCTCTCCCACAGGCCCCCCGGCGTTTCCAGATGTGGAAGCCAGAAGGACCTTACAGCAAAGCCAGGAACCAGGAAGCTGCGGCCAGAGGACAGCCTGGGCCAGGTAGCCAGACCCTGACCTTTAAAGATAAGAAATCTGTGCCTATATCAAGAACATAAGTTAAAAACAAAACAAGGATATTTGCTTTGGGGTGGCTGTCTTCTATTTTGGTTTTTCGTGTTTGTTCTGAGTTTGCTGTTGTTGAGTTCTTCTATACGTTGGATATCCATCCCTTGTCAAATGCACAGATGTTCTCTCCCACCCACAGATCCTCTCTTCAGTCTGCTGATTGTTTTCTTTGCAGCATTTGCAACATGGGTGAACCCCGAAGTTTGTACCTTAAGTGAAACAGGCCACACGTAGGAAGGTGACGCTGTGTGACCTCACTCACGGGTAGGATCTAGAAAGCCTGGCCCTGCACCAGCAGAGAGGATAATTGCAGTTATCGGGGGCCAGGCAGATGGGGGCCCAAGCGCTGCCCAGAGGGCACATTATTATTTTTTTTTTTTTTAAATTTTTTTTATTGGTTGTTCAAAACATTATAAAGCTCTTGACATATCATATTTCATACATTAGATTCAAGTTGGTTATGAACTCCCAATTTTACCCCAAATACAGATTGCAGAATCACATCAGTTACACATCCACATTTTTACATAATGCCCTATTAGTAACTGTTGTATTCTGCTACCTTTCCTATCCTCTACCCTCCCCCCTCCCTCCCCTCCCATCTTCTCTCTCTACCCCCAGAGGGCACATTATTACAGTTAGGGAGAGCATACGTCAGAGATCTGTTTTACAGCTTGGCGCCCACGGTTATTGATGATACATCATTTTATTAAAAAGCAAGAAAAAGGCGGGGGACGTAGCTCAGTTGGTAGAGTGCTTGCCTCGAATGCACAAGGCCCTGGGTTCAATTCCCAGCACCACAAAAAAAAAAAAAAAAAAATAGCGATCACCCTGGGCCACCGGGCATTTGTGCATGAGCTAGATTAAACCCCCCACAGTGCGTCTGTACTTCTATCCAGCTGTATTCAGAGAAAACTTGCAACATTGTCTGTCAATTTTTACAAATGCGAAAAAAATAAAAGCAAAACCAAGTAAAGCTGCCTCTTCCTATTGAGACCCTCGTTGCAGAGCCCCTGCTGGTAACGAGGTTCCCGCAGTCACAAAGCATCTGTCTTCCATCAGAAGCAGAGTGTCCGCTGTCCCCACTGCAGCTGGCTGGTCATTTTGCTGGCACAGAGCCGCAGGGGACGACTGACCATAAGCTCTCCTCCTAATTGCAGTGTGGGTGCTGACGGTGCTGCTTCGTCTGGAGATCTTCCCTCCCACCTAAGCGGGCGCACCCCCCCACC
>NW_025999968.1:58478675-58555903 GCF_001458135.2 Marmota marmota marmota
CCCCACCCCAGGCGTCTCTGGCACCAGCGACACCAGAGCAACCTGCACTGATTTGCAAAGTGAAAATGATCCTCTACATAAAACCCGTCTCCATCTGAAAGCCGCAGGAAGATCAGAGAGGACCCAGTGACAGGCGCTTCCCTCCCATCCTCCAGAGGAGGGAGCCGCCCGGCCAGGGCAGCCAGGGTGGCCAGGGCTCCACAGGCGCAGCATGTGGGTGACACTAGTCACAGTTTGGGGTGTCATCTCGGCAGAGCCAGCTCTGGATTAGGGGCCAACACGGCACATTAGCCCCACATCAGCCCTGGTTTTCCCCACAGAGACCCTCTCTGCTCCCCTGTGAGTAGGGTGTTGTGAGGAACCTACCCCAGGAAAGGGCAGGGTCAAAAGTCACCCCAGGAGGAAATCTGGCCTCAGCCCCGGGGGCCTCCCCTCTCTGTCTCCAGGAAGCACACATCTAACAGAGCAGGCATTAGAGCCCTGAACCCTGAGTGCCACTTAACCTCTGACCCTATCAAATGACACTAGCAAACAGTTGGAGTCACTCACTCCCCAGTGACCCAAGGAAAGCTAAAAAGAAAGGGTGAGGGACAGAGTCTCTCCAGGTCTTGGACATTTTACTTGTTGTTGGCATCTTGACAGCTTCCCCCCACCACCAAGACGGTCGTCAAGGTAACCGATGGCTTCACCTTTAGTTGTTCAATAAATACAATGGCTTTAAAATTCTTTTTAATTTCTTCAAGCCTCATCTTAATTATCTTCAGGTGGAAAGGTCTCCATGCATTGAGCAGGTCTTTTAAAGTAGATTAATTGGGCTCCAACCCAGGGAACGGGCCCCGCCAGCCCGGGCAGGGGCTCTCTGGAGCAGGTCGGACTTCCCCAGGCTCTCGGAGTCGCCATCCTAGGTCACGCTGCTGTAGGGAAAGGAAGCCACAGTGTCCTGCTCCCTGCAAAGAACCCTGCTCCCAGGTGACCTGGGGACTTCGCCCCTGCCTCTGGGGGCTGCCCACCCCTCCTATGATGGACTCAGCCACACAAGGAGCCCTGTGTCCTAGAGGACGGTGACTTAGAATGCCTATCACCCCCACCTCATGGCCTCTCTCCTTGTGGCACTCCCAAGGCCACCTCTCTGTCCTCGGGGAACCCACACCTCAGTGACACAAACCAATAACTCACAGCAGCACACCTGGCAGCAGAGGGAAATGATGCCGTGGACAGAGTCAGAGCCCCAGGCAGAGAAACAAGGGGCTCTTAGGGTGGTCAGGAAAATTCTCTGGAGGTGACATGGGGACACCCAGCCAGAGGGCGGGAGGAGCAGAGGCAGCAGAGCTGGGGTTGGAAGAGCCCTAGTCACCCTCGGAGGGCGGGCGGTTGGGAACCTGGGTGGGACCCCGCTGAGGCCCTCTGATCTGGTGCCACGCTGGCTCCTGACGGGCCCAGAGTCCCCCCAGAACGTGTTCTGAGTCCGCCATCCATTCTGGCATGTTGCCACCACTGTCCCTTGAGACGCTGCTCTGTCCTGTGCTCTCCCTGCCCCCGGGACCTTCCACTTTGGGCGAGTCCTGCCCCTGGCTCTCTTCCCTTTCCTCGGAGCTTCTTTCTGAAGCCTTTTCCTGCTGCACAGCCTTCCCCTTCTCCTCAGCCTGATCTGCATGAAACCTCGGGGTCTTCTTTCATTATTGCATTGTTCATTTCCAAATTCTTCTTCCAATTCTCTTATGTTTCTAATCCCTGCCCAAATCCTCAACTTGTGCTTATTTTCTTGACGATTTTGTAGTTGTTGTGTGGTCTTGTTGGTGCTGGGGATTGAGCCCGGGGTGCTTAGCCACTGAGCCACATCCTCAGCACTTTTTATTTTTTATTTAGAGACAGGGTCTCACTAAGTTTCTGAGGCTGGCTTTGAACTTTTGGTCCTCCTGCCCCAGCCACCCAAGCCTCTGGGATTACAAGCGTGCGCCACCGTGCCTGGCTGTTTTCTTCACTATGTTACGCATGCTCATTTAACATCCACTATTTGGCTTCCCCATTGATAAGTTTCTTTTGCCTCTTCAATCGTCTCTCCCTCTCTCCCCCGGCCACGACTTGTCCTCCTCATGCACAGTCTTCTGACTGAGTGGCAGGTGTTGTGTATGAGATCCAGGAGGACGTTGCTGTCTTTTTTCCAGAGATATTACATCAGCAGGCAGCTGTGGGCACCTGCAAACCCTGATCTCCATGATCAGATCTGAGGCTGGAATCATTCAAAGCCAGGTCCACTTGTTGGGAGGACCAGGCTCTTTCTCACCCCCCATCCCTCTGCCATCGCCCTGGGGGCTTTTCCCAAGCTGGTCAGAGGGAGCCCAGGCAAGGGGCACGGGGCCTCAGTGCCCTGCAGACCCTGAAGGAATGCCAGGGAGCTCCACCATCCCCAATGCCTTCCACAGCTCCGCTGGCCTCCTGCTCTCTCACCCCTGTAGAGAAAAGACGCCAAGGGGAGCAAGCTTACAGAGGCTGACTCTCCTTTCTGTGTTTCGCTCCTCTCCCAGACCTTGGCCCTGAAATTCTTCCTGCCTCGTAACTGACAAATGTCTTCAGATGTTTTAAATATCTTCCTCATTAAGAGCTGTTCCCAGGAGGCAGGCTGACTTTCATTGTGTGTGTGTGATAGATTGCTGGCAAAAATAACCCAAATTCTCCACCCCTGCCTCTGAGCGTGCGTGCGCGGGCGCGCGCGCGCGCGCGCGCACACACACACACACACACACACACAGGTGCAGGCACACACGTTATTTGTAAGTCATAAGCATGTGCTGTTTTAAGTATACTGAGTACATGAGGACATTTACACTGTGTGTGGCACTGAGTAGACAGAAGGCTGGGAAAACAGTACGTGATCAGAGAGGGAGTAGCAGGTCTGCTGCTCCCCACCCTGCAGACCAGGGGCCCAGGAAAGCCGGCTGCGCTGATGACCATGGGCAGGAGTAGGCTATTCTACTGAGCAATTCAGAGATGCTGCTCCAGACCAGGGTTTAGCATCTACAGTCCTGGGACCAAATTCAGCCCATCACCTGATTTTGTCTAGCCAGCAACCTAAGAATACTTGTTACAGTTTTAAATGGTTGGAAAAATGCCACAGAAAAGCAATGTGTCGTGACAGGCAAAGATCACATGAAGTTCGAATTCAGTCTTCCTAAATACAGTTCTTTGGAAAACCCTGGTCAGCCCAGGATACATAGCAGAAAACCACACAGGACGATAGATGTCTATAAGACATCTATTTCCCACGGTTCTGGAGAGCAGGGTACCTTGCGTGGTTGGGTTCTGATGGAAGCTCTCTTCCTGGTTTATGGATGGCCACTTTTGTGTGCTCCCGTGGCACAGCCCAGGTCTCTTCCTCCTCCTACAAAGGCATCAGTCCACCCTGTGACCTCATCTAACCCGAAAACCTCCCATCACAGTTTGGCTCTTAAATGTCCCCCAAAGGCACATGTGTTAAAGGCTTGGTTACAGCCTGTGGCACTTCTGGGAGTGGTGGACCCTGTAGGAGCTGGGGTCTAGTAGAAGAGCGGGAGGTCAGTGGGTGTGTGACTTTGAAGGGGATTTGGGGACCCTGCACCCTCCTGCTCTCTTTCACCTCCCAGCTGCCATCAGTGAGCTGTTGATCCACTGTGCCCTCCACCATGATGCGCTGTCTCGCACAGGCCCACAGCAACAGAGCCCCCTGACCATGGACTGAAGCCTCCGAAACCAGGAGCCACAAGGAACCCTTCTTCCTTTAAGTTGTTTATCTCAGGCATTTTATCATTGCAACAGACGCGCCCCCCTGAGGCCCTGCCTTCCACCCCTGGTAGTCAGGTGTCAACATGGATTTGGGGGTGTGGCTCTTTCAAGAGGTCGGTGAGGGCCACTGGAGAGAATATAAGCACTCCAGGTGAGCACTGTGAGAGCTGTCGACGAGCACGCAGCCGGCAGGCCACCCAGCTCTGGGAGACCCAGCAAGGCTTAACAATGGGTCTACAGACCTACAATCTATAAGTGATGAGTCAGGTTAACAAACCATTAGATTGTATGTAACCCTCGGCCTTGATAAATATTCCTTATCACAACCTGGAAAACCCGTGGCATTTGGAAGTCTGAGGCTCCCAGGACACAGCTGGAATCTGATGCCAGGGGGTAGGGTGACCCTGTCCACTAGGCCACAGCCCAGCCCCTACTTTCACCTTTCTCTTCCCACCCCTTGCTCTGTCCACCTTCTGGGGAACCTCACATGCTATGGATGTCCAGCATTGCCTGGACAGACTGGGCTCTGAACAGTGCCCCATGGCCATGCCCTGGGCCTAGGGGTGCACGGTCTGCCCAGGTCTTTCCCCAGGAGGCAGAGCCTCGGAAGCAGCAGCCCTGGGACCATGTGGGCGGGAATTCCTGCATCCAGGCCTCAGGCCCCGTCTAGCCCTCTTAGCCCCAAGACTACTGCCCCAGGAGAGGCCAAGGCAGGGCTCTTCTTGCCCAGGCCTCGGGCAGGACCGGAAGCTCTTGGCCACGGCCCTGTAGCCAGGGCCTGCTCCTGCAGATGCTTCACTGTATGACAGGCTTTCCCTCAACTGTGAAGTGGATTCTCCTCCGCATCCCAGCAAGATGTCGCTCCTCATAGAAAAGGGTTTTCTAAGCTCAGTAGCACCTGGGAACAAGCAGAGGTGGCAGCTCCTTGAGCTTCCTCCCCGAGGCAGGAGGCTCCCTTCCAGGGGTGAGCAGAGAACAGCCAGCCCCTGACTCTGACCCAGCAGATCCTGGGCAGGAGAAAAGAGCAAGAATCAGCGGGAACCTGACTCCTAGTGGGCCACACCCCAAGGGCTGGGATGCAGAGTCTCTGGAAACATCCAGAAAGCTATCTCAGAGCCCTGGACAGGGGACCAGACGCTTACTCTCCCAGGCAGAGAGAGAGGAGGCCCCAAGGAGAACCCCAGCCTTCAGCTGAGAAGGAGGGGAGGGCCGGGAGGCCCTGGGAGGCCTGGACCTGCATGAGCCTGAGGTTGGACCCACCGTGGCCTATGCTCAGCCTGCGGAGGATGGGCGCTTCGGTGAGGGCTGGGCACTGCCTGAGCAAGCAGGTGGGCTGCAAGAAACCTGGGGAGAGCAAGGGATCTCAAAAAGTTTTCCCCCATGATAAAGAGAACCATGTGAGCAGCAGCAGTTCTGCCTCTAAAATATAAAGTTTCTTAATGATATAAAGTTGGGGGATATAAGAAAAATTGTGCATGCAAGTTGCCCAGGCTCCTCCAGAACCGTCTGGACACACATTTAAAATGCAGACTACCTGGCCCCACACAGACTGATCCATCTGTCCCAGGTAAGGGCCCAAGACCATGTATTCCCTCAAGCTCCCCAGAGACCGTTGCCCTTCCAGGTTGAGGAACCTCTGTGTAGACTGAGAACTCGTCCATGGCACAGCGTCGTGTGTGCAGGAAACTGGTTAAACAGAGCTGTGGAGGCACAAGCACCCTGGCTGCCTCCATGTTTGCTAGGGTTTTAAACACAGTTGAGAAAAGGTCACCAAACTTCAGGGCCCCAGGTCCTGGTCATGAACAAAGATTCTCTCCACTGGGTTTTATCTTTGACTTCACCATTAGGATGGCAGCCATCTTAGCTGCAGTGATTCGTTGGCAACCTGCAGGAATGATTTTTCTCACATTCCCCAGCTCATAACTTCTATGTGGAATCAGAAGTCATTCATTTAAAAACAATACTTTATATTATTTAGAATTTTTTTTTAATGCATTGCCCAAGAAAAGGGAGCCCACAGTCCCTGTGCCCACATGCATACCAAGGTGTGAGGCCTCCCATTGCAATTCAACCAGCGCCACCCAGAGGACTGGGGGTGTGAGTCAACTGGGTGGCACAAAGCACCTGCAAAATGGAAAACTAAGTAAATACATAAAGGAAACACGGATACAGCCAACTGCTGCATTTGTCACCTCAGAGTTTCCAGGAAGACGAATGAGGTGGAGGGGAAACAGTAAGGCTGATTCACTTCATCTTGGCCTCTCTGGATTTGCTGTCCAAATAATCCCTACCAGACTTGCAAGCCGTACAAAAGCCTCACAGAGAAGGGTGGCAAGAGCGCCTTGGACGTGGCTTGGACAGCCAAGCTGAGATGCTGGGCCACATGCGTGTCTTTGTGTGGGTTGGGATCTGTTTTCTCTGGGTTTGGTGGATTAGCATAGCACCCAAAGTTTTCCAAAAAACGTCAGACAACTTTGCCACAGCAATTAAGCTGTCTGCCATCTGCAAGAGGCTTGGCTCAAGGTTTTACTGAAGTTAAATATATTTTGGAAAAGAAAAAAATTAAGGCTTTCCATGTTTGGCCTATCTGTCAATCTCAGCAACATTAGCCTTGGAGACTCTCAAAGGAGAATTGTTGTCCCACAAGGAAAAGTTGCGCATTGGCTTGCTGAAATTTCAGAACCCAAGAAACGCTCCAAAAGTGAATTGCTCCTTGAGAAACTCTGCACCTACTCTTGGGATCGGCCACATTCAAACTCTGCCCAAATCCAACCCAGCCTTAAGATCAAGGCTTTTTATCATCTTCCCAAATGGCAAGTTCTTTTTAAAAACCCAGACCTGAATGTCAACTGAGTTTCCATTCCTTCCCCACAACTTCTTAGTTGACCACAGTGAAATGAAACCGTGGTGTCAGGCTGAGGGTGCCCACAGTCTTCTATTTTCTCAGTCCAGTTTCCAGGCAAAGTTCAGGTTCACGGAGATCTACAGTGGCCCGTGTTGAACCCAGAATGGCTTTGTATCTTTTTCTTGAGAGAAAATGTCCCCGGAACTAGAAAGGCAGAGCTGAACTTTGCCCTCTGAGGAAAAAGAGGGGGGCAGTCACAATGCCTTCCTCATCCTCTGCGGAATGACTGACAGCCGGTTCTCCTCATCTCCTGCCGCTTTCCAGGAGGAAAACCAAACTCCTCTCCTCAGGTAGAGATCCGCCAGTTTCCACAGTTACACATCCCTACTACGTCGAGTGCAAGCTCTCCATCCTACAACCCGATGGCGAAATTCCCAACCATTCGACGATGGCTGCCGGGAGCTGGTGGGAGGCCAGCCTGGCTCACCGCTATCTTGGGAGGACTGTGGCTCTAGCCCACAACACCGGTTACTCAGCCAGCAGAGAGACTGACCAGGCACAGATAAAATTCCAGGGGAGCAGGTAGAAAGGGCTCTGCATTAGTCCTGCAGCAGGTACAGGCTCGAGAGCTGCTGAGTGTGCTCCTTCCCCAGGACGGTGGTTTGGAATATTCTCTTCCCTTCTGGACACTCACTTTCAAGACAGCCCAGACGGTCCAGTGAAGAGGGTGCCCGGTGCTGAAATGACGTGGTACTGGGGTGGTGGAGGGAACCGAGCACAGAGCTGGGGCAGACACAGGTGCAGGACAGCTCTTGACTCCACGAGGGTCGCCACAGGAAAAAGATCACTGCATTTTGCTCCAAAGATAAAGACTAAGAAAGACGAGGACCACTGGGCTTCGGGGACCAGGAAGCTGACTCCGTTCAACAGACGGAACGACTTCAAGCAAGTTGAGATGTGAGAGCAGAGAAGATAGTCACCCCACAGTTGTGCCCTCCCTCCCAACATCTCCGTCTGGTGACACATGACATGGTCCTTGGCCGGTTCTCCCAGTGCCCCCAGGAGGCAGGTCCTGAGCACCCTGAGATGAGGAACCGAGGCTCAGGGAGGTAGAAGCAGGACCCAAACCAGGTCCCGTAATTCAAGTCTGTTGTTTTTCTCTCTGAATAATTAGACCGTGCCACCTGACCTGGTTAAAGGATCTGAAGTTTATGTCCCTGCCAATTGCCTGGGCCAGGCACTCCCTGGACACCGGACTGGAGGTTACGCACAGGAAACCACTCTGGTTACTTTGGACTTCTAGAAACGGGCACGGTGTGGGTAGAAGAGGGTTCCTCTGGAGGTCAGGCTCTCCTAGGTGATTTCTGAGGGGCTTTTGAGTAGGGAATGATAGGAGCTGGGGGAGCAACGGGGTGGAAGAGTGTGTGCCTCGTGTGCCCTGGTTCCCTCCCCAGCTCCATAAATAACCATGGCTGCTAAAGGAGGCGCAGACCACCTCACACATTACCACAGGCACAAGGAGGATGGCCTAGCAGGGACAGCCTGGGGCACACTTGCCTCACTCCCCGGGAATGTCACGGCAAACACTCTGCGAACTGAGTCACAGTTCACCAAAACAGAAGTCTTATTCATGTCACAGAGTGCTGAGGGGAACGTGATTTCTTCTGCGGGGGTCCCTCAGGGTCATCAGATGCAAGAAGTTCCCAGAATACCGTGAGGTTATTGCCATCTGCCTGGTCCATTGCTGCCACCCAACCAGCCGCAGCCCAAGCTTTGCCCCCCCCGTGGGACACAGAGACCAGAGGCTTGGCTTGACCCCTGGGCAGTGGAGGGCTCTGGTGAGTAAGCACCATCTGCAGGCCATACAGCCTGAAAACACAAGACCTTCCGCGTCCTGTCTGAACGCCACCAGAGGCACTCCAGCGTGCAGAGGTGGGTGCTCGTCCAAGTTGGCCCTAAACCCAGGAGGCCCCAGGCCAGCTGGGCCATGCAGTCATTTCCACGGCCCCTCTCCCCTCCCCACATAGCACCCCCGTGGTCAGGAGGCACAGCCCTCCTGGGGGCTGACATTCTTGACCAGTGAGTCTGAAAGGAGCTTGTCCATGTCCACACGGTCCCCAGCCAGGAAGCCGTCACTCCAGACGCCAGGCTTGGGGACTCCTAGAGGGACTGGCCCCTCTGACCTGCTTGACCAACAGTCTACTGGTGCGATGTCAGTCACCTCTAAGGCACGTCTTCACAGCAGCATACAGACTAGTGCTCGACCAAGTGGCTGCTCACCACAGCCCAGCCAAGGTGACACACCAGCTTGACTGTCACAGCCAGCAGCCACTCACCCACAGGCAATGAGTGTGTGATTGTGCTGGGGGGATGCGGCCCAGGACCACCCCTGGGGAACAGTGCCTGGAGGGGGTGATGTTGGAGGGGTGGGACCTGCCGGGCCTCCTGGGGTGGCGTCCAGGGAGCTACGCCTGGCCTGTCCTTCATCTGCAGCTCGCTCTTTGGTGTGGGCCACTGAGGGACACCTCACCAGATATGGCCACACCATCTTGGACTTTACACCTTCCAGAAGGGTGACCTGGACTGGCTGGTTGTGGGTGGGGCCCCTGTGGGTGGGGCCCCTGCCCCTGTGAAGCTGTGACCTCCATGGACACCAGCCCAGTGCTGGGCTCTCAAGCCCGGGGTTCCAGAATCTGGAGCCCAGGAGTTGCAGGACAGACAGGCTGGACACCCAGGGATTGGCAGGAAGCAGGTTTATTGGCTGCAGCCAGGTCCAGAGGGGAAAAGGGCTTTCGCCACAATAGTTCAATCCCTCTGAACCCCGAGTTCAGAAAGTTTTGGAACTTTATACCCAGTGTGTTGGGGGGAGGGATTCAGAGGCTCACAATCTGCAGAAATCCACATAATAGTAGTTTTTTTTCCCCACTCTTCTGGGCATCCAACTCAGGGCAGGTTCTACAAAAATAACCCCCAAGGTCGCTCTCTGTGAAAATCAGTGCTTGAGGAAGGGAGAGCTCCCCCACCCCAGCTGGACCTAACTAGTGTCTTTTGAAAGGCCTCTGTGAAGGCTTGGGTTGGTCTCTCCTATCACACTCTGCTTCTGCAAACACCCCCGCCCCGCCTGAAAATCCTTTTGCAGAAATTTTTGCTGAGAGTCTAAGAACAATAATGGCAAGGGTTTCTGGAGAAGCTGAATTAAGATTTCTTAATTAAGTCCCGTTACACAGGCGCTGTGGTTGGACCTGCCTTGCCCGCTTCGAGACACAGGGCGTATGGTCAACAGACTGCCGAGTGGTCGTGGGCCTTTAAGAGGTGCTCAGATCCTTAAGAAGGGTTGACGCCTTTCTCAGGAACTAGGTTAGTCACCAGGAGCACACATTGTTACACAGTTGGGGTGTCTCTGGTGGCCTGCCTTTTCCAAACATGTCCACTTGCTGCTTCCTGCCATACATTGAAATAGATATGGCCCTCACCAGATATGGCCAGTCTCCCCGGGCCGCCACAGCACAGTGCCCGAGTGGGGTGGGGGTTCCAGCAACAGAATCTGCCCTCTCACAGTCGACCGAGGTCCCAAGTCCAGGTGGGGGCAGGCGGTGCTGGTCCCCTCCACTCCCAGTGCCGTCACTCGAGTTAGCCCCCACCTGGCACGGCCTTCCCCCACCCCACCCCCGTGTGGCCGCATCCTCGTCTCCTCTCTAAAGGGCCCCAGGCATGTGGATCAGGGCTCACCCTGCCCCAGGACGGCCCCAGTCCTGACCACGGCATCTGAGACTCCCCTTCTTGCAAACCGGCTCACGCTCACGGTACCCGGGGCTAGATCCACAGCATACCTGCCAGGGGACGCATCCAACCACGACACCCACAAAGGAACAGAAGGAGGGCCTTCCCCAGGCCTCTCAGTGACCACAGGACAGGACACTGCAAAGTAATGGCATAATATTTTGAAAGAAAAGCATTTTTAACCTAAAACAGTACAGCTAATTAAATCAGCCGACTCAAGGAAGGAACAGCGCCATTCTCACGCACACGGTTTCAAAGAACCTGCTCCACAAAGCCCTCTTTGAGAAAATCCCAGGAAAGTTGACTCTGGCAGGAAGAAAATAAATGAATCCAAGGAAAAGATCAAATAAGTAAGGATCTGTATAAAATTCCCCCCAAAAAAATCATTGTCGAAATTAGCAATGAGCCAAGAATTTTAGGTTTCCAAGCCTTGGTCAAGCTCCCCGGATCAGGGCCTGAGACAGGGGTTCTCATGGAGGGCTGGAGGGGCAGGGCGTGATGGGCACCCGTGCGTGGGGTCTCTGGGAAACCACCGCCAGATGAAACCCATGAGCGGGTGAGTTCTGGGGGTGGGAAGCGGGGAAAGGAGAGGCAAGAGGCAGGCAGAGGGCCAGGTTCTCCTGCCACTGAGGAGGCCCACAGGACTGTGGACTCCGGGCTCCCCCTGTGCTCCCCCTTGGTCCGGGGTGGTCAGGCCCTGGACCTAAGGCTTAAATGTATTCAGACTCTGATTCACCAATTCCACTTCCAAAAGCAGTCAGAGAGGGGCCCAAAGACTCAGGTGTGTGGAATAGCACCATCACATTAGTGATGATATTAAAATCCAGCCAACCTTGTGTTCCACCCGAGGAGTTTGCTTATCTAAGCCATGGGACATCACAAGCTGGCCAGGGAGAGGGGGCTTCACCTCAGCCAGCCCAGCTCAGGGCCCAGAGCGTCCCGCTCCCACTCCGGAGGCCTGACACTGGGTGGAACTCACCACCAGCTGCTCCAGAGCTCTGACAACCAAAGGCAGCAGATGGGCACCAGAGGAGACCAGGGCTCAAAGACCAACCCCCCAGCAGGGGCTCTCACCCTCGTTTTCCCACCTGTGGCCTGAGGTCAACCAACCCCAAGCCCCAACGGGGAGGTCAGGTGCACAGAGAGCTCCAGGATCAGGAAAGGGTCTCCCTGCTCTCAGCCCAGGCCCCAGCAGCTCCGCGTCCCTGCCAGCAGCAGGGGGTGGGTGGTGACTCGCCAGGCCACGCCTACCTCAGAGCTCCCAGAGCCCTCCACCTGCTCAGGCTGCCCGTCCATGTCCAGTGGCTCCCTCCTAGGAGTCCCCACGTAAATGGACTTTACTGAGAAGGACTTCCTTGCCATCCCAACTGAACCAAGTCCACATACTCCCAGCCCAGACGGACTCCGTGCTGCATGTTCTGAGTGGCCCGGTGGCCTTCCTGGTACCCATGCCGGGCTCTGGTGCCCTTGATGCCAGAGGGGCTCTAAAATGTTTTTGGAGCTTCACGGGTGATTCCAACTGGCCCATCCCTTCCCGGGCCTTGTGGACACATCGCCAGCAGCCACATGCTACCATCAGTGCTTAATGTGGCTTGAGAACCTGTCTTTCCCCAGTGGGAGCTCCTCAGAGACAATAGCCATGTCCATCTGGTTCTCCGTAGTCTCCAGGCCCAGAAGAGGGTCTAGTATCCAGCAGTCACTCAATGTGTTCAATGGATAAACACGTGTATCGTTGGGATTTTTAAATAAGCATTAACTGCTTGGTAATTACAAGTTATTCTAAAATTTAAAAAAAAAACTTATCTGAAATTAGCAGCAATAACTAAAATAATAAAATCAAACATTAAAAGGTCCATGGGGAATGGATATATTTCTACATCCCGCATAGCACTATAAACATGATCTTGAGCAAAGAGGCGACATGTATTGAAAAGTATGAAGGTGTTCACCCCTCAACTGAGACCCCAGTGAAGTAGTCAAAGAAGAGGGGGACACTGCGGAAATGCCACAGCAGCTGGTTTCCAGAGCAGGGACTCTCCTCTGCATGGTGTATAATGGTGGAAACCCATCATTATACATCTGTCAAAACCACAGAAGGTGCAACACTAAGAGTGAATCCTTATGCAAACTGGAGACTATAGTTGGCAATGAAATCAATACTGGATCATTTATTATGACAAAACTTTTCTCTTCCAAAATGCACAAAAATCAACTCAAGAAGAATCAAAGACTTAGGAATTAGCCCAGAAACTATGCAACTCCAGTGGGCTGGGGTTATAGCTCAGCTGGTAGAGGCCTTGCCTCACATGCACAAGGCCCTGGGTTCAATCCCCAGCACCACAAAAAAAAAAAAAAAGAAAGAAAAGAAAAAAGACAAAGAAAAGAAACTATGCAGCTCCTAAAAGAAAACATAGGGTCAACCCTCCAGCACACAGGCACAGGCTGGGGGTCTTTCTCAATAGGACCCCAAAGCTTAGGAAATAAAACCAAGAATTAATAAATGGGATGGCATCATGTTAAAAAGCTTCTGCACAGCCCAGGGAACAATTAAAAGTGTGAAGAGAAGGGGCTGGGGCTATAGCTCAGTGGCAGAGCACTTGCCTAGCATGTGTGAGGCACTGGGTTTGATCCTCAGCACCATATGAAAATAAATAAAGATATTGTGTCTATCAACAACTGAAAAATAAAAAAAAAATAAATAAAGTGTGAAGAGAGAACCTACAAATGGGAGAAAAATCTTTGCTAACTGCTCCTACAATAGGAGATTAATATCCAAAACATATCAAGAACTCAAAAAATTTTCCACACCAAAAAAATCCAATCAACAAATGAGAAAATGAACTACATAAGACACTTCACAAATACAAATGGTAAATAAATATGTGAAAAAATGTTTGACATCTTTAGCAATTAGGAAAATGCAAATAAAAACTTCACTGAGATTTCATCTCATCCCAGTCAGCATGGCGGTCTTCTAGAATACAAACAATAACAAAAAGGATGTGGAGAAAAAAGGAACACTTTTTACACTATGGGGGGATTGTAAATTAGTGCAGCCAGGAAGGAAATCAGACTAGGCATGGAACACCATATGACCCAGATCTGCCTCTCCTAAGTATTAACCCTGAAGAATTAAAGTCATCTTCTACATGACACATCCATACCCTGCATTTACAGCAGCACAAACCACAATGACCAAACTATGAACCAGCCTAGGTGTCCATCCAGGGATGAATAAAGAAAATGGGTATAAATACACAATGGAATTTTATCCTGCCGTAAAGAATAATCTTATGTCATTGCAGGAAAATGAGACCATTGTGTTAAGTGAAATAAGTCAAGCTCAGAGAGTCGAGGGCCCTATGTTTCCTCTCACATAGTTAGGAAAAAAGGAGGGAGGGTGAAATCTCATGAAAATAGAAGAGTAGAGGAAGTTACCAGGGAGAGGTCAGAGGGGAGGGAAGAGGCAGGTACTGGGAATGAGATTGACCAGATTAGGCTATACACATGTAGGAACATGACACAATTAATCCTGCTATTATGTATTATATTGCACCAATAAAATTTTTTAAGAAATAAAATGGTAAAAATAAATCACACACACACACACACACACACACACACACACATCTATTTAGGGGGGGGGGGTTACTGGGGATTGAACTCAGGGGCACTTGACCACTGAGCCACATCCCCAGCCCTTTCTTTTATTTTATTTCTCACAGAGTTGCTTAGTGCCTCACTTTTTGCAGAGGCTGGCTTTGAACTCATCATCCTCCTGCCCCGGCCTCCCAAGCTGCTGGGATTACAGTCATGCCACTGTGCCCGGCACGCACACTGATTTTATCTGTGACTCTGAACCCCCAAAGAAGATGGGGTCATCACCCCTCACCATGAAGGAGCAACAGCCTCAGGGGAAGTGGGGGGCGGAAGGTTCCCTGCTGGTCCCTGCAAGCCAGGGAGGGGGGGAGGGTCAGGCTCCAGGGGAGCGTCCATCACCCACTGCTCCACACTGCACTGAAAACGGCCCTCGGTGGTCATGCTGCTAGTGGACAACAAGATGGCACTGAGGGATGAGAACACAAGAAGGCAGGACTCCCGAAGAAGACTGAAAGTAATGCCAGGAGAGACTCTGAAGCTAAGGCTCCTCAGACCGAGCGAGGCCTGCCAGCTGACTGAGTGTGACAGTGTGGCCCAGGTCAGAACACCCTCCTTTCAATACACCAAAGTGTGGGGGCTGGGGGCAGCTGACCAGCACTGAAGGGCCCAGAATTGCCGGCAACTTCTGTGCCGTCTTTTCTTCTCTGCAGGCACCTTGGGGGGCCTGGCCCCCAGACAGAGGGTCAGGGGCTCAACCTCAGCCACCCTCAGCCTGTACACTGCCCCCGGGGAGCCACCATGGCACCAGTGAGTCCTGACTGATGACAACAGTTTGCCACTCAGAAGAGATCTTTAAAAATGGCTTGGGCTGACTCAACAGTCCTCGGCTCTGCTCAGCTGACCACTGGGTGGGCAGCCGGCTTGTCTTTAGAAGGCTGTGGGGTCTCCTACAGGCTCCCGGAGAAGAACAGAGCGGAGGATGTGTGGTTCCTGTCACCTGCCGCGTCACTTGGTCCTGTCACCCACCTTCAAACATTCTCAGGGCAGGCAGAAGTGACCCATTACAAAAGAGTGGCCCTAGCAAGTGTCACTATTATCTGAATGATGAAGACAAGGACTCACTCAGCTCCTGGGTTAAGTGAGCGCCCAGGGCCCCAAGCTTTGAAGCCGAGAAGTTCAGGGTCAAGACCCTCTGGCAGCCTCAGAGGAGAAGACCCCACTTCTCCCCTTGACTTTGGTAACACTGAGTTCAGGGGGACTGTGAGACCCCCAGATCCCTCTACCAGCAACACTGCATCAAAGGGCACACATCGTCTTGTTGGAGATGAAGGAGCACTGACAGTGAGCCTGCCTGGCAGGGTCCCATGTGGGTGGGGAAGATGGGAATCATTGACAAATACTCCATGTCCCCCATTTTAAGAACGTGGAGCCAACCTGTCTCCAGCACCCGTGGGCGGTTCTCCGTGAGTTCATCCATCCGTCTGGCAAAGCTGGAGGCATCCGAGAAACAAGACCCTGCCCAAAGTTACAGAGCTCTCCAAGAGGTGCCTGAGGATTCAGCCTGCGTCATGTCAGTGTCGCCATCGACCGAAAGGCCAGGGGCTGGGGTTCTCAGTGCTCGAGTGCTTGCCTCGTCTGCCCAAGATCCTGGGTTCCGTCCTCAGCAGTGCCTGGATTCTCAGCATCATTCCCAAAAAAGGGATCAGACCTTTGAGTGTGCGCGCACACACACCCCCAGGTCTGTATTCCTGGGAGAATTTGTTCCACTCAAGTCCCATATGTGCACAGAGCTGTAAATAGAGGCCTTGACTGTATAAGGGAATCCTTTCTGAAGGAATCCATCCAAATCTGTAAATAGCCCGCCCTGGAGTAGATGCCAAAGGAAATGCTCATTGTGCGCACACAGCCCTGAAGTGTATGGGGAGGAAGGGACCTGGCCTTGCAGAAAGTCTCTCTTCCCTCTCATAGTGAGAAGAAAGCATCCCCTGCACGCCTGGCACGAGAGGCCCGCAGCCCCGCAGGAGCCCAGCCCTGGACCCTCGCTCCCCATGCCAAGCGCATATTTTTTCTCTGCCTTTAACATTCCCACTGCAGGGAAGAACGGGAAGATGCTGGGACAGACTGAAGGGACCCTTGCTTCTACACCGTATGCTTCTTTGTGCTTTTGGATTTTGTACTTGAGAACAGTAAGTTCTGTCAGAGTCCTGCTGGCAGCTGTGGTCTTCTAAGAGTTCCTGTACAACTTCCTCATGTCCAGCAAGGACCGGCTCCTGCAGGGGGTACTCCATGCCCTTCGTCCCCACCCAGCCCAAGACACACCCACACACAGTCATCAGAGAAGTTCTGTTGCCACCCTCGATCCTTGAGGCACCTCCGGCAGCACTTCTGACCCAGGTGCAGGCAGGACTCAGTGCAGCCTCCCGCCACAGCCGCAGTAGGGACTGGAAGGGCCTCACAACCTCGGCATCCAGCGCCACCTAGAGGCTGCTCCAGGATACTACTGCTGAGGCAATCGGGAGGGTCCCGAGGCCAATGATGTACCAGGAAGGTGCCCACGTTTCCTATGATGACCTGGGAGACTGGGCAGCCGGTTGGGGTGCTGGCCAGGTCCCCAAACATCAGCGCTCTGCAATGTTGCTGCTCCGCCTTTTTTAAATGCCTATGACTCCTCCCTTAACACCACACACACATAGATACTTTCATTTCCCTCTAGTTATGAAAGTAAAGCACTTGAAAAGATGCTAAACTTCATTAGTCATCAGAAAATGCAACTTTGAATCACACGTGCTCCCCAGAATGCCAGCATCACTAAGCCCCCTCCTCTGGGCCCTTGGCCTTGCAGGGGAAGGTCATGGGGTGGAGGGAGGTCCGAGAGCCCAGTGGCACTGCAGGTGTGGACGGTCACCTCCACCCTGCCCTCTCTCCTACCCAGCCAGGGACAGGTTCACCTCCAGGGGGCATTTGGCACTGTCTTGCTGGTGTAACTGAGGAAGGGGGTGCTACTGGCATCTAGTAGGTAGAAGCCTGGAGCTTCTCAGAGTCCTAGAGAGCCCAGGACAGCCCCCATGAGAAAGCTAGAGAGCCTGGTCCAAAATGCCAGTGGGGGCCATGTTGAGAAACTCTGCCTGAGAGCGCCGTGATGGACTGGTGGCACAGAGCAGTCCTACTTCTAGATAACCAAGCATTTTAGCTAAAAATTTAGAATAGAAGATTCTTTCAAAGGAGACCTCGGCTCTAAGGACAGTTGTACTGTATGTATTCAAAATAACAAAGCTACATGGTTTTAAAAAAAATACAGCAAAGAAGAGATCAGACATCCCGTGACAGTCCCTTCACCAGCCAGGGACTGCCCTGCCTGGCCAACACCAGCCGCTCCACGAGCAGCCAGTGACCACTCTTCTTGGACTCGTGAGAGCATCCAAAGCCGATGTTTTTATGCAGAACCACTTGAGGAGACAAAAATACATTTCTGCTTATTCTTTTCTCTCCTGAAGGCAATGTCTTGTTTAACATTCCTCTGATCTAATTGGGTAATTGAATTATTTTTAACTCTGAGATTGATGACCAAAAAGTCAACACAATCAAAATGAACCAATCATGGGAGCACAATAAATCACCCTGGATGTGAAAATTGCTCACGGAACCACACTCTGCCCAACACCGTCATTAAGCATAAATGCCTAGAATTCACTGGATGCCATGGGAAACACAAAATAAGTAGAAGACACAGTCCCAACTAATGAGGAATCCTCTACACTCATTTTTGCCAAGTACGTTCTAGATTGTTGCACTATCTATTGTTTTAGGAGCACTGAAGACCTTTTTACTGCTTTGTATACTAAATTAAGTCATCTAACTGCAATTCAACCAAATCTTAAAATTTATTCTGGAGATTCTGCTTTTAAAGAATTAAGCATTATCCTTTAAATGACAAAATTTTATAGGAGAAGCCAAACCCAACATCTCAAATCATCTCACAGAAACCAACGTAAGGAATCCGTTGACAATAATCCTCAATAGCTGCCCCAGAGGATTTAGGGAATTCAGGCAGGAAGAAAGACAATTGAGAGTAGGCTTGACATTTAAAAAGTAAAATCTGCATGTCATAAACTAGAATTCCAACCAGTTCCAAAGGTACACAGTGAAAAAGTCTCTTCCCTCTCCTCCGACTTCCCAATCTCCCTGCTGCCGGCTGTTCATATAACAAACATACACATTTGTACAAATGGCAGTTGTGCTACACACACGTTGTTATTGTAAGCTGGGGTTTCCTTCAATATTTTGAATGTGATAGAATACATCTAACATAAAATGTACGATGCTGGCCATGTAAGTGTGCAGCTCAGTCACACCAAGTACATTCCTATCATTGTGCAATCATCGCCACCAGCCACCTCCAGAACTCCTGTCTTCCAAACCTGAAACTCTATTCCTATTAAACAATGATCCCCGCGCCCCTCCCTCCCAGCCCCTGGCAACCAACCTTCTGCTTTCTACCTCTACAAATCTGACTGGGTTAGGCGCCTCGTGTTAGTGGAATCTGACAACTGGGTCTTTCTGAGCCTGGCTTATTTCACTTAGTGTGACGTCCTCAGAAGTCATCCGTGATGCAGCCTCTGCCTGGCTTTCTTGCCTTTTTAAGGCTGAATGATATTCGTTGCATATATATCCCGCATTTAGCTCATCCGTGCCTGCTTCAACACACACTCGGGTTGCTTCCACCCTTTGGCCAAGGTGAATAATGCTGCAACAATGTACAGCCAGATGTACCAGCAGTGGACTGGCTGGAGAGAGCATGGCCATTCTGTCTTCCACAATGGCTGTATCATTTACCTTCCCACGACAGTGCTCCAGAGCTCCGGTTTCCCCGCAGGCTCACTAACGCTTGCTGCTTTTACTTTTGCCGGAGCGGTCCTGACAGGTGAGGTGGGGGTCCCCCTGTGGTCTGGCTGGCATTTCCCTATGAAGAGTGACGGTGAGCATCTTCCCACTGCTCATGGGCCATCAGGCACCATCTCCATGGACAGGTCTCCTTCAGTCCTTTGCCTGTTCCAAATGCTGCCTTGCTGAGTTGGAGGGTCCCCTCTACCCCTGGAGATCACTCCCTTTGCAAGTTGCCTTATTTTCTCCAGTTCTGGGGGCTGCTTTTCGCTCTGCTCATCGTGTCTTTGGAGCACAAGTTGTTCATTGTCACGAGGCCCAACTTGCTTCTCCTCTCATGGCCCGTGCCTTGGTGTCAGCTCCAAGAGCTCGTTGTCAAAGGCAGCGTCTTGAAGCCACTGCCCTGCGTTTGCTTCTGCGAGTTGTAGAGGCCCCGCTCTTGGGCCTTGGAGTTGTCTGAGTTCATTTTTGTGTCTGGGGTTCAGTAAGAGTCTGGCTTCATTCTTCTGCCCGTGAGACCGATTTTCCCAGCACCACGTGTTGGTTTGTCCTGTTTCTCTGATAAACCTTGGCCTCCTTCTTCCCATGGCCCCACAGGGTCCCACCACATGGAGGGCCTTTCACATACTCAATCCGTCTCTGCTGCAGGACACCAAACAGCCCTCTGCCCTGTCGGCCTCTCTGAGAAACGCCAGGGTGCACGTCCTTACAGACGCGTGTGTGTGCAGGTGCGCAGGCCCACATACAGGTGTGCACACACGTGGGAACAGCCTTAGGGTGCCATCCCAGCAGTGAGATCCTCTACTCAGAAGGTAGAGCCATGCCAATCACCACCAGGTAATTCATCTGCTTTTTTTTTTTTTTTTAAAGAGAGAGAGAGAGAGAGAGAGAGAGAATTTTTTAATATTTATTTTTTAGTTCTCGGCGGACACAACATCTTTGTATGTGGTGCTGAGGATCAAACCCGGGCCGCACGCATGCCAAGCGAGCACGCTACCGCTTGAGCCACATCCCCAGCCCCTTGAGCCACATCCCCAGCCCCTCCATCTGCTTTTTGTTAAATAAAAATTCACTGTCGTGAAATTCAGATAGTTAAGAAAGGGATTAAATGGACAGTGAAGAGCCCTCACCTCAGCCCCAGTCCTTCTACCGTCTGGCTAAACAGTACCTTGTAATTTGCTTCCAGGAAAAAAAAATGGCCATGCATATGCTCAGAAACATGTGATCCCATGTTATACTTGCACATGAGCAAGCAGAGTGTAGACATTGCGATATATTTATATATAGCAGGTATGTATTTCAGTATTCTACCTGTTTTGTTGTTGTTGTTGTTGTTGTTGTTTTGTGTGTGTGTATTTGTGTGTTCCAGAAAGTTACACAGATTGCATTCCTACCAACAGAGGGGCATCTAAGAGGAAACTTCCCTTACACCAATGTCAAACTTGGGATTCATCAGCATTTTAAATGATCATTCAAGACAGGTGAAAAGTGCGTCTCAGAGAAGACAGACACTACTTGCCTAAGAATCAGATGGAGCAACTGTTTTAGAAGCCAATTATATTTATTTTCTTGTGAAGCGCGCTTATTTGTCATTTGCCCTTTTTTCTAGTAGGTTGGTTTTTATTTTCTTTTTGAATTGTGTGTTTTATTTCTTCAGGGAATTAGTAAGGCTAGCTGCTGTAACAAAAAGCCCCAACACCCATTCCAGTCAATGATTTATATAGTTGCTTCTCTCACCTGTTAACAGTCCAATGTGAATGTTCTGGGGACACACAGATGGCCAGGCTACTTATACATGGTCCCCAATAATAAGAGGTGGGACCTTTGGGAGGTAAGTGGGCTTGAGGGCTCTGCCTTCCTGAGTGGGTTAATCCACTGTGGGTAATGGACAACAGAGTCACTACAGGTGTGGCTATGTTAGGAAGCAAGCTCTCCCCGAGCATACCTGCTGTCTTGCCACACGGTGCCCTCCATCACACTATGCTGCAGCACAACAACAGCACCATGCTCTTGGGCTCCCAGCCTCCAGAACCAGGGCTGAATAACTCTCTCCTCTTATAAACTACCCCGTCTGGAGCATTCAGATATAGCAATGGATTGGACTAAGGCAGGTGCCCAGTTCCTTCCATCTGGTTTCCTGCCATGACCTAGGACGTCACCCTCCTCCACAGTACCCATGCTGGTTACACCATGTCCAGCTGTGACGAGGGGGAGAGCAGCTGGCTGGGTCCCTCTTAGGACCCCTACCTGGCTCTGTTCATACTCTACAGATCAGAGCTGACTCCACGGCCACATCTAACTCAGTGTATTCCAGCTGTATACCTAGCCATAGGTCCTGCCTAACTCAGTGGCTCAAAACTCAACATTCCTTACCTCGCACTTTCTGTGAATCGAGAGCTTGGTATGCCTTACCCTTGCCTTTGCAAGGTTCTGTGTAACCAAGGTGCTGGCCAGGGGCCCAGACAATCCTCAGGCTCCACTTCTCAGTCTGGGCCTCTTGCCGCGTGTACCGCCTGCGCAGTTCCTTCTCCACCGCCGTCCTGAGCCCCCTAAAGTCCCCGTGAGAGTCGGGATCAACTTCTTCCCGTTAGTGTAGGGATCTTGCCCCCCTCACCTGACCATGAATGTTCTTACTGGCATCCGGAATGGGAACCCTTCCAGGTTTTCAACTGCCCGGATCAGAGGAGGAATCACCAAGGGCACTCACAGCCCTACAGAACACGCTTCTTAAACAAGAAGACGTGAAGTCAGAATGACTCCCAGTCCCCGGGTGCAGAGGGGTGCTGGGCCAGCAGGCCTGGACACAACATGGGCCCCGTGTCCCTCTCCACCAGAGCTCTTGGGGACCAGGATTCTCTGTTGAAATCAGGCTGCCATCCAGGCCCAAGCTCCATTCCCAGAACCAGACACGGTGGCTCCAATGCTGTCCCTCGGGCCCTGGATTTCCAGGTGGTCAGTGAGCACTGGCCTAAACTTAGAGCCACCCACTACATCAGCCTTTGATAAGGGTCAGCCTGTCCTTGGAAGCTTGGAAGGCAGGCATGGACCCCATTGAGCCACAGAAGTCCTCAGCAGCCTCTTCCAATGCGGCCTACGTGTCCACACTGAGAATCCTTGTTCAGTGCGACAGCTGGTCTCCTGGACGGTGCACTGCGGCTTCCACACCACCTCTCGCTGCCTCGCCTGTGCCGAGACGCTGCGCAACCTGCCTTTCCTCAGACGCCTGAGCAGCCTCCAGGGGCGACCCGATCTCAACCTCCTCACCTGAGTCTTCAGAGCGAGAAGAGGGCCACCTGTTGGCTTTCTCTGCATGCCCACTGCAGAGTCCTCTCACCTTCCTTCAAGAACTTCCCTCCACATTCCCAGAGTGGTGAGCCGTGTGCACAGAGGCCTGGCATTCAGCTCGCCTGTCTGACTGTCCACTCACCTTCTTCACTAGGCCTTGGCATCTCTAGCTTTTGATTTCAAGGAAATGTGTGTGATCCTTACACGTGAATGCTTAGAGCCACTCTGGGGTCATTTACTGGCCTCGTGCACTGTGTCTCAGGTAACTTGCCTAGGAGAGAAGAGAGATGGGGAATGGACGGTCAGTGGAGCAGTCGGGACACAGGCAACGCTGGGCATTGCGCTCACTGGTGGTCTTATATGAGCACAGTCCACAGCACCCCAAAGCAATCACAACAGTACCATCAAAGTTGATTGACCACAGCCAGGTACACTGGCACATGCCTGTTAACCTAGTAGCGCAGGAGGCTGAGGCAGGAGGATTGCAAGTTCAAGGCCAGCCTCAGCAACTTAGCCAGGCCCTAAGCAACTTAGCGAGACCACGTCTCAAAATAATAACAATAAAGGGCTGGGAATGTGGGGATGTGGCTCCGTGGCAAAGCATTCCTGGGTTCAATCCTAGGACCAAAAAAAAAAAGGATGTTTGACCACAGATCACTGTCAAATATAATGTAATGAAAAAGCTTTAAATACTGTGAGAATCACCAAACTGTGACACCAACACACCAAGCAAGCACGTGCTGCTGGAAGTGTTCCAACAGACTTGTTCAGTCATCATCCCTCCGGTTGATGCAGGTCTGTCTGTGCAGGATCGCAGTCCACGCCCAGGACACCCTGCTGCCCACGCCAACACCACTGGGTGGAAGCAAGCCACCTGCCTCACCACACTCAGGGGAGACTCTGCCAGGGCACCAGGCCTGCGAGGGCCACCAGGTCCTACCACGTTCCCCCCAGAATTCCACTGCAGTTAAAGAAAGCAAGCAGATTTCAGGGGATAGCCCCTGCCAGCCTCCCCCTCAGCACCTTCCTTCTCAGTGGAAAATTGGTCGGCTGAAGAAGGTGAAATCTGATGGTCATTTTGAGGTTCATACTTTAAATTGACTTATGGCATTCTGGACATTTGTGTGAAGTCAAGTGCGTTATTATTTCCCTTTCCCGCCTCTGAGTTCTGTTGTGACTCACGACACTGCGCGAAGGACCTCCCCCCCAGGTTTGCAGAGAACTCCATCCCGTTGTCTCCTGAGATAATATGCATTACGATGGCAAACCACCCCATCTTTTAGAACATTGCTCACTTCCAGGGCAATTTGTTTATATAAACTACTTTGCTGCTGACTTGCTAGAAAGCTATTTGTTCACAATTTTGCTAATCAGTGACTTTTTAAGGGAAAGAAGTGAGATTTCAGCAAATTATTTTCGCCCTTTAATATGCAATTCTTAGCACAGCTCTAAGAGAAGCAATAAAATTTCATGGAAAGCTGGGTTTTGGTGCAAAATCAGCATGGTTCACCGGTAGTCGATGATACACCTTATTCCAGCCCTCGTGGCCTTTTTCACACAGGGAACATTTTGTGGTCTCAGGTGTTTAACCTCGGGGTCTCTCTGATGCTGACCATATGCTTACTTCCAATAGGAAAACGTGATTGTGCCAACCAATCCATTCACTTAAAGTCACCCCCTTGCAAACAAAGGCAAAGTCATTGGGAAATCCCAGGGAAGCCTAGGATGCTTCCTCAGTCAAGATTCAGTTCATCCCCTACTCTGGGGACAGCACTGTCTGCACCTGGACAGCTGCTAGCAAAAGGCACTTTGGAAATCATATGCATACGGTAAAGGTCACCGTGTTTCACTCTACAGATCCTGCATTTGTGGCAATACTGGAAGAGCCCCACAACCCTCGGACAACCAGCATCAGGACCTGCCAACACAGTCACCTGGGGCCCCGGTGGTAGGACCAGAGGCTACAGGAAGGAAGAGGAATGGACCTCCCGTATCTTTGCACCTGCAGCTTTTCCTGAAGCCACCCGTCGTGGGTGTCGTGAATGTGCACAACAGTGGCCCCTGTGTGCTGCCAGGCCTGGGGGTGACGTTCACAGTTCTGAGTAGTAGAGACAAATCCGTCAACAGAGGCCACATGTGAGAGACGGATCTCTGGTCGTTCCTCCACAGCTCGCCTTCATTTCTACCTTCCTTCGACAGCAGAAACCACAGTTTGGTCCAGCCCCACCCGGCACAGCTGAGCTCTAGAGGGCCCGATGCTGGGAGGACTGAGGATCTATCCAGGACGGCCTCTGTGGCGTGACCTCAACCCAACATTGCCCTGACACCTGCCAGGGCCCGTGGCAGCTACACCCCCAACTGAAAACCAAAGCCACCACGGACGCCACTGTTCTCTTTCAGCCATGCCTTCTCTTCCCTTAGACGGTGGCCAGCACCAAGTAACCAGGAAGATGACCCGTAAGCAGTTTGCTCAAACTGGGGAGAAGCAGCTGGATCACCTCTCCCTGCAGGTCCTGGGAAGCCGCTACAACCTCCAGAAACAGGCCGGAGACGCTCCAGTGCTGACTCAGCTAGACTGTGCTGGCCAGAGCACAGCAGGCCTCTCTCCAGGACAGCAGGCAGCTTTCATTCTCAGAATGAGGAAGTTCAGGAGCCACAAAAACCTACCTAAGGGCAGCCTCAGAGGACAAAAAGCATCAGATTTCCAAATACTCTCCTACCGCACGTAGAATTGATATTTAATTAATATCGCCAAATGCCATCCTACCACACAGAATTAATTGATGTTTCCAAATGCTCTCTCCTCCCTGTCACATAGACTGGCAGGCAACAGGGAGATCCAGATTCCAGAAGCAAATCGGATCCAATCATAACACCCAGAAATGCCTTTAGGAAAGGAGGCCACGCCCAGCCTCCTGGGCACCAGGGCAGGTGAGCACTGATTTGGTTTCAAGCACTGATTTGGTTTCAAGCGCTGTGATTAAAGGGCCTTCAGGGACACTCGAAGCAGATTAGTGACAATACAGGCTCATATGACCAAAGCTCTAACCAAACCACAAGAGTCACATCCAGTCTGGGTTCAGGCCCTGCCCCCCACTGTGGCTACACCCCAAGCCACAGGGACCCCCTGCACCCCTCTCCCCCGCACCAGCTGCAAGGGAAGCTGGGAAAGGTGGGCCATGCAGCCCAAACCTGGGACTGCCACTGCGGTGAAGACGAGGGGTATCGAGGGACCATTAGCCATCTTGGATGCTCTTAGATAGTAAAACAAGGACTAAAAAAAAAATTCCACCCACTTCAATGCCCAGGAACATGCGTCCTCCGCCATCACTTCTGAGGGCTCACGTGGCACCTTCCCGCTCCACACACCCAGGTGGCAAGTAACCTCAGCTGGTCTCCTGCCCAGACTGAGCCCTGGGTGATCTGTGGCCACACCCACCTCTGCCCAGATGCCCTGGGCAGCAGGCCCCACCTTTCCTGACCAGCCAGATCCTCTGTCAACAGCAAAAATGATCTTTGTATTGAGCTTCGTGGGCGATGGCCACCTTCTGTCATCTACCCAACTCCTGTACAATGCCACATTGGCACACTCACACACACACTTCTCACACTTCTCTGCTAAAAGACCTGCCTGTGTCCCAAGGCAGTCAGGGGTGGATCCCTCCACAGAGGGAGGGAGCCACAAAGGGTCCAGAAGGAGTGGTCATTCCTCCCACTCTGCCATGACCACATGACTCCATCCTGGCCACTGGAACTTTCCCTGTGGGGACCTTTTAGGAAACCTTTAGCTTTTCTGCAGCTTTGGATGCAACATCTTGCCCTCCCCCTGCTGGATCTAACCTGGGTGTCGGGCTGCCCAATGCTCAGTGGGGAGGCGGTGGGCCGCAGGAGCCACCTAACCTAGAACCTGATGGCCCTCCTGGGCCCAGGCCTGTCCTGCTCTGGCCTTTCTGAGAAATAGGACTACTGAGTATTCAACGCTAAAAAAAGAAATGAGCTACCAAGCATGAGAATACCTGGAGGTAACTGAAGTGCACATTGCTTAGTGAGACCCGCCATTGGGAGAATATCACACTCTGCAGGATTCCAACTACCAGACGTTCCGGAAAAGGTGAAACTGCGGAACAGTTTGACCAGGGGTTGGGGGTATGGGGGGTAAATAATGTAGCACAAAGCATCTGTAGGCAGCGAAACCCCTCTGCACGACACTCAGTGGAAGATACACGTCCTCTCACATCTGTCCTACGGGCAGACTGTCCCACACCCAGAGCGAACCCTAATGCAGACTGTGCACTCCTGGGGACAACAATGCATCAGTGTGGGTCGATGGTGACAAGCAGACACCCTGGTGGGGACAGTGACAGTAGGAGACTGTACTGTGTAGGAGCCGTGGGTACAGAGTCTCCATGCCTTCCACTTGGTCCTGCTGTGCGCCCAGCACTACTCAAATTAATAAGGAAGTCTTAGTTTAAGCTTCATATCCCTTTCATTCCCACCTCTGTCCTCAAATGGCTGACGCTGGCAGAGCGTGCGCCTCTGGTGACATGCCCTGCTCTCTGCCTTCCTGTGGCAGCTCTCAGTGGCCCTGGAATCAGCGGTGCGGTTCCCGGCCAGCTAGAGGTCCAGAACGCAGGGCACCTGGGCCACAAGCACCCACACCGGCAGGGGACACAGGAGGACTCGGGGCCTCATGCTGAATCAGGAACAGAGCCCATGAGAGGCACGTGGCTCCCAGGTGAGCCCAAGAGACCTGGCTCTCTCCTCTCCAAGCCACATGGTCGCCACCTCTGAACCCCCCACTCCAACCCCCACGCGGTGCACCAGGTTGTCTGGGGCTGGTTATGGGGCAGTCCATCTGGAGGGCAGTCCAGGACGCCTCTGAGGGCCTTGGGGCATGGCATTGAGCCTGGCCCCTCGTGGGAACTCCTGCAGCGTGTGTTAAAAGGAAATCCCAAGAAACAGCAGGAAGCCCAGTGACCTCTTCCCCTTCTCCTCCTGGCACCTTGACTCCAACCATCCTTTTGTGGACACTACATCCAGTCTCTCCTGGAATCCAGCTCGCAGCCATCCACAGGAACAAAGGCAGGCTTGTAGCTTCAGCCCCAAGAACCAGGTGCCACAGACTAAAGGGAACCACCAGAGACAGCCCTGGGCTGTCATCTTCCTTGCCACGGCCATGACGTGCCCTAGGCCAGCCCTCTGCCGACTGGGCCCCGCAGAAGAGGAGAAGGGCCTGAAGGAAGTCCACAGGTGCTAGAGAGGGAAGGGCCCAGGCAGGGGGCGGAGGCCAGGCCTTCCAAGGCGGCTGGCGGGGTGGGGTCACATCTGGACCCCATTTCTGGGGAGGGGAAGCAGGACAGCTCCAGCTGCTCCCTCACGAAGGCAACTTCCCTGCAGGACACCAGGCAGACCAGAGCTCAGGCGAGGGACCTCCACACGCCACAGCCCCAGGTGAGACGCCCTAAAGAGAGCCCGGAAACCCACACTGCCCCGGCCCATCAGCGTGACAAGTGACAGGCTCCTTCAGACCCACCCAGGCCTCCGGTGGCCACGGACCTCAAAGAGCCCTGAGCAGTCCCTCTAACATGACACCCCACCCAGAAGAAACCAAAGCAGCAACCCTGAATTCCTAATTCCACAGGCTTCCCACAAGCAATTTCCCCTCCAAGAACAAATCTCCTGGATCTGGGGAACATGCCCATCTCCAGGGCGGAATGTTCCAGCACAGCTGATAGAAAGCAGCCTCTTCCAGGAAAGGATCACCTTCTTATCTGTGGTAATAACTAGTCAGGGTCTTATAAAAACTGTGGGAGGGGAAAAAAAAGAAGTCCTTTAAAGATGTGTTTAAAAACAGTCCCCAAACATTTTAAAAGGCCTCACGCACGCAGATTTCCACGGTGTGTTAACAACTTGGCAGGAAAAAGTGAGATACCGTCTACGCACAAGCGCACTTAGCAAGAAACCCCTCCTCCAGGGTCCCAGCCTCCGCGTCTTTGTGGAGCAACACTGCCCCCTCGTGGCCAATTTCTACTTGCCCATTAGACACCCTAATTACAAGCTGCCTGATGGTTCTGCAAAAATATGTGACTTGGGTATTTTGCACCCTTAACACTTCTGCATTTCTGAAGGGAACACGCACATACAATTCCACTTCTAAGTGAGGAGGAATCTGATTTAAGAACACTGTCATCAAATAGTCATGATGCAGTTCACAGTAGCACTTAAGAAAGAAAAGTGTGACTGGTGGATGTGAAGATTGCTCCGGGCCATCTCAGGTTTTGCTCTTCCCCAGGAGACAGTGAACTGCAGTTCAAGTCAGTTAAAGTGCCAATTCCCTCCAGCCCCTGTAACTTACCTGCTGGGGTTTTTTTGCAGTAACAAGAGAATCTGTTGAAAGCACATCCAGTGTCTCTAGAGACTATTTATAGAGTCGTTCGCACAGGTCATTTTTCCCCTGTTGGTGGGTCATTCCTTCTTCATCTCACATTGCTCTAATCCTCACATTTGCTGAATATTTATCCAATTCAACAGCACTTATTAAGTACCTAGTATATGCCAAGTGGCAGGCTGGGAACTCTCAGAATTGGCTGTTCAACAGGGTGCTCTCCCCAGCAGCAGCTGCACCTGAGACTTGTTAGAAATGCAGATCTCAGCCCCACTCCAGACCCAAAGGGTTTGAATCTGCATTTTAACAAATTCCCACATGATGTGCATTAAAAGCTGGGAAGTTCTGCAGTGGTTCCCAGATTCACCTGGTGGGGTTGTTAAAACACATATTGCTGGGCCCCACCTGGAGGGTCTGACACCCTGGATCCAAATGAGGCCCCCAAACATGCATGTCTAACAAGTTCCCATTGGTTCTCAACCTTGGTGGCATATTGGCACTATCTAAGAGGGTATATATATATATATATATATATATATATATATATACACAAAAATATATATATATATAGTTAGTTGTTGTTGAACTCAAGACTATTATTATTATTATTATTATTATTATTATTATTATTATTATGTGCTGCTGAGGATCCAACCCAGCACCTCCCATGTGCTAGGTAAGTGTTCTACTGCTGAGCCACAACTCCAGCCCCTCTCTATTATTATTAAACAATATGGGGCCCACCTGCAGAAACTGTGAGTGAATGCACGCCCCGCCCATAATCCCAGTGACTTGGAAGGCTGAGACTGGAGGATCCCAAGTTTGTGGACTGCCTTTCAAGACCTTGTCTCAAAATTAGAAAGGCTGGAGATGTAGCAGTGGTAGAGAACCCCTGGATTCAATCCCCATAACAAAAAAGAAAATCCATGTAGAATACCAAAAGTAAACTGAAGAGATGGGCTGAAAGAAGAGCAGCATCTTGGAAAGGCTTTGAGCCAAGAGTGGAAGGCCTGGCTCAGCCCACTGTGGTGCCCGTCCTTCAAGTCCCATGGAAACTGTGACTCAGTGACCTGTACCATAAGGCCAAGAATAATGGCTGCATCCCTGGGTGGGTTGTTGTGGGAACATGGAAAATGTCTTTAAAAATATTCTGGAATTCATAAAACTTCAATAGTATGTTTTCTTACCACACAATGTACACTTAAGTAAAACAAGCATATGAAATAGAGCCATCTGATTAACTAAAAATAGTGGGGAAGTTGTAGTAAACACTACACATTTTCTTTTTTTTTCCTCCAAATTGAAGCCTTTCTGAGAACTTGTTCAATGGGCATTTCCTGAAGTTTTCCCAAGAGACTTTGCTTTCCTCATTTCTTCATTCAACAACGCTGTGTTGAATGGCACCTAGATGCAGCTAAGGTGATGTCTTCTTCTGTATAAATCTCTTCATGACAACAGTATTTAAATATTTGTGAATGATATAGAAAGTTCTGTATAAAATAAAGAAAAAACAGGTATGAGGAAATAAGTCCAGGAGTCAGGTAGAAAACAAGATGGGGACTGAGCGTGCACTTTTTCCCTCCCTCCTAAGAATGCGTCAAAGCCAAAGCAAAACGCTGGCAGCGAGGCGCACACCTGTAATCCCAGCTGCTCGGAGGCTGAGGCAGGAGAATAGCTTAAGCCAGGAGTTAGAGGCCAGCCTGGGCGAGAGCAAGACCCATCTCAAAAACAAACCAAAAAAGGAAGAAAAACTAATCAATTAAATGAAAACAAAAGATGGTCGAAAGCGAAAGCGGATTGAAGCCGAGGGATGGGCATCCAGCTGAGGGAACAGAGCAGGTGCAAACGGCTTCCTCCCCAGCAGACCCTCATCCTAGGGAGTTCCTAGAAATACACATCATGCAGAAGGAAAGTGGTTCAGACAGAAGGTCTGGGAGAGGCAGCGAGGAGTGCAAGAGGAACTGGGAAGTGGGCGGGCAGGTGGTGATGACAATGTCTGCTGGGCTTTGGATGTTTACAGATTGACCTGAAGTCCCAGTCCTTGATCTTACAAGGCAGGAGAGAGGAACAGACTGAATGTTCTCCAAGATCTGGGTATTGTCCAAGAGGAGGGCAAGGGTTTCAATTAACAGGACAGTTTTGTATGTTTTAACTTCTAAAGTAACCACTAGAAGGATGAAAACAGATGGCGTAACTGCAACTGTGTGACTGAGGTGGGGGAATGAAATGACAGAGGGAACAACAGAGTAGATTCCAAAAATAAACATGGGCAGCACAAAATAAGACGGTAGAAATTAACCCAAATACAACAACTGTAACAAGTATAAACGGACCAAATGCTTCACTTCAAAGGTAAAGGTCCATTTTTTAAAAATCCAGTTGCATACTGTTTACAAGAGACAGGAGAAATGAGGACACTCAGCAAACACCAAACACAGAGCTGGGCTCTGTGGGGAGCTCACCGATCCTCCCTTCCTTGACTCTCTCCTTTCAAAATCTCCTCCCATAGCTACCTGCTCTGTGACTCTCCCTCAATCACGTCTGCTGTGTCTAGCTGATAAAGCTGCAGATTTTCACTACCCAAATGGTAGGATTGAAAGACCAAAGAAAAACAGAGTCTATTTTCTCAGACTCCAAGTACTTCTGACACTGAGTATGTGGGCATTTTTCCCACATGAACAAAGTTTCCAATTCTTGGTGGACACCAACTCTCTGTCCTGCGATATAACTCAGTCCCAATGCTAACTGCTGCCTGGAGCTAGTGTAGAACCCAAGGGTGAGGGTTCAGCCCCATATGACCCCTTCAGACATCACCCACAAGTGCAGGTCTCCAGAACTTGTGAGCAACTGGCTGCAGAGCAGGGGTCCCCACCATCCCCTTCTTAGGCCAATTCACAAAACAGCTTTTATTATAACCAACATTTATTATAAAGGATACAACTCAGAACACCAGGTGGAAAAGAAGCACAGGGCAAGGAGTGGGAGAGGGCCCAGAGCACCCACGGCCTCGCCAGTGCTCCTCCTGCCAGCTCCTCCACGGATCCACCTCCGCAAGTCCTCCAAACCCATGCTCTGGGTATTTTTATGGGGGCTCCCTTAGGCATGGTGGCTTATTAACTGGATCCTCGTTCCTCTGTCCTTCCCTGAGGAAGGATGTGGCCCAGAAATTTCCAAGTGTCTGATCCCGGCGTGGTCTTTTGGTGACCAGCCCCTATCCTGAAGCCAGGAGTCGCCTCATCAGAATGCAGATAGGAGGTTGAGTCTATACATTCTTCCATAAATTACCAGTCTATTGGTTAGAGTTCTCCAAAGTTGCTAAGTTAGTTTAACCTCATACCCTCACTCCTTTCCCTCTAAGTATAACTTCCTTCGTCTGAAATTCAGTTTTCTATATGCCACCAGATGTGGTATGCCTTTTATGAAACTAATGACTATATTTTAAAATAATAATTGAAACCAATATCTGTAGACTTAGATTCTAGCTATAAATGTATTGATAATGAAAACTTGTGCTTAGATGATGTACTGTTGATATTGGGAACTGTTAACATTGTCTTTCTCCACAAAAAAAATGGATTTTGGAGCTATACAAAACAATATAAATATACAAGGGGAAAACCATTAACACAACAGTTTCACAAAGCTAGAAAGAAACATGAGCAGTATGAAAAGACAAGGAAAGAAAGGACCACAAATAATGCAGGTCAATTCAACATTAGAAGAGATAATATCTGCAGCAGATGGAATGTCAGATAAAGAGTTCAGGATATACATGCTTCAGATGATCTGGAGTCTCAAGGAAGACATTACACAGCAAATTCAGACAATGAAAGATCATTTCGACAATGAATTACATAAACAAATCCAAGAAGCAAAAGATCAACTCTACAGGGAGATAGAGGATATAAAAATTTTTAAAAAAGCAGAAATCCTGGAAATGCAGGAAACAACAAACCAAATTAAAAACCCAAATGAGAGTATTACCAGCAGAGTAGAACACTTAGAAGATAGAACATCAGAAAACGAAGACAAAGTTTTTCAACTTGAAAAGAACGTAGACAGTTCAGCGAGAATGTTAAGAAATCATGAGCAGAGGGGAGGGGATGGGGGATAGTAGAGGATAGGAAAGGCAGCAGAATACAACAGACACTAGTATGGCAATATGTAAATCAATGGATGTGTAATTGATATGATTCTGCAATTTGTATACGGGGTAAAAATGGGAGTTCATAACCCACTTGAATCAAAGTGTGAAATATGATATATCAAGAACTATGTATTGTTTTGAACAACCAACAATAAAAAATTTTTTTAAAAAATCCACCACAAAAAAAAAAAGAAATCATGAGCAGAACATCCAAGAATTTGGGGATAATATAAAGAAACCAAACCTAAGAGTTATTGGGGGGCTGGGGATGTGGCTCAAGCGGTAGCGCGCTCGCCTGGTATGCGTGTGGCCCGTTCGATCCTCAGCACCACATACAAACAAAGATGTTGTGTCCACTGAAAACTAAAAAATAAATATTAAAAAAAAAAAGAGTTATGGGGATACAAGAGGGTATAGAGGTCCAAACCAAAGGAATGAGCAATCTATTCAATGAAATAATACTAGAAAACTTCCCAGACTTAAAGAATGAAAAAGAAATCCAAATACTAGAAGCCTACAGGATGCCAAATGTACAAAATCATAAGAGATCCACACCAAGACCCATAATAATGAAGATGCCCAACACACAGAATAAGGAGAGAATCTTAAAAGCCACAAGAGAGAGGAAGCAGATTACATTTAGGGGTAAACCAATCAGGATAACGGCTGATCTTTCAACACAGACTCTGAAAGCTAGAAGATCCTGGAACAACATATTTCAAACGCTGAAAGAAAAAGGGTTCCAACCAAGAATCATGTATCCAGCGAAATTAAGCTTCAGGATTGAAGATGCAATAAAAATCTTCCACGATAAACAAAAGTTAAAAGAATTTGCAGCTAGAAAACCAGCTCTTCAAAATATCCTTGGCAAAACATTACAGGAAGAGGAAATGGAAAATAACAATGAAAACCAACAGCGGGAGGTAGTACAGTAAAGGAAAAACTAATCTAAGAGAAAAAAATTATGTTAAGTAACATAAATAACCAAACATGGCTGGAAGTACAAACCATATCTCAATAGTAACCCTAAATATTAATGGCTTAAATGCACCAATCAAAAGACATAGGCTAGTAGACTGGATTTTTTTAAAAAAAAGATCCAACAATATGCTGCCTACAGGAGACTCTTCTGATAGGAAAAGACATACACAGACTGAAGGTGAAAGGTTGGGAAAAATCATATCACTCATATGGACCTCGGAAGCAAGCAGGGGTGTCCATACTTGTATCAAATAAAGTAGACTTCAAGCCGAAGTTAATCAAAAAGGATAAACAAGGACACTACATACTACTCAAGGGAACCATACACCAACAAGACATAACAATCGTAAATATATATGCCCCAAACAATGGAGCAGCTATGTTCATCAAACAAACTCTTCTCAAGTTCAAGAGTCAAATAGACCACAACACAATAATCATGGGACATTTTAACACACCTCTCTCACCACTGGACAGATCTTCCAAACAAAAGTTGAATAAAGAAACCATAGAGCTCAATAATACAATTACTAACTTAGACTTAATTGGCATATACAGAATATACCACCCAACATCAAGCGGATGCATTTTCTTCTCAGCAGCACATGGATCCTTCTCAAAAATAGACCATATATTATGTCACAGGGCAAATCTTAGCAATTACAAAGGAGTAGAGATACTACCATGCATTTTATCTGATCATAATGGAATGAAATGGAAATCAATAATGAAATAAGAAAGAAAAAATCCTACATCACATGGAGAATAAACAATATGCTACTGAATGAACAAAGGGTTACAGAAGACATCAAAGAGGAAATTAAAAAATTCTTAGAGGTAAATGAAAACTCAGACACAACATATTGAAATCTCTGGGATACTATGAAAGCAGTACTAAGAGGAAAATTCATTTCATGGAGTTCATTCCTTAAAAGAAGGAAAAGCCAACAAATAAATGACCTTACACTACACCTTGAAGCCTTAGAAAAAGAAGAACAAATCAGCAGCAAATACAGTAGAAGGCAAGAAATAATTAAAATCAGAGCTGAAATCAATGAAATCGAAACAAAAGAAACAATTGAAAAAATTGACAAAACTAAAAGTTGGTTCTTTGAAAAAATAAATAAGATTGATAGACCACTAGCCACGCTAATAAAGAGAAGAAGAGAGAGAACCCAAATTACTAGCTTACGGGATGAAAAAGGCAACATCACAACAGACACTTCAGAAATACAGAAGATAATTAGAAATTACTTTGAAACCCTATACTCTAATAAAATAGAGGATAGTGAAGGCATCGATAAATTCCTTAAGGTATATGAGCTACCCAGATTGAGTCAGGATGATATAAACAACCTAAACAGACAAATATCAAGTGAGGAAATAGAAGAAGCCATCAAAAGACTACCAACCAAGAAAAGCCCAGGACTGGATGGATATACAGCAGAGTTTTACAAGAACTTTAAAGAAGAATTAATACCAATACTCTACAGTCTATTTCAAGAGATAGAAAAAGAGGGAGTACTTCCAAATTCATTCTATGAGGCCAACATCACCCTGATTCCAAAACCAGATAAGACACTTCAAAGAAAGAAAACTACAGACCAATATCCCTAATGAATTTAGATGCAAAAATCCTCAATAAAATTCTGGCAAATCGGATACAAAAACATATCCGAAAGATCGTGCATCATGATCAAGTGGGCTTCATCCCTGGGATGCAAGGATGGTTCAATATATGGAAATCAATAAATGTAATTCACCACATCAATAGACTTAAAGATAAGAACCATATGATCATCTCGATAGATGCTGAAAAAGTATTCGACAAAATACAGCATCGCTTTATGTTCAAAACTCTAGAAAAATCAGGGATAACAGGAAATCACCTCAACATGGTAAAAGCTATATACGCTAAGCCTCAGGCCAGCATCATTCTAAATAGAGAAAAATTGAAGGCATTCCTTTTAAAATCTGGAACAAGACAGGGATGCCCTCTCTCACCACTTCTATTCAACATAGTTCTTGAAACACTAGCCAGAGCAATTAGACAGATGAAAGAAATTAAAGGCATAAATATAGGAAAAGAAGAACTTAAACTAGCACTATTTGCTGATGACATGATCTTATACCTAGCAGACCCAAAAAATTCAACCAAGAAACTTCTAGAACTAGTAAATGAATTCAGCAAAGTGACAGGATATAAAATCAATACCAATAAATCAAAGGCATTCCTGTATATCAGTGACAAATTCTCTGAAATAGAAATGAGGACAACTACTCCATTCAAAATATCCTCAAAAAAAAATAAAATACCTGGGAATCAACCTAACAAAAGAGGTGAAAGATCTATACAATGAAAACTACAGAACCCTGAAGAAAGAAATAGAAGAAGACCTTAGAAGATGGAAGGATTTACCTTGCTCATGGATTGGTAGAATTAATATTATTAAGATGGCCATTTACCAAAAGCACTTTACAGATTCAATGCAATTCCCATCAAAATCCCAATGACATTCCTTGCAGAAATAGAAAAAGCAATCATGAAATTCATCTGGAAAAATAAGAGACCCAGAATAGCTAAAGTAATTCTAAGCAGGAAGAGTGAAATTGGTGGTATCGCGATTCCAGATTTTAAACTATACTATAGAGCAATAGTAACAAAAACAGCATGGTAACTGGCACCAAAACAGCTGGTAGACCAATGGTACAAAATAGAGGACACAGAGACAAATCCACAAAATTACAACTACCTTATATTAGACAAAGGTGCTAAAACCATGCAATGGAGAAAGGGTAGCATCTTCAACAAATGGTGCTGGGAGAACTGGAAATCCATATGCAACAAAATGAAATTGAATCCCTTTCTCTCACCATGCACAAAAGTCCACTCAAAATGGATCAAGGAGCTAGGAATCAGACCAGAGACTCTGTGTCTAATAGAAGATAAAGTTGGCCCTAATCTTCATCACGTGGGGTTGGGCTCCAAATTCCTTAATAGGACACCTATAGCACAAGAATTAAGACCAAGAATCAACAAATGGGACAAATTCAAACTAAAAAGTTTTTTCTCAGCAAGAGAAATAATATGTGAGGTGAATAGGGAGCCTACATCCTGGGAACAAATTTTTACCCCTCAAACATCAGATAGAGCTCTAATCTCTAGAGTATACAAAGAAATCAAAAAGTTAAACAACAAAAAAGCAAATAACCCAATCAACAAATGGGCCAAGAACTTGAACAGAAACTTCTCAGAAGAGGACATACAATCAATTAACAAATACATGAAAAAATGCTCACCATCTCTAGCAATCAGAGAAATGCAAATTAAAACTATTCTAAGATACCATCTCACTCCGATAAGAATGGCAGCCATTATGAAGTCAAACAACAATAAGTGCTGGCGAGGATGTGGGGAAAAAGGTATGCTCATACATTGCTGGTGGGACTGCAATTTGGTGCAGCCAATTTGGAAAGCAGTATGGAGATTCCTTGGAAAGCTGGGAATGGAACCACCATTTGACCCAGCTATTCCCCTTCTTGGACTATACCCAAAAGACCTAAAAAGAGCATACTACAGGGACACAGCCACATCAATGTTTATAGCAGCACAGTTCACAATAGCTAGACTGTGGAACCAACCGAGATGCCCTTCAATAGATGAATGGATTAAAAAATGTGGCATTTATACACAATGGAATATTACTTAGCACTAAAAAATAACAAGATCATGGCATTTGCAGGCAAATGGATGGCATCAGAGCAGATAATGCTAAGTGAAGTTAGCCAATCCCTAAAAAACAAATGCCGAATGTCTTCTCTGATATAAGGGGGATGACTCAAAATGGGATAGGGAGGAAGAGCATGAGAAGAAGACTACCACTAAATAGGGAAGAGAGGTGGGAGGGAAAAGGAGGGAGAAGGGGAGTTGCACGGAAGATGGAAGGAGAACCTCATTGTTATACAGAATACATATATGATGTTGTAATGAGAAAAAGAAAAAAAAAGTGTGTCACATGAGATTGGATAGAGAGAAAGGATGGGAGAACAGGGGAGGAGTAGGAAGGATAGAAAGGGCAGCAGAATAGAATAGACAACATGATTGATGTATGTACATTCCATGTATGTATTATATGTCAAAATTAATTCTGCTGTCATGTATGACTAAAAAATAAATAAATAATGAAATAGATATATACAAAAAAAGAAAAGACACTCCCATCACCAAGAGATGGAGGGGCCATCGGGAACCTGGACGAGGGTCAACTGTGGATTGCTTCTCACCGTGGGGCCATTTCTACCCAGTGGGGTAGCAGCTGTCGTGAGGGACCTTTTGGGGAGCTGCCTTTCTCTGGTCCCTCCCCTGGCTTGGGACGACTCTAACCCTCCTGCAGACGCCCGCTGACTGGGCCACTCTGCCTGATCCTGAGCTGATTCCTGCGCCCAGGGAGTTCATGAGCCATTGGCTCAGACTGGTCAGGGTTGCTCCCACCCAGACCCCCGCCCCCATCTGGGAACTTCTTAGAAAGGGAAGGTCTGGGGGCTGAGGCCAGCTCCAGGGCCCTGGAGTGGTACGGGTCTCCTTCACCAGCAGATGGTCAGGTTGGCTCGGGCGGCTACAACGGAACAGCAGCCTGGGGGAGATGCGGGTGGAGGAAGGTCACTTCTCACAGCTCTGGAGGCAGCAAGCCCAAGGTCTCTGGGGAGCCTCTCTGCCTGACGGTAGGTGGCACCTCTGGCTGCGTCCTCCTGTGGCCCTTGCTCTGGGCGTGTGTGGAGGAGACCTCTGGGGTCTGTTCCTCATCCTGGAGGACGTGGGTCCTCCTGGACGGGGGCCGCACCTCTCACCTGGCTTACCTGCCTCTTCACCTGTCCTCAGGTCCCGTCAGGCTGGGGGTGGGGGCGGGAATAGGAAGGGGAGCCCCCAGATCCAGCAGTCTCTGAAATAGCCCACTCAGCTGCAGTGGGAGTCGTGGGAATGGAGGGACTGGGAGCGCAGGTGGCAGCTGTGACCCAAGTGCAGCGACCATGTCCCAGGAACTCTGCTTTTAAGTTCCAAAGCAACCACCAGTTGGGGGAAACGACCACTGGAAATGAAAAATAAAACCGAGTCCAAACCCCACCCCATATCTAACCCGGGCACGCTGAACTGGAGGGGCCGCCCAAGGCACTTCTCCACCACAGCAACGGGGGCCCAGCAGCTGCAGACCCCTTCCCCTTCTTCCCAGGACTGGAGGCAGGACGCCCCACCACCACCACCACCACCCAGAAGTCCCCTCACAAGACCTGCTCTCGACCATAGCCCCTCCTCAGCTCCTCTCCGTCCTATCTCCCAGAGCCAGAGGCTGATGGTCACCCTAAGAGATTTCTTCTCAAGGAAGCTCTCTGGCTGGAGGCCCACAAGCCAAACAGTAGATGCCATTATCCACCGTAGTTACATCCTATAATGTCACCATGTGAGTTAGTGAACACAGAGCCGCTGTTCAAGGAAAAGGGTGTGTGTGGTGTGTGTGTGTGAGTGTGTGATATATAGACCTCACGCAGATTAAAACCTTAAATCCTGAAAACAACTCATCCAAGTAGCTTGGGAAATATTTTCTTTATTGTAAAAGAGGAAAACTGGGCTGGGGTCGTGGCTCAGCGATAGAGCGCTCGCCTCACACATGCAAGAGCCTGGGTTAGATCCTCGGCACCACATAAAAATAAATAAGTGAAATAAAGGTATTGTGTCCAACTACCACTAAAAAATAAATATTAAAAACATAAATTTAAGAAAATTGATTCTCAGCCAAAGACACAATCAGTGAGGTGAACAGAGAGCCTACAACTTGGGAGCAAATCTTTACCCCTCACACATCAGATAGAGCACTAATCTCTAGGGTATATAAAGAACTCAAAAAGCTAAGCACCAAAAAACAAATAACCCAATCAACTAATGGGCCAAGGAACTGAACAGACACTTCTCAAAAGATGATGTACAATCCATCAAAAAATATATGAAAAAAAAGTTCATCATTGCTAGCAATTAGAGAAATGCAAATCAAAACTACTCCAAGATATCATCTCACTCCAGTCAGAATGGCAGCTATTATGAAGACAAACAACAGTAAGTGCTGGCGAGGATGTGGGGAAAAGGCACACTCACACATTGCTGGTGGGACTGCAAATTGGTGCAGCCAACATGGAAAGCAGTATGGAGATTCCTTGGAAAATTGGGAATGGAACCACCATTTGACCCTGCTATCCCTCTCCTCGGTCTATACCCAAAGGACTTAAAAGCAGCATACTACAGGGACACAGCCACATCAATGTTTATAGCAGCACAATTCACAATAGCTAAACTGTGGAACCAACCTAGATGCCCTTCAATAGGTGAATGGATAAAAAAAAATGTGGTATATATACCCAATGGAATATTACTCAGCAATAAAAGAGAATAAAATCATGGGATTTGCAGGTAAATGGATGGAGTTAGAGAAGATAATGCTAAGTGAAGTTAGCCAATCCCAAAAAACCAAATGCCAAATGTTTTCTCTGATATAAGGAGGCTGATTCATAGTGGGGGTAGGGAGGGGGAACATGGAGGAATAGATAAACTCTAGATAGGGCAGAGGGGTGGGACAGGAAGGGAGGGGGCAGGGGGTTAGTAATGATGGTGGAATGTGATAGACATTATTATCCAAAGTACATGTTTGGAGATATGAATTGGTGTGAATATACTTTGTATACAACCAGAAATATGAAAAATCGTGCTCTATGTGTGTAATAAGAATTATAATGCATTCCATTGTAATATATAAATATAATAATAATAATAATAGTAATAGAGGAAAACAGATTTGGGAGGGTTGAATATTCACCCAAAGCCACCCTGTTCTCAGGGCACCAACGTGGGTTTGGAACTGCAGTGTCCATATGGCCCAGAGCCAGGGCCTCTCACACTACATGGCCCTGTCCATCCACTGGCCCTCTCTGTGTGGAGCTGTTCAAGTGTGGCCTTGTCCAAGCTCAGACAGGAACGTGAGCATCAGGGGATTCCAGCTTTTTGCTACTCAGTGCATATTCATACAAATGAACAGAGTCCCCCAGTATTCTGGGGACTGAAAGACACAAGGACATCTTAGCAAATAGACCAGTTCACAAACATGGAAGCCTTAAACAAGGAGGATTAGTTGTGCTTCTCTGCTAACATGTAGCAGTCTGGACCAAAACGAGCCTATAAAGAACAGGTGTCAGCTGCTGCACCCGCCTGTGCTCGGGACTGGGATCCGGGCATCGACCAGGTTATAGACAGAAACTGCAACGCCCTGCCCATCACTGAGTCCCAGTGCCTGGAAGTGAGCCCACTAAAGAGTGGACACACAAATGGATGGTCCACCTCAGAATGAGTTCTTCAGTGTGAGTCCTTATGAAGATTAAGGACGACTTGATGAGACGGGCCCAGCGGAGGCACTCTAAAGTGAAATCCAAAGTGGACGCACTGGAGAATGAAACCAAACAGGGTTTCTTTATAATTCTCTGTCTGGGGGATTTTCCCCCATCTACAGCAGTGATTCATGCTCAGTGTTGAGAGTCGAAGAGCACAGGCTGGGGTGTGGCGCCGGGTAGAGCACTTGCCCAGCAGGCCAGAGGACCTGGGTTCCACCCCAGCACTGCAAAAGAAGTAGAAGCAAAAATATACCAGGTTTTTTTTCAATCTTTTGACTTTTTACTGCCGGTTTTTGCTCTGTCCAATTAGTTCCCCACCGCCTGAACATAATGACTAAAATTCAAACTAATATCCTTCAGTGGTTTTGTCCACCACTTTTTCAATGGTGACTCGGTCCCTTTGCCTTGCCGATCCTGGCACCCCAGGCCTCCCTCTGGCCTGCCCTGCTTTGTGCCTCGGGGAAGGGGTGACGCCCCAAAGCCTAGAGAACAGGACCAGAACCTGGGCAGTCAGAGTGCAAAAGGTTCCGTCTCAGTCTAAACAAAAAGATGGGAACCCAAGATCAGCCGGAGTCACTTCTGCTGCCCCAGAGACAAGGTGAAGGGGCAACTGGACAAGAAGGGGGAGGCAGAGCCTAGGTGCACGAGTCCCTGAGCGTGCTCCTCCTGAGGCCAGGGCCAGGCAGAGGGAGGCTGAAGGGGGCATCCCCAGGGTAGGACCCAGCAAGCCAGCTGGTGTGCCCCACACATGCTTGGCAGTGACCATGAAAAAATAGGTTGTGTGGGCTGGGGCTGGGGCTCCGTGGCAGAGCGCTCGCCTAGCACGTGCGAGGCCCTGGGTTCAATCCTCAGCACCACGTAAAAATAAATAAACAAAATAAAGGTATTTGTACAACTACAACTAAAAAATAAAGATTAAAAAAAAAATAGGTTGGGGCTGGGGATGTGGCTCAAGCAGTAGCGCGCTCACCTGGCATGCATGCAGCCCGGGTTCGATCCTCAGCACCACATACAAACAAAGATGTTATGTCTGCCAAAAAACTAAAAAATAAATATTAAAAAAAAAAAGATGCTTCTTTTAAAAAAAAAAAATAGGTTGTGGCAGAGGACGTACCTCTGTGTGCCAGGCCCTGACCCTGAGCCACACGCACGGTCCCGGATCTGAACACATCCTGTGTGCTGCCGTGGCCCTAGCAGGCCCCAAGGCCAGCCCTCAGAATGTGGGTCAGAAGAGAGGAGAAATGGAAGAAAAAAGAAGCTGGCTGTTAGCGCAAAAAGACCACGACATGTCGCGACCCCTCGCCGGCAAGGGAAAACACGACACAGGATTCTTCTTTCAGCAGTTTATTCAGGCCTTGAGTCATGTATCATCTTCTAGCGCCCGCCGCCCGAACACACCCAAGCACAGCTTAATAAAGCCCCCCCGCGTCCCAATCCCAAGCCGCCACGTGGATCTCTCTCATAGGGTGGTAAGGGATTGGGCGCCAACTCTCCATAAAAGGAGTTGTTTATCACAGGCCACAGTGGAAGCCGGCGCCATCTTCTAATGGCGGCCACGGTTTATAAGAATGGCTTACCACAACGACGAGCGCAAACCACAATCAGCTCAGCGCTTTATTCAGGAATGAAGTTTTACCCAGGAGCAGTGATGCAGGGACCAAACGAGCCAAGGTGGGACCCACTTTCCTGATGAAAAATGAGCCCTCGAATAAAGAAAGGGCCTGGGCTCATCTAGGTTTTTCTGAGAGGTGGTCTAGAGCATTTCGATTTTCTTTGGGCACCCCGGAATTTGGAGTCTGTTCTATCAGTGAAGGAGTCAGTTTTAGTGCTTAAGAATTTGGGGTTTGTTTTACAGGGTGAAATGGGAGGCAGTCTAGGGTCAGTGGTCAGTTTCTGGAATTTGTTGTACTGGAGGGAGGGCCTGGGGTCAGTGGTTGGTATCTGGCAAGGGTTTGTTTACAGAAGGGTTGATGCTTCGGCCTCTTCCCAGAGACTGCCTTTCCAGGTTTGATGGACACCACTTCCTCGGGTTTGTTTTATCACCGGAAAGAATGTACCATGCCGGGTTTCTGTTCATGACCAAAAGGCTCAGGAGTTACTCCAGTTGAACTGGGCTGACTGGGCTGTGCAAAATAACCACACAAGAGACACAAATACCTTTTTCTTTGGGGTCGCTGTGACGGCTCCTCTGACCTTAAGGGTCCGCAGGAAGAGAGAGAGAAGGAGAGCCCGCGCCGACCCCTTTTATTGAGGAGAAGCTATTCAAATGAGGCAAGGGGCCAGGTTCAGGGGGCTGAGTCTATCTTCATGATGTCCACTGCCAGCAGGTTGACTGACACCTGGGTAGGCCACACCCAAGGGCACAGTAAGAGAAGGGGACCCACACAAGGCACTTCCATGGAAGATTCTGTCCTAAACAGGGCAAGGGGTTATTTTACAAAGGAACAGGTGAGCATAGCTTCACCCATGGGGCCGTAGCAAGACACACCCATGCACGAGACACTGACCCTCGCACCCAAGAAGGGTGGGGAAAGCTCTGCCACATTTCTGTGACTAAGTGCCTCAGCACCCAGCCAGGAAGTGTGACTCAGTCATGTGCAAGGTTGGTCTCCCACAGTACTGGGAAAGGATCAGTGCTCTCAATGTATGGCTTTCCTGCTCACTCCCCTTTCCCTGGGTCTCACTACTTTTGGGGTTTGTCATTTTCCATATCCAATAATGGCCACTGGTTTGGTGGCCGAGAGCTGCACCTGCTGCTTTGTACCTACGCAGGACGGCTGTTCTTTCCAATGATGGCCCGGTGCGCACCTGCTGTGTTCTCTGCTATTCCTGATTCCTGCTCAGGACAAGCAGGAGATGATCCTGTGGCTGAAGTTGGGCTTCCACACTGCAGGAACTCACAGTTCCAGAGATTTCTGTGTTTGTTTGGTCCAGGATCAAGGCAGAGTCTCCAGGGCTGAGTGTTACTCCTGGGACCCTTATAGACACCCTTGCCCCTGCCCAGTGACAGCTCCAAAATCCTGATCATGCACCAGCCACGTCCTTTGAGGCCACTCTGTGTGGATATCACCAGTGTCTGTCAAGGGCTGATTCTAAGTGGACACGCACATGTAGACCTGTGAAAATCCAAGCACAGAACATGTTGGCTTGGGCTGCGTGGCTGGTATTGAAGAAAGGAGGGAGATCCGGTGGATGGAGAGATTAGACCTGGACATCGGGGCCTGCGTGTTGCCGTAGTCTGTCTGGGCACAAAATAACCGAGCCACTACACAACCTTGTAGATTCAAACAGCAACTCTTTATTCCTGAACTCTCACTGACACTCTACGCACACTTCCCGTGAACACCCTGCCTCCACTTGGCTCCGCGCACCAATTCTCTCAGAACCCCGCGAGAACTCAACGGGAACTCCAAAGGAGCGGCGCCTGAGGCAGCAGGATACTCCCTAATCCCAGCAGGATCCGCCCTAATCCTGGAGCTGCCCTATTCCCAGCAGGATGGAGCCACCCTAATCCCTGAGCAGGGTCACCTTTCAACCCAAAATGCCATGCATCATTCCTACTTGGCTATGGCTCTCAGCAGCATGTGGGAATGGATGTTTGCAGGATCAGGGGTTCTCTAAAATGTTTTTTAAGTGAATTATTCAGGAATGAGTTGAGAAGGACAGTTTGGACCATGTGTGTTGTAGTGGACGTTGGCATGTTACAGGAGGCAGAGGAAGCCAAGGTTCCTAAAGATGAAATGAGGAGGCTGCGTGAGTTGTTGAGACCATTATCCTTGGCTGCCAGGATCAGTAACAAGGGTGGCATCCGCCAGGGGGGAGGCTGAAGAGACAATTGCTGGGCCCACATCCTCGCAGGAGCACTATGAAGGCCACTGTGGTTTTCGGAGTCCTCACGAGAGCTTTTCACAGTCAGGTGCCTGGGAGCCCTTTCTGTATGGTCTCCTGACTCAGGGTTGGCATCAGTGGCTCCATTTTGATTCTGAAAACTTTCACAAGAGTTTATCTGACAAGTATCAGGAATCGCAGAATCACCCTGCTCTTTTGGTGAGGGTCCTTTGACAGCACAGCTGTGGGAGACCAACCTTACATGTGACTGGGTCACACTCCCCGGCTGGGTGCTGAGGCGCTCAGTCACAGAAATGTGGTCGGTGTCTCATGCATGGGTGTGTCTTGCTACAGCCCCACGGGTGAAGCTACGCTCACCTGTTCCTTTGTAATATAACCCCTTGCCCTGATAGAATCTTCCATGGAAGTGCCTTGTGTGTGTCCCCTTCTCTTACTGTGCCCTGGGTGTGGCCTACCCAGGTGTCAGTCAACCTGCTGACAGTGGACATCATGAAGATAGACTCAGCCCCCTGAACCTGGCCCCTTGCCTCATTTGAATAGCTTCTCCTCAATAAAAGGGGTCGGCGCGGGCTCTCCTTCTCTCTCTCTTCCTGCGGACCCTTAAGGTCAGAGGAGCCGTCACAGCGACCCCAAAGAAAAAGGTATTTGTGTCTCTTGTGTGGTTATTTTGCACAGCCCAGTCAGCCCAGTTCAACTGGAGTGACCCCTGAACCTTTAGTCATGAACAGAAACCCGGCACACAACAAAGAGGGAGGGGACAGGGGAAGACAGGCTCTGAGGCTGATGACAAGATCCATGTGCCTGAAGAGGTGGAAACAAGGAGAGAAACCACGGAGGGGAGGGACCAGCCTCTGACCACCTGAGACCTGATATCCAGGACGCTGCTAATCTAGGAGGAGCCAGACTCCAGTGAGCTGAACTGCAGTGGGCACCCCTATGGATATCCCCCAGGGTGCAGAGGAGCACGTCCAGAGATGGGCCAGCAGCTTCAGGGGCAGCAGGGCTAGGTGGGCCGGAGATTTCTAGAACAGGAGGGAGGAGTATGCTGGCTGATGAGGCACAGGATCCACCAGAGAGAAACAGGATTAAGGCTCTTACTCAGCAATCTAAACAGCTCCTGAATCAAGAAGCAGATGAGCTATTCGGTTTGTAAATAACACTTAAAATTCTGTAAGTAATAACTATGTGGTCCTTGCTTAGCATCTGGATGGACATCTTAAGTGACAACTGCCATTTTAAGGAAAAGTTTCGTTTCCCGACCAAGGGCCTTTCTGAGAAGGGCTCACCACTCCCTCACACCAACCCCACCCTTATCCACTGGCTCTAGGACCATCCCAGCTCCGATCCCTGAACTCAATCCTGTTTTGCTCTCTCTCCTATAGAGAGAGAGAGGTGGCCTTTATTTGTCAGCTCTGACAAATAAACTCTCATGTGTGTCTCTGCCTGGCCTCCGTCTTTAACTTCTCACTCACCATCTCTCACTCCTCGCTTTCCCTTCAATAACCACTTCCTCTCTTGAAAGTCCAAATATTTCCTTGAACTTGAGACAATACTCGTATCCCCTCTACTGCTTTTCTCTGACAGTCTTTAGAGCTCACAGCAAGTTGAAGCATTCAAATATAAATGGGTGTATTTCTTTTTAAATAAATCCACTTTGAGCTATTCTGGCATCCATCCTGCATCGAATTGGTCTTGTGATATATCCACAAAAATGTATGAACAATCTCACATTTTAATATTGAGAGATTGGACGGGATTACTGACCCACGTGTCAGACTCCAGCACTCCTGCATTGGGGAACATGCCCTGGAATTCCTGAGTACTCTGGAGCCACAGGCAGCCATCTGGCAGCCAGGAGCTACCAGGAAACAGATTGCTTGTCATTAATATCCCTGCCCCACCTTTCACCCCGTGGAGACACTTGTAAAGCCAGACCCATCTACAGGCACTTTGAGACTAGCCCTAGGGGAGACTTGGAGGTGCACCATACCCTGCTGGTCCACCGGCCCACAGGCCAGAATCCTGGGCCTTGATTCTCACAACAGGGAGAGCAGGGGTATCCACTCACTATGGGGCCTCTACCCAGGCCCAGTGTCTCCAGAGGTTGGAGGCATTCTGGGACCAAAGAAAGGAACTCAGCCTCTCCTGGGGTGAGCCCAGAAGCCAGGCCTGCCTAAGGGCAGGGTTTTCTTAGCTGGGTGGGCTGCTGGCCCTGGGTTACCAGCCAGGCCCGGCAGGTGACGGGGCTGGATTCTAACCATCGTGGCATGTGCACACCACGGGCCCTAGAACCACCGCCCTGGCTCTCCGCCACTCCTGGGTGACCCTGTGCGAAGACGGCTCTCAAGTGCCACCTTGCCATCTAAGGCAGTCGCACGGCCAGGCCTCCAACTCGCAGTCTTCCTCTTAAGGAAACATCTGCCCAGATCCTCCTCTGCCACTCTTCTGAGCCTCACCCAGGCCCTCAAACCTCCCTCCCAGGATGGCCTGAAGGTGGAACCTTGCAGCTTGCTCTGCCAGGTCTCCTGCCCACAGCTGTGGAGTCCACACAGCAGGAAACAGGCTCTGGACAGATGCCAAACCTGCTGGTGTTTGAGTTGGCCTGGCCCAAGTGGCCCTCAGTGCCGTGCCCCCTCGCTGTGACCCCAGATGCCGAGATGCAGTGCAGAGACCTACCGAAGCAGCTGAACTGGGTTTGGGGCCACCTTCTTCCTTGGGAGGCTGCACCAGTCTCCAGAGGCCCCAGGGTTTCCTACCTTTCTGGGTGATTCCAGTTTTGAGGGCCTCAGAACCTTGGCACTGCTGGGACGCCAAAGCTGACTCTGTGTGCACAAAAGGTCCTCCAAGCCAGCTTCTGGGGTGCTGCTTCAAGGTCAGCCCAGCCTGAGGCAAGGTCAATCCACCAGCAAGGCCCGCCAGCTCACAGGCAGAGCAGAGGTGGCACGGAGTCCACGTTCACTTCTCAACGGCAGCCGAACACCGTTGTACGTCTGTGAGCCTCAGTGTCCTCGCGGGGAAAACTGGCCTTGTTTGTGAACCTGTTTTAACAATGACACTGAAGGACGGCAGACGCTGCCCCACATCCACCTTGCCTGACTATGTGGAGCTAAAGGTCTTTTCACAAGCAGCAGGAGCCAAGAAGACACTGACAGACACCTCCTCCCCACCCCATGCACTCACCACCTCGACCTCGGGAAAGGGGCCTCCTGTGCAGGGAGGAGACGGGGGCGGGGGCACCAAGGTCGAGAGGCTTCTGCACAGATTTTGTTAAAATAACTCACAACTTCCTCTAGTCCCACGGTGTCAGTCAGGTATTAGTCAACTTTTCGTCACGGTGACAAACTCCTGAGAAGAAGAACCTAGAGGAGCAAAGGTTTATTTGGGCTCATGGTCTTAGAGGTCCCAGGCCGCCACAGGCTGGCTCCATTACCTTGGGCCTCAGTGAGGCCGAGGTTCGTGGTGGAAGGGCGTGTGGAGAGCTGCCCAGCTCATGGTGGCCGGGAAGAGACTCCCTCCCAGGGCACATCCCAGTGGCCTACTCCGCTCAGCCAGGTCCTGCTACCCAGCCTCCACTACTCCTAGGAGCCCATTCAGCCCTCAGGGGACTAATCCACTGTGAGGCCTGAGCCCTGCGATCCGATAGCTCCCAAAGCCCCTCCTCTGGACATGGCTGCATGGGAACAGCCTTCCACACATGAGTCTCTGGGGGACATTCTAGATGTAAACCATACAGTCATTTTTCTACTTCTGCAGATAATACCTGAGATCAATCAACTTGAAAGCAGGGAGGTGTATTGTGGAGGCTCCAGCCACGGCCAGCACCCCTTGCTCTTGGGCCTGAAGTGGCACAGTGGGCCCTGGGGGAAGCACACGGTGGAAAAGGTCCTTCCCCTCATGGCCACTGAGAAGTCAAGGGAGGGAGGAAGCGGCCAGGGTCCCAATATCCTCTTCCAGGACACGTCACCCGTGACCTAGTTTCCTTCCCGGGAAGTTTCAGTCACCTCCCAGTAGCAGCACAGGCTGGGGACAAACCTTCAACTCATGGGCCCTTGGGGGACACTCCTCCAAACCATAACACTGCCCAACTATCTTTTCGTTCCTCTTCCACAACCGCCTCTCTCTGGTCAGCCTGGGATATGAGCGCTGGGGTCTTGCCACCTCTCTGGGTCTCACTCTCCCACGGGGAAATGCCCAGGCACATGTAAAACTCTCTGCTTTCTTCCTGGGGATCCTTCTTAGGCCATTTTCATTTCCAGGCCCAGCCAAGGTCCCCAAGAGGACAGAGCTAAGTTTTGCTTCCCCTATATGTCAAGGTGACAAATCAAGCTCTGGACACCGCGTCTGGCACTCTGCAGGGTTGACAGAAAGGGTCTCTTTCCCTGGTGCACCGCAGTGGCCTCTTCAGAATGGGTACAGGTGAAAGGAGCCAACATGGACAGGGCCATGAAGACGCAGGAGGGAGGAGGAGGTTTTATTCATATCATTTGTCCCTTTTCCAAAAGAGCCAGAGAGGCACTCCTGGGTTCTGAAGTTTCATTCCGTACTAGTAACTACACTGGTCGGCTTTATTAAAGACCTCTTCCTTCCCCTCTCTCCTAATCTGTTGGAGAGAACCCAGGGGCAACCAGGTCCAATCTGCAGGTAACTCCAGCCTGCTTCTGTGAGATGTGTCAACAAGAATCCAACGATCCCGCTCGCCCCCCTGAAGTATCACCAAAAATAAAATATAATTTTCAGAGAAAATGCTGAGATGAGCCTTCTATTTGTGGTTGTAAAGGAGTTTATTTAAGCAGTTTCGGAGAATTCTTGAGTGAAATAGGTCACCAGATAGGGATGGTGACATCTTTCATATTTAGAAGCATTTGTGGTAACCGTTTTTAACGTGATGGACATGGACCTCAGACTGCAGAACCCGGAGGTTTTCTAAAGCTGGGTTACTAAAGGAGAAGCTACTCCGAATAGGTGAGATGGCATGGAAATGGGCTCCTTCTCTCATCAGGGGCCCCTGACCCAGTCTAATCTGAGCTTTTCGTGAAGCCTTGATCTATTCAGAGAATCCCAATTAGGAGTCCCTCCCTGTAAAACTGGAATTCTGGGGAGTTACCAAGGCACTCCAACACGTTCTCCTTTCATCTTTCTCTACATCCTTCTTCTTGAACGCAATTGGGAAATGAGTCTCCTTAGCATGAAAAAGACATCAAAACTTAAAATCTCCACTTATTTTGTGCTGTTATAACAGAATACCTGAGACTGGGTGAATCATAACAAAGAGAAATTCACTGGTTCACAGTTTTGGAGCCTGGGAAGTTCAAGGTCAAGACACCAGCAGGTTTGGCATCTGGTGAAAGCTGTCTCCACTTCCAAGATGGCGCCTCAAACACAGCAGCCTCCAGAGAGGAGGAACACTGCTCCTCACGTGGCAGAAGAGGGGACCAAATCCACATTAACTCCACCTAAAGGGTACATACAGCTCTCATGGCTTAATCACCTCTAAAAGAACCTACCTCCTTTTTTGCACCCTTTTATTGGTGCATTATAACTCTATATAATAACGGCATTCACTGTTGTTACGTATTCCTACGAACACACAATGTAAGTAACAATACAATTTGGGCAATATCATCACCCAGCATTTCCCTTTTCCCTCCTCTCCTCCCTCCCTCTGGTCTCCTTTCCATTTTCATGAAATCCTCCTCTCCACCTTTCCCCCTTTTTTTGTTTGTCTGTTTGTTTATTTGATGTGGTGCTGAGAATCGAACCCAGTGCCTCACACATGCCAGGCAAGTGCTCTCCCCTGAGCCCAGCCCCAGCCCTTCTCTTCCCTTTTCCTCTCCAGCTTCCACGTGAGAGAAAGCATATGACCCTTGGCTTTCTGTGTTTGGTGTATTTTGCTTAATCATAATGCTCTCAAGTTCCATCCATTTTCCTGCAAATGACATAGTTTCATTCTTCTTTATGACTAAACCAAACTCCACTGTTTATATAGACCACATTTCTTCATTCACTCACCCACTGATGGACGCCTAGGCTAGTGTCACAGTGTGGCTATTCTGAATTGTGCTGTTGCAAACATGGGTCATGAACTGCTATAGTATGATGTCTTTAATTATTGAGAATAGATACTGAGGAGTGCTGATACTGGGTCCTGTGGTGGTTCCATGCCTAATCTTTTAAGAAGCCTCATACTGATTTCCACAGTGGTTGTACTAATTTACAATCCCACCAACAGTGTAACATTGTTCCTTTTTTTTTCCCCTACATCCTCTCCAGTATTTATTATTGGGTGTATTCTTTTTTTATTTTTTGTTTTACTTAGTTGTATACATGACAGTAGAATGAATTTATGCATTTTACTATATCATACATAGATAGGATACAATTGCTCATTTTTCTGAGTGTACATGTTGCAGAATCATAATTGGTCATGCAATCACATATATACATAAAGTAATAAAGTGTGTTTCATTCTACTATCTTTCCTATCCCCACATCCCCTCCCCTCCCCTCTCTTTACTTCTCTCTACTGAATCTAAGGTAACGCTATTCTTCTCTAGTGCCCTTATTGTGAATTAGAATCCACATATTAGAGAAAACATTCGGTCTTTGGTTTGGGGGGATTGACTTATTTCACTTAGCATGATATTCTCCAACTCCATCCATTTACTGGCAAATGCCATAATTTCTCTCTTCTTTAAACCTGAATAAATATTCCATTGAGTATAACTATAACTATATATATATATATATAGTTATATATATAGTTATATATCACATTCCATCTTTATCTATTCATCTATTGAGGGATACCTAGGTTGGTTCCATAGTCTAGTTATTGTGAATTCAGCTGCTTTAAACATTGATGTAGCTACGTCACTATAGTATGCTGATTTTAAGTTCTTTGGGTATAAACCAAGGAATGGGATAGCTGGGTCAAATGGTGATTCCATTCCAAGTTTTCTGAGGAATCTCCATACTGTTTTCCATAGGGATTGCACCAATCTGCAGTCCCACCAGCAACATATGAGTGTACCCTTTCCCCCACATCCTCACCAACATTTATTGTTACCTGTATTCTTGATGATTGCCATTCTGACAGGAGATGAAATCTTAGAGTGGTTTCGATTTGCATCTCTCTAATTGTTAGAGATGTTGAACACTTTTTTCATGAATTTGTTGATCAATTGTATTTCTTCTTCTGTGAAGTGACTGTTGAGTTCCTTAGCCCATTTACTGATTAGGTTATTTTGTTTTATTGTGTGTATTTTTTTAAGGATTTAGAGAAATCTTTTTATTTAAAAAAATATTAATTTTTTAGGTGTAGATGGACACAACACAATACCTTTATTTTTATGTGGTGCTGAGGATCGAACCCGGGTCCCGCCTATGCTAGGTAAGTGCTCCACCACTGAGCCACAGTCCCAGCCCTTATTGTGTGTTTTCTTGATGGTTTCCCTTACGATTGGTATGAGATGAAATCTCAGTGTAGTTTTGATTTCAATTTCTCTAACTGCCAAAGATGTTGAACATTTTTTCACGTAATCATTGGCCATTCGTATTTCTTGAGAAGCATCTCTTTTGTTCATTTATCCATTTATTTTTTTTTTAAAGAGAGAGAGAGAGAGAGAGAGAGAGAGAGAGAATTTTTTAATATCTATTTTTTAGTTTTCGGCGGACACAACATCTTTGTTTGTATGTGGTGCTGAGGATCGAACCCAGGCCGCACGCATGCCAGGTGAACGCGCTACCGCTTGAGCCACATCCCCAGCCCCCCATTTATTATTTGGTGGCTTTGGGGGGGGTTAATTTTTAAAATTCTTCCTATATTCTGGATATTAATGCTCTGTCAGAAGAGGAGCTGACAAAGAGTTTTCTCCCTTTCTAGAGGTTCCCTCTTCACATTCTTAACTATTTCCTTTGCTTTGCAGAAGCTTTCTAATTCCCGTTTATTAATTCTTGGTATTCTTTCCTGAGCTTTAGGAGTCCTGTTGAGGAAGTCGTCCCCTGCACCTCTGTGTTGCCCTATTAACCCTGTGTTTCCTTCTAAGGGTTGCAATCTCTCTCACTTCCCAGGTTTTTGAGTCATTTGTGAAGGATGAGCAGGATCTACTCTCATTCTTACGTAGAAGAATGAGAATAGATAAGAGTTCTACATAAGTGTTCCCAGAACCACTTGTCTGAAGGCCGTTCGTCAAGGACCAGATGACTGTGTCTTGTGGGTTCCTCTCTGAGTCTTCTGTTCTGCTCTTAATACCATCACAATGGCAGTTAAATCCCACATGAGTTTTGGGAAGGACAAACACTCAAACCACATCCCCATTTGAGTTCTTTTGGTTACTTTTCTTCAGAAAGGACCAGCATTCAAATTAATAATCCACTGGCATAAATATAATTACAAGTTCTATGTTTCCACATAATCACTGACCTGATGCTCTTAATCTCAGCACAGGTAGGCAACATGCCATCCAACCAACCAGCAACGCGTGCCAGCTGGGATGATCAGTGCTGGGCCTCATTTTCCTGGTGTATGAGCATCGTTAAACCCAGATAGGCCATCGCTTCTGCTCATGCACTTCCTTCTTCTGGTGCCCAGGAAACCATGCACCCATGCTTTACACTCCCCGCCCCTCCACCAAGGGTGCTTGCCGGGACTCAGACAGCATCCCCCTTCAGTCCTCCTTGCTTTCCATCTGTACTCAGTGCCTGGTGAGCTCACCCAAGCCCAACAGCACTAAATACAGTCTCTCTGCAAACGACTCCCACCTTTACCTCCCAGAGGCCAGGCTGTGTCTGACTGCCTACTCAGTAACTCTGCTTGAATGTGTAGTTGACATCTCAGAATTGACATGGCCTTGGTTTCTCTCTGCCTTCGGCATCCCCTTTCTCAGCACATATAACTCTAGTTGCTCAGACCACAGATCTGAGATTCATCCCAGGCTCCTCTCCTCCATCCGAGCTGTAAGCAAATCCTATTGGTCAGATTTATTTGAGTGGCAATAAAGTGGCGCAGATGCAGTGAATGTTATTGGGAGATGATTCTTCCTAGGCCTCCCACATTTTTGTACTTCTTGAGAGCAGAGATTGTCTTTTCAAGGTTGTTCGTATATTCGAAAGCCTTGGAAGATAATCTACCACGTTTTTGTTTTGACACCAGGGATTGATCCCAGGGGTGCTTGACCACTGAGCCACATCCCCAGCCCTTTTTTTTTTTTTTTTTTTTTGAGACAGGGGCTCACTAAATTGTTCAGTGCTTCGCTAAGTTGCCAAGGCTGGTCTCAAATTTGTGATCTTCCCTCAGCCTCCTGCGTCACAGGGAGTACAGGTTGCATCACCTGGCTTACCTGTCAGTTTTTGAATCAATAAAACCCCAGACCCTTCAGTTCTTGACAATATGCTCCTGGAGCCTGGGGTGGGCTACGGTTAGAGACATATGAAAACCACGGTGTTAAGGGTACTGTCTTTCACGCTCTTTTCTGTGGATTAGAAAAACTACCCAGCTGTTAACAAAGGCCATTTCTTTGGAAGTGGGTAAGATATGATAAAACTGGACAAAGGCAAGAAGAGCCAGCCAGAGATAAAATACTGTGCCTAGTCAATCAAGGACTATTTCTTACTCCCAGAAGGGGCTAGCAATGTATGCTCAATGCAATTGCAGAATTGTGACAGCCCAGGGGTAGCTGTCCATCCTAGTCTCCTTCCCATCAGTGTGTACTCCAGTGTGACCTGCCCCAATCTCACGATGCCATACCAGGTATGTAGACAATAGGAAACTGGTCTTTTTCCTTTGTAGGTTTCTGTATCAACAGAAGCTGCATCTGAGCCTGATGCAGATGACCAGACCCTGGGCTGCAAGCCTCATGACCGGATGATACCTGGGCCACCCGACCAGCACATTTTGCATGTGGGGGTGACAGAGGTAGCAGAAAGCTACCATTAAAACCTTTTAGTGGCACTGAACTACCATGTTTCCCATACCACACCTTTCATGGCACCTTCCCCCGCTGCCTCTGGAGGGGACCATGTTACCTACTTTGCCTGTGGGGACTGCAGCAAGCAATGCAGATGCTTGAAAACAGCCCTTGCATGCTGGCTGGAGCCTGGGGCAGCCCCTGTAAGAGTCTCCCGGGATTTTGGAGCGAGGGCCTGCCATCATCCATGGATTACTCTCCTTTTCAAGGAAAGCTCTTGGCCTGCAAGTGGGCCATCATGAAAACTGAATTCATGACCACGGGCCACTGTGGCTCAGTGCTAGTCTCTGCTGCTGGTAGACCGAGCGCTTGGAGACAGCCGTAATCAGGACATCCTTGGTGACTGAAGTCCATGTGGCCTTGTGCATGCAGAGCCCCATCCCTGCTACCCTGGCCTGTGTTCACAACAGAAGTGGCTAGGGAGAGAAGCTGGTTGACACCACAGCTTAGCTTGTGGTCTTGTGAGGCAGTGTAGCTGCTTCAGGTTCACAAATAAATTCACATGCCTAATGTACCACGAAATGTGTTAGAGCCAGTGATGTTCAAAAGACCAAGCCTGCAAAGAGCCCTGGGAAAGTCTGGGTGAAGAAGCAATCTGTCAAGCAAAATTGAAGAAAGCACACGTGAATCTGTTTCCTTTTGAATAAATGTGACTTCATTACCTTATCACCAATTGCGATCCACAAAACAAAACAAAAACAAAAAACCTAGATCTCATAAAATATCCAGAAAGTTTCCATATGTTAAGAATCACCAGGGGCTGGGGCTCAGCGGTAGTGCACTTGCCTGGCATGTGTGAGGCACTGGGTTCGAATTCTCAGCACCACATTTAAATAAATAAAATAAAGGTCTATTAATAACTAATATATACTTTAAAAAAAAAAAAAGAAGAAGAAGAATCACCAGCAGGCACTGTGGCACACTCCTATAATCCCAGCAGCTCAGGAGGCTGAGGCAGAAGGATGGCAAGTTTGAGGCCAGCCCCAGCAACTAAGTGAGGCCCTAAGCAACTTAGTGAGACCTGTCTTAAATATTTTTTTAATTTTAAAAAGGGCTGGGTATGTAACTCAGTGGTAAAGATCCTCTAGGTTCAATCCCCAGTACTCGCCTCCCCAGCAAATCGTCACCAGCGATTCATCAACTTTCAGATTTTTTGTACCTAACTACATGCTCATATTAATAGAACCTGCTTTCTGCAGCTTTTCAAAACTCTGCCATTAAAGTTTCAAGTAAAACAATACTCCCACCTAGTGGATAAAGAAGAATGTCTATTTATTTTAGTTTTGAACAGTATCACCATAAAGAAGAAATTAAAACTACAATTAACTTTTTTTAAAGTTTATTCTGTTTTAACACCCTCAAAATACAGCACCCCCAGAGCAGCCCTCAAAGCAGTGCTCGCTGCTCCCCTGGAAGAAATGGATGTTTCTGGACCCTGGGGTGGGCTATAGATAGAGACAACGTGGGAGACATCACAGAACGATCTTTGGGATCACGTATAAATGTTACTCTGAATCTCATTTGTTGTCATCAATTTCTTCAGTATCTCTGTGCCCTGTGGAATGTTCTGGAAGAAGAGAAAAAGATGTCAAGACAGCTTTTCAGTGAGAGGCAACATGCACACCCAGCCTGACGCTCTCGAGAAGTCGTGAGAAGGTGCTGTGCAGCAGAAGCAGTGCCTTCCAGCACCTCTCCCCCAGGGACAGTGCTCAAGAAGGCGAAAGCCTAGAGAGTCCTTCCCTGGCCCAGGCCTTGAAGCGTACCGGGCCTCTTCACCCCACCACTCTCCCTGTCCACCACAGCCCTCTGGCACCCAACCTGTCCTCTTCCCACACCCCACTGCTCCCCACTAAGGCCCATCCAGCTTTCATAGCCAACTGTGGGGCCACTTCCTCTGTGAGAGGCTTTCCCAGTACTCCTGACCAGCACTCCTCGCGGCCGGGAGCTGCCTCAGCTCTAAAGCCCTACAGTGGTGCCAGAGAGTGGGGGCTGTAGCTAACCCCTGTTAACAACTGTTGAACAAACCCCAATAGGAGTGGACAGCAGAAACCATGCACTAACTCAGGCGACCTCATGGGTCGTTGGTAGGAGTACTCTTCACAGCGACCACCTGACCTTCCCCAGACTGGTATCTTCAAAGGAAGACAGGAAATGTTAAAAAGGTCTTTAAATTTCCCCTTCAAATTGTACTCCTCAATCCTATTTGACAGATGACTTACACTGCTCAGAACAAATCCGCACATTTATGTTAAGCTCCTGTATGGGGAGCAGAGTCCCTAGCAGGGAACAAAACAGCCCCAGAGAACTGCTCTCTAAACAAGTGGGCAGAGCCGGGTCACAAACCACAGCAGCCAGCACGAGGACCCGCACGCCCTTGGAAAGACACGAAACCCAGAAGAATTCAACTTGTCTGAAAACTTAACCCTGACTCCACTAACTGGGAAGATGTGCTTGAAGTAGACCAAGTCAGGGCTCTGCAGCTTGACTCTCCACCAATCAACAGGGGGTCATTGAGGGCTTCCTTCTACAGGCCAGGTATGTGGCAACCCAGGGACGCCAAAATGGAAAAACGTGCTCCCGTACCACAAGCTGCTGAGGAGGACACTAACTTAGGAGAGCTGAGACGGCCACTCCAGCATAACCTGCGGTGAGTGGAGCCCTGATGGCTACTCAGAACAAAACAGGCCACCAACGATGCTGGGACAACCCCTCTCCCTTGAAGTACTTCTTAAACCAGACACTGTGGCTCTCCATAAATCCCTGAAGAGAACGCTGGGGAGGCCCAAAGCTCCCTGAAATGCTAGACAAATGTTGCTGTGTACGTGTTCTGATATGTATTTTTCCAGTAAATGAGCCCACAGACCTAAGGGGGGGGACAAAGGTTCATTAATAATTCTAACATCTTCACATATCCCATCCCCTCAAAATCAGGTGAATACTATTGATACTATACTTAAAATTACAACCTTCCAAATGAGTTACAGAGACTTCTCCAGCCCCAGAGACACGTAGGATGTAAGGGCAATGCACTGGTCTATATATAAGAGCAAAATGCTCTTCAAGTTATAGAAGTAAATCCAGAAGAGAAGGTGGCCAGAGCGGGAAGATAGGCTCTCTGAGTACTGTCCCGGGTCTGCACTGCCCCTACACTCAGCTAGTGTGTCAGCTGGTGGTCAGGTGAGTGACACTTACCTTAGCCAGGCCTTTCAAGCTTTTGGAAGAAAGTATGGGCTTGAAAGCTTCCACGGTAATGAGGTCTAACGTCATCACCTCAGTGTAACACAAATACAGAATGGCAGGGATTTTCCACACCTGACAGTAACTGAGGACTGTGAACAAAGGAAAACCACTTAAGTTTTCTAGTATATAGTTTTAAAATTAACCACCATTAAATAATAAAGGCTGCTTTAAAAAGTCTTTGAATCAAGACATTTACTGCTCTACTAAATCAATTCTAATGGATATTTTCTTTCAAAAATCAACTTATTTTCCTAATAATCTTTTGCTTTTGCAAATATTATCTTTATTTTGCATTTCCTAAACATACTGCTCAATTTTAAGTAGTTAAAAGGTTGAAATTTCAGTCACTATAATAAACAAAGCAAGTTACATGTAACAAACGAATACCATGATGCATACTACTACCAAGTTAGTCCTCTTCACTCTAATAAACTTAACAAGGGGGAAAAAAATGTTTTTCCTTTATTCAATATACTTAACAAAGAACAATTAGTAACATACAATAAAAGATACACTACTGAAAAGTAAATGGCAATCTATTTCTTAAGACAGCAAAATATAATTACAGTGATAAAAATATTAAGCAACACACATTAAAGTAACTATCAAACTTCTCTTTCTATTTTGATAATTAAAATGTACTTTACCAAATTTTCATACAATTTACAACTAACATTGGCTTGCATTCTGAGTCGCCAAAGACTAAAAAGAAACTAAAGCTGAGGCAGAGCAATTAAGCCATCTGAGCTGCTCTCATAAGTGTGTCTAGAAAATTTTAAAACGCAAACCAAGTATACTAACAAGTACAGACACTGAGGATTAATAGCAATATATTGATTTTGATCATCAAAAAATTAACCTCATAAAGATTTCTAATAGTGAAAATAATAATTAGCAGTAAGATGAAATGTAAATATGGATTTTGGTATCACCTGCAGCAGGAAGATCATGGATGATGTTCGGCTGTTCTAGTAGTGAGCAACAGGCAGTGTCCTTGAAATTCTGTGTTTTTAGTGCTTTCAGGAAAGGAGAAGGAAGGCTGCCAGTAGATTCTGAGGTTTTATAGTCAGTAACATGTCGACATGTGAGAATAGTTACCTGCATGTTCCTCCTTGGACAAGAGCCAAAAACCTGACACAAAATTGATTTAAAATTAAACAAGGGTAACTGTGTGAGGGATTGGAAACACTGCTCCAGCTACTCTCCCAGCAGTGCGGGTGGCAGCTGCACATCTAGCAGGGGCGCACTGCGCCCTGGGTAACAGAACAGGCTTCCCTGCCCCAGCCTGGGTTTGCTCTGGGCACTCTGGTTGGCACTCCTCCTCATGGCACTTTCCTGTCCCTTAACTCAGGGCAGTATCACCTACTTAAGAGACCGATGCGTAGTAAACAACCATGAATGGACAATGCCGGAGCAGCTGCCACAGGACCACCACCTGAGCAAGCCGGTCCCAAGAGCATATCCCACAGCCAGCCCGTCCCTCACCTACTCCCAATAACACCTGGAAAATGGCTCTTACTAAATTCACTTTTCAGTTACTAGAATTGGGGCGAGTTTCAAGGGCTCTAGAACTCAAAGTCCTCTTCCATGATTTGAAGAGAAGATCTATTAGATCTACAAGAATCCTTCTACCTTCTAATAAAATCTATGGTGACACAAACAAAGCAAGCAACTATTTTTTAAAGAAAAGAGTAGTTTTTATGTTACCATACTTGTTTAAAAATATTCTGTGGGGCTGGGGATATAGCTCAGTTGGTAGAGTGCTTGCTTTGCATGCACAAGGCCCTGGGTTCGATCCCTAGTACCACAAAAAATAATAATAATAAAAATATCCTGTGAAAAAAACAGCTATTTCCATTAGTAATAAAAGCACTGAAGATTTTATATTAAGTGTCATAATTCATACAACTAATTTCATTATATCACAACTTTGTAAATAAATGCAAAAAAAAGTCAACACAATGTAAGTTTGTTTCAAGGTACATCCCGTTTAAGAAAAATAACATTATTCACAGGCCCAATTTATTTTCCTTCATAGAATACTTAAAAGTCTGAGCCTAAAATACTTATGAACTGTTTTATTATCAGGATGATTTGACCAAAATAACAAAGTGACCCAAAGAATACCCCTAAGGAAAAAAAATTTGTTTTAGAAATGCATAATTTTTATGTTTTTTCAAGTCTAGAATGTTCATCTGTCACCGTGTAAAAATTAAGTATTTTTGAAATAATAATCACCCTACATAATTAAAAAATATAAATAAAACACTAATTTCCTAATATTCTAAGCTCTGACCCTCTTACCCAGAAAGATACACATATGTACACTGAATATAAGATAATTCACAGATCTTTTTAAACAACTTTTCTTCTAATAAAATGCATTTACTAACTTAAAGCAAAAGCTTCTCTAAGTAAGCCAGCTGGTTTAAAGTAGAAAATGAAATTCTTATTTCTATTTAATTTTAATACCAGTTTTAAATACACTGAGATTTAAGCTGAGATGTTGCTAAGAATTTCACATAAGGACTGAAGGGCCTACTTTATTTACAAATACAGGTGAAAAAAAGAAATGATGAATGATGAGGATGAAGACATCCCACTGACCCTCATCTGGTCAATACACCTGTACTGAAATATCACAGTGCAGCCCATTAATAAGTACTATTTTGTGTCTATTAAAAATAAAAATAAGCTGGGTATGGTGGTGCACCCCTACAACCCCAGTTACTCAACAATCTAAGGCTAGAGGATGGCAAGTTCAAGGCTAGCCTCGGCAACCTAGAGAAACCCCTGGCTCACTAGGGGTGGAGATGTAACTCAGTGATAGAGAGCTCCTAGGTTCTTAAATTAAAAAAAAAAAAAAAAAAGAGAGAGAGAGAGAGAGCTCCTAGGTTCAATTCTCAGTATCACACACATATACAACACACAAAATAAAGATACATGCTGTGTATGGCGGCGTATGCCTGTAATCCCAGCAGCATAGAGACTGAGGCATGAGGATCACGAATTCAAAGTTAGCCTCAGCAACTTAGCAAGGCCCTAAACAACTTAGCAATATTTTGTCTCTAAATGAAATATAAAAAAGGGGTGGGGAGAGGCTGGGGTTGTGGCTCAGTGGTAGAGTGCTTGCCTGGCATGTGTGAGGCACTGGGTTTGATTCTCAGCACATAAAAATAAATAAAGGTCTACCAACAACTAATAAAATATTTAAAAAGAAAGAAGTGGGGAGGCTGGGGATGTGGCTCAGTGGTAAAGCACCCTTGGGTTCAATCCCTGGTACATAAAATAAACAAACAGATAAAGATACATATATGAAAAATATATATACATTCATTGAGCATTCCTAAATCTAAAATCTGAAATGCTTCAAAATCCAAAAACTTTTGAGCACCTACATAAAATAAGAGGAAAATTCTACACCAAGAATTTGTTTCATACTGAAAGTTATAAAAAAAACACTGTATAGTTATGTTCAGACTATGCATATAAGATGTATTTGAAACATTAATAAATGTATGTTTAGACCTGAATCCCCTCCCTTCTGTCCCAAACATTTTAGATAAGGGGTATTCGGACTATAAAATGTAATTGCCAAAAATTATGGTTTCCTCTAAAATTTCTAGATGAGTTCAACTCTTCACTCAAAAACTATGTACACAATTTTCCAGCAAAATGAAGACAAATTTATTCACATCTAATGCTTAGAAAAACAGATGTCATATTTGAGCCTGGAGAGAGTGTTTTTTATTTGAGAAAATACACACAAATTCCTTTCCTGCATAAGTTTAAATGAAAAGACATTGAACCTTAAAAAACAGCAACTTCTGTAGTCTAAAAATTCACAGGTCTCATTTCTCTCTTACCTTTTCCAGCCACTGATACTGCTGATCTTCAGCAACATAGCAACTACATTGACAGACAAAGACCTGAAAAATAAAATTCAAAGTTTTTTTTCAAGATAAATACATTTTATACACACCCAAACTGCCACCATATACATATCATGTGAATACCAACGGAACACTGCTGTACTCTGGATGTGGAATGTCTGCGAAAGACCCATGTGTTTCCTAAAGTTTCTACATCTGCCAAAGTCTGCATCAGCTTGGCACTACTGGGAGGTGGTGGAAACCTGAAGAGAAGGGGGCCTAGTAGGAGGTCTTCAGGTCATGGGGGTAGCCTTGAAGGTGACACTTGGTCTTCCCCCTCTTCTCTTTTGCTTCCTGGTCATGAGGTAAGCAGCTTTGCTATGCCTGGTGCTCCTACCATGATGTACTGTCCCCCAATCAGAGGTCTTAAAGGAATGTGTCTGTCTGATCATGTACTGGAACTCCAAAACCCCCGCTGATAGATCTCACATGTTTGTTACAGTGACAGAAAGATAACACAAACACTTATCTTCCTGACTCTACTACTGGCCCATTTACTTCTCTAAAATTTAATAAGAGTTAAGCCATTACTAATAACTGGTATCAGAATAAAGAATGCACTTAGAGAGCAGTTCAGTGACATGCCTGTTAGATTCTGGGGTACACTAACAGCAAAGACTCTGTGATGCTTAAATAACTAACTTTTAAACATACAAGTTAAGTCCCACATACCAAGGGATTTGATTTTAGGTGATAAAACACACAAAAAGACTCTGAAGGGGACAGGTGTGTGGTGTCCACTGTTCTACACCATTCATTCCAGAGTTTAGCACAACCAACTTCTTCCCAGACGCCTGAATTCATAACAAACGATGACAAAAATGCTGTAAGAGAACAAGTCACACAAGTTAGTGCTTAGCCCTGCATGCTGTATTCTCTAAAAAGCTGAGATTACTCTAGAATTTCAGAGCTGAAAAAGTCCTCAAGACCATCTAATGCCACCACTCTGCAGGAGGCAGCCAGGGCTTCACGAAAGGCCACACTGAGTAAGACAAGACTACAGCCAGGAAGGGACAAGACAGGCTTACACACAGACTCCCAGGGTAACACTCCCCTAAAAATGTGAGACCAGAACTTCATATAATGAGTCAGAGTCACTTACTGTGTACTTACTATGCTCTGAAAGTCCCAGGGATGCATTATATGGCAAGGGATCTTAATGGGGTTCCCAAATGCTCCCAATACCTGTAACTCCCCTAAAATTATAAAGGTCTTTGTGTACAGGTCTTGTACAGACACTGTTCTAGATGAACTTTACACTTTTCTACCTTTAACTCACCAAGTGAATCAACACAAAGACACTGGAACTTAATTGCTCAAAAGAGCTAGTGATCACTGTTATTTTTAGAGTTCTCATTATGTTTTCAAAAGCCTGTTAACTCAAAAACATTTAAGTAAACCTGGCTACAACACACCAGAAACAGTTCCTTGAGCTTTAAGTTCCTGAAGACACAAATATTTCCTTTAAATCTTATTTTTTATTTCCATTTTTAGAAGATAGTACACATGAACAGGTGATGTATTTATCCCCTCTCAGAAACAAAGTTACTCTACCAAGACTTTTCTCTTTTAAGTAACTAACCTTTGAAGTCTTTTAGAATGGAAAGAAGTAACTTTGTATTTTTTCTTTCAACAAAACCTCTAGTCTTCTGCATTTTTCACTTACCTACTGCATTATTTCCTATAGCAATTATAAACTTGGAACAAGGATATTTTTCTAGCAGAGAAACTTCCAGGGATGTTTTTGTCTGTCTTCGAAGAAGCCGCACCTCCCTAACACAAGAAACAAGATGAAACCAAAACAGCTTAAACACAGTCAGTATTCTACTTTGAAAAAACAACATTATATGTATGATTGAAGTGCCTTTACTAACCGGTAAAATTGACACTTGCAATCTATAAAGAATATAATTAGAATCCTAAAGAAAGAGCAGATTCAGGCACTGATAATCAACAAGACAAAACTACTGCAAGCAAGCTTCATGTCCATCTGACCCCCTGATCAATCTTGGCATCCCTAAAAGTGAAAAAACTGGCAGTATGCAACAAGAAACAGAAAGTACCACCGCACCACTTCAAAGCACTCTCGCTAAAGAATGGGAATCTATCTGATCCAAGTTCCAAAATGAACATTCTTTTGCAGGAGATGCAGGTGATGAGCACACGTGTGAAATGCCTCCAGGAGGAGCAACCAGACAAATCCAGAGCTCTCTACAGGAGTAAAAGGGAAGGTGGACCGCTCCAAACGAAATGAGCCCTCTAAGTGTAAGGCGTGGACCTGGTCAGGAGACCGATGTACCCAAACCCACCGGAAAATCTCAGTCTGACCGAACTAGGTATATGAGACGATATGGAACACCACTACTAACTGCAGACTATAAGAGACCTAAGTCTCTATTTTGAGACGCATTCTGCAGGGTGCAGGCCGTACCCGGGCCGTGCTCCCTCCGGGGGCGGCAGGAGGGGAAGTCTCTGTGGGCGCTGAGCTGACCTGAGTGCGGGCCTCCGGGGTCCTTCGCGTTCTCCCATCTCCATGTGGGGAATAATGGTTGAAAAGAGCGCGCACCTGCCACCCACGCAAGGCCGGCTGGAGCGTGGGAGGAGGAAAAGCCCCCGGGGCGCGCGNGCTCGGCACGTCGCCTTCACCACCTCTCCAAAGAAAGTGGCTGCCATGGCCTCCAAGAGACCGACCGCCCGCACAACCGCGGCGCCGCGGGACGGCGCACGCGCACCTCCGCGCGACCACGCCCCCCGCACTGCTCTACGCGTGGGCACACCCCTAGCGCGGTGGCCCCCCTCCCCGCTCAGCCACGCCTTCGTACCGCCCGTGCACGTAGCCACGCCCCCTGTACCGCCCACGCGCACCACTTAGTACCCGCAGGCAGCGGAAGCCGCGAGCGTTTTCCTTCCACTGCCTTAATCACGCGGGGAGACCGAGAGTCTGGAGGACAGCGGGCTAGAGGGGCAGGAAGTGAGCCCGTCGGCGGAGCCCGCGGAGGGTCTCCGGTCACACAGGTAACGGTTCCGTCCTCTGCGGGAAGTGCTTCAGCAAGATCCTGGCCCGCATGCTTTTCCTTCCTCCAGGGCCTTCCCCTTCCCCTCCAGTAAGAGCGGTGGAGTGAAACGGCTTACTGAGCTCTGCTCCACACCTGGTCGCCCCAGCGGGCAGCGGCGAGGAGGCCCGGGACAGCGGGCAGGAAGAAATACAGTGCTTCGTGGTGTTGTAGAAATGTGACCTTTACTCTGGCTTAGGAATTCGCATTCAAAAGCTGATGACTGTCAAACCGACCTAAAAAACATTTTATGAGAATGCAAAAATAGTTTTTAAAACTTGGCCTATTTTTTTCATCTTAAATAGCCTTTCACTGTTAGGTATTGAATTGGTTCTTTATTAGCTTGTGCTGGAAGACAAAGCTCACAGAGCACTGTTCCAAGCGAGAGAAAAGGGGACAACTCTTGGCTGAATCCATTACTACAATGAAACGCAAAAGACAGATCCTGGATTTAGTTGTGTTGAAATGGATGTCACTGCCTGCATCTTGGAACTTTTTCAGTGAATAGTCACAACGGTGATACATTGGGGGAGTCTTTTGAGATTGGCCCAAAATATCTCCAAGTTGCCAGAAACATCTTAAGATGTGGGAAAACAAAAAGATCACTTACATAAAATGTCTACAGCAATTTTACACATCAAGGGGGAAATAAAATATGTGAACACTTAAGAGTAAACAGACCAAGCTGCTAGCCGCAAGCTTAGGAAACCTTGGGTATCATCTATGAGAAAGAATATACAAGATTACCAATATAACATTTTAAAACATGAGGACTCCTGCATTAGTCGGTCTAGTATGAGTGAATTGCAGATAAAAAGGTTGTTTGGGCATCACTTTCTTAGTCCTTTTGTTAAGTAATTGTCATTTTACAAGTAAGATATTCAACTTGATTTTTCATCATTTGATATTACATTATGAAGAAATCTTTTCTGACAATCTGACTAAAGTTATTATAGAATAATGATAACACATTTGGCTATGATTTAAATTCTGCATACATCTCAAAGTTTTACAAGAATGTTAAGTTTCAAACAAATGCTTATTTCATGCAATTACAATAAACAGACCAAGCACTTATAAAAAGGCAAATATATGTTTAAATTAAATACTAAATTGGAAAAGGAATTCCATTATGAAAGGATGACCATACAATCTCAGATACTGACAAAAACCAGAGAAGATTACAAACTCAAAACTTAATTCTCACATTTGAATTGTTAAAAATTTTGCATAATAGTCTTCACTGAGACTTAAATATTTTCATTTTATGGCACTTTTTGAGGATATAATATACCAAATAAGAAATTTGAAATTAATGTAAATTTTGGACTGGGAAATAAGTTTTAACATTTCATTAAAGCTCAAAAGTTAAATCCCATGCACCTAAAAATAGCAGTTTATTAGGAATTCTTCCCTTTCTCACTATTTTAAATAACAAGATTTTGGAGCTCAGTATTTAAAATTAAAGTATACTAGAAAAAGAACAAAGGACACATTGTAGGTTAGAATATTCTGGCTTACACTGAAAAACCCAAAGCCTTTTTAAAAACAGACATGCAGCCACAAATTTCTCAAGTAATCTAAACACTCTGTCGATCTGTATAACCAAATAAATAAAATAAGCATTAGTCTTAAAAATAGAAACTCCTAGATTTCTACATTTTACTTTTTTCAATTACACATGCAAATTATATACTGATATTCACAGATATTTTTAAATGAGAAAACAACATCTAAGTTAAAAAGATTTGACAGTACATTCATTTAATCCAGTGATCAAATACTTATTAATAAATTAAGCCCCATTACAAATAAAATTTTTGTAGTACCATGATCAGATTTTCTAATCCTAGCAAAGGCCACAAAGATATAAGCCAGACATGCTGCCATAAAAGTTTGTGATGAGATTGTAATAAGTTTTCCCATTGTTCAACTTCCAACTCTTAAGTTGCTGAGGATAAAGGTGATATTTCACTCTATAATCTAAAAATATGACTGCTTTGATCTTAAGCTCTACTATTTTCTGATTAAAACCAAGCCTGCCTCTTAATTTTTGCTGCTACATGAAACAAGGAAAAGTGATAGTCACTTCAGAGCTTTCATAGAAAAATATATATTCCCTGAATTAGTCATACCAAGTGGTCATCATTCAGTATGAATCCCAAAGTTTTAAACAAAATAAGACATCAATGGATTTCCTCTATCTGCCTATTTCCAACGCTGCTTCAGAACTCCAGCATTAAATCCCCTTCTGCAACTTTTGTTTTTGACCTTTGGATGTGAAATTTAGGAATTAGATCTAGTTGAAGTTTTTGCTTCACTCAAAAGACAAATAGGCTCACCAGCACTTTACTTTGAAAATGAACCTCTATATTTTTCCAGTTTCAGTAATGACACCATAATCATGGTGGCCGGAATTTTTATTCAAATGAAAAAAAAAATCTTAAAATTAGCGTCAGGTTGAGGTGTTGAAAAATTTATTTTCCATCCTTCCTACATATCCTGTCCACTTCCCATTTTCTTCCTTCAAGGAGTCAGGTTTTAAGGACCTTGTTCTCTGTTAAGGAGCCTCACTCTTAAGGCAGGCCCATTGCCTTTTCTTTCCACCTCTCAAACTACAGACTCCACAATCTGCTTCCTCATCAGACCCCCCTGTATAATGTGTTAGTTCAAGGGCTGGCTGGAAGGAAACCTTCCTCCCACTCCGCCCACTGGAGTATGGCTTTTAGGAAATTCCTCAAAAGATGCCAAGAAGGGATTAGCTTTAGGGCTTAGAGCAGAATGCAACTGCCGGCTTCAGGGAGGCCCCTGCTTGTTTTCAGATACCACTTCTACATTCTCAGTCACTATTGTGCTTTTTCTTTCCAGGATCTGAACCGCCTAAAAAAAATCACTTTGCTATTAGTATCTTCTAGCTCTTTTTCACTTTCAGAATTTATGGTTGTATCATCCTCTTTATAAACATTCAGTAACTTTTTCTTAGCCGCAGCAGAAGCATTTCGATGGGGCAGTTTTCTGCTACTCTTCCTAATCCAGATATTTTCTGGTCCTGAAATCGTTTCCTTTAGATTACTCATTATCTTTATTTTATTTGCAGCAACAGTAGCACATCTGCGGGGAACTTTCTCAGGTACCATTTTTGCTTTCAGAGTTTCACTAGGCATTTGCACTGCATCCTTCTGATTATGCATACATGTTCGCATTTTTGTTTGGGGTTCTCTGTCTCTAGGAACAGATTCTGAAAAATGAGTGAAAGGTCATGTAAATGCAAAAATCTTGTAACACAAGATTTTACTACTACATTCCTCAACACTTACGTTCCTAAACAATGAATTTTAAGACTTCCAATTTTGACAAATATAACTTTATATTTTCCTTCTCTGCATCTAAGGAGACTGTCAATACAATAGCAGACTTGCAAGAGGTTAATAATACATTTAGCATCATAAAGCCACTCACATAAAAACCCTCTTTAAAATCCAGATTTAAAAAAATAAGACCATGTGTTTAATTTTTTTTTTTTTTTGCTATCATTTCTAATTCTCCATTAAACTACTTTAAAATACTCAATAGAAATAATTTCCCTAGAATCTAAACAAGAAAAGCCGTCGTAACTATATATATGACAGCAACACATCAGTTCTGTGGTCAAGGTCCTTAAGGTTCTCCTTGCAGATCAGAATTTACTCCAAAAATTGTTAAAATTGGTAAATGGTGGATGAAAAAAATCTTACACTAATTTTATGTAACTGAAGTGTGGCTTTAACCCTAGATTTTTCAAATATTGCAACATTTTACATAGCTGGAATTAAATCTTCAGTAATTCAAATATTTTCTGACCTAGATATGTTCCAGAACGTTATGATAAAGATCCTAAAAATAATTACATATATATAATTGCTTTAAGGAACTTACCAGTGCAGGGTGCTATGAAACCTCACCAAGTTTAAGGGACAGTGGAAGGCTTCCTTTTTGAGGAAATGCTATCATAAACGAGCTATAACTTGTAAAGGAATTGGCCATACCCCAAAAAAGCCAAGCTCCCTGGAGAGGGCAGCCCCTCACCCAGACCCCAGAGGTGTTCAGAGGGTGGCTGCAGATCGTATTTGCTACTCCACACATAGCAAACTGAGGTGAGCTCAAATCTTATTTTTGCTGGGGTCTCAAATTTTGATTTCTCATACTTTAAAAACTAGTCTAATATTTTTCTAGGGCATTAGTGTTCCTTTGGCATATCTTATGTGAATCTGATATTAGCCTCTGAATTTTAGGCCTTATATGTTGGCAAGCTAGTGAAGTTTCCAGGCCTTGAGCAGTCAATAAGGACAGGCTTTAAATCACTAAAATAACACAACTATCTTACATCCACAAAACTTCTGTAAGGCTCTACGGTATTTTTCTCTTCACTACTAAGTCTAGAAAATAAGAGCTGTTTGGTCAGGTAATATCAAGTAACACTATTATTCTGTAGAAGTGAATACTACCTACCAACTTCCTTAGTTTTTCCTCTTATGGAGACGTTTGCCCTCATGTCAACAAGCTGAAGAAAGGGCAGATGAGTACAGGTAAAATCTTTTGCTCTGAATTGCCATGTTCCCATAGCAAACATCATGAGGAACAGGCCCTTTGCCCTTACAGCAAAAATGCTTCCATTTACTGTGTGTGAAATGGGTCTTACTATTGTGCTTTCTCTAAGACCCTGAGGAGTTCTCCCACATTGGGTTTAGAGATATTTCACTCACAGCAACCTTGAGACAGACACACACACTCACTCACTCACTCATCCCTTTTACTCATGAAATGAGTGGTTCTCATGCTTTTTCAGTGTAATTTCATTTTTAAAGACAGCATGTTTTGTTCAGTGTAAGGCCCCAGGCACCTAAATGGCCTGTTAGCAGGTAGTCGACATTCTCTGAACAAGCATGCCATTCTCACCACCTCTAGGTGACTCTGCAGGAAAATAAAGTGCAGTGTTTTCAACCTTTGAGCAACTTTTAGAAATGTCTAGATTATGAACTGTTGTTATTCCAGTAAATCAACCCTATATTCAAAATGAATTCTTAACGTAAGCATCAGTTAAATGCTACAATGTAAACGGGCCATAAAAGGTTTAAAATATGTATAGCAAAATTAAGGTGAAATGTGTAGTTTAACAGGATAAAGATGTACTAATGTCACTCAACTACCTGCACCCATTTGCATGTTGACAACTGGCTTATTGGTTCATTCCCAACAATATATTCAGTTAAATAGCATAAAATCCTGTTTAAAAAAAAAAAATTTTGGTACCAGGAATTGAACCCAAGGGCACTTAACCACTGAGCCACATCCCCAGACACTCCCACCCCTTTTTTAAACTTTAGAGACAGGGCCTCCCTAAGTTGCTTAGGGCCTCACTGAAGTGGGCTTTGAATTTGTGATCCTCCTGCCTCAGCTTCGTGAGCCTCTGGGATTGCAGATCTGCACCACGCTCCCGACTTGCTTTCTTTTTTGACGGGTGATGAAACATCTATACTGACAATTTAGGAACATGATAAATGCTAATTACTTTAATGTTTATTTCATATCCACAAAAGTGAAAAATTTAGATTCTTCAAGGAAAAGCTAAAATTAGTTTTAAAAAAAAAATACTTGAAGGAAATTTGAACTTGAAATGAAAAACTATGCCAAAGGGTATATAAGGTATGAATTCTATTGTATAAACCAACTACAATTTGATAAAGTTGTAGCTCCAAAGACTGAGATGATAAAATGGGAGTTTCATGAAATAATAAAAACATGAGACAGAAAAGTAACCATGTGAGGAATTTTTCCCCGAAATATACTTGTGTTAATTCTATTACTGAGAATAAAGTGCTTTATTCTCCTTGAGAAAAATATTTTTAGAAATATATACAGAATAATGTAGGCTAAAGAGAAGTCACATTTGTGTTAGGATACAAGCAATTTTTTTTTTTTTTTTTTGGTGATTGTGCTGGGGATTGAACCCAGAGCCTTGTACATGTGAGGCAAGCACTCTACCAACTGAGCTATATCCTCAGCCCAGGGTACAAGCTTAAAGACTTCTGAGGATGCTGCTTGAACACCCACCCCATTTGTAGCAGTGTCATCTGGCACAAGGCAGTACGACAGGTCCTGCTGCCTGTGTTTTCCTGTCAGTCCCACGTCAGGACTGTCTTGAGTGCCTGAGATCTTGCTGTTCTCCTAATCATGGCTTCCTGTCTGGGGGGGGCCAAAGCACAGTAGTACTGTGAACAGCGTCTGCAGAAGGATCTATGTTTTACCAGGACACTCCTTTCTAAGTGACAATGCTCAGCCTTGTGTTCTAAGATGGTCCTGTGATGAAATGGAGATAGACCTGACAGTCTGATTCAAAACATTAACCTTAGTTTCCACATTTTAAATATTTATGTTCCAATTATGTTTAATCAGATAAAATTGTTTTCATAAGCCCAAAGTGAGTGTTCAAAGATTACTAAAGAAACATTTAAAATGTTTATTCGGAGTTTTGTTTTGGTTGGGTTTCTCTGTTACTGCAACCCAAGGATGAAACTGAACCCAAGGATGCTCAACCACTGAGCCACATCCCCAGGCCTTTTTATTATTTTGAGACAGAGACTCACAAGGTTGCTCAGGTTGGCCTTGAATTTGGCATCTTCCTTCCCCAGCCTCTCAAGTAGCTAGGATTACAGGTATGCACCAACATGCCCTGCCCGATCAGCATTTTCTAATTGGAACATTTAAAACAAATTTGAGGGTGAAAAGCGGGGGTTAAAAAAAATGCCCGACTCAAAAACTATACTCGCCTATTTCCAAATATACTTTTCCACAGCACTGACATTCTCAAAGCAAAACAATGGTAAACCGTTCAGTTCCAATCACGGTTTCCCCCAAGCCAGCCTTGTATCAGAACCAGCTGGAAGTGTGCTTTCTTCTTTGCCCTCTATTTGTAAAGCAATGAAATTACCCAAAACAAATAGCATTTACCAATGACCTTCATCCTTTCCATAACACAAGTTTCCAAAAGGATGCCGTAAACTCAAGTCTTTTAGACAATGGTTGTGGAAGCAAGTGTTTTCAAACAATTTGTTTCCTAGGAGACGGTTTAATACTGCAATATTAACTTCTACATTATGGCAGTGTCAGGTCCAGGCTCAGAAATAATTCTGTTAATCCGAATGGTTCCTTACCAGTTTAGTCACTGTTAGCGTGCAATTCACTCAATGGGGGCACAGGTACCACACAACCTTCAACTTTACTCACCTCATCACGGATAATTATAGCACATCACAAAGCAGTTTTCTCTCGTTACTCAGAAATAGTTAATTGGTCAACATTAGTCATGACTCCCATAAGATTTGTGGTGGCTACTGTAACTGTAACTATCATCTAAATCTTTTAAACTTTATGTTCAGGTGCCTTATATTTACCTGCTTAACTTTTTAGAATATCTCAATATTTCAAACTACATGTAGGCAGGAGAAACTATCAAAAAGTAAACAACTGTGTTCAGTCCACGTCACTTCCTAAAGCAAAGCAGCAGGGTTGCAAACAAGCCCACACCAAATTCCTCTCAAGCATGGTTCCTCACTCCCCTCAAGTTCCCTTGGCTGAAACCTACAATTTGCAGGTGTGTTTTATCTGCATTAACAAGACAAAATCACCCGTGGACAAAATTGGGGCACAACTTAGTACGAAAGGCAAACATAAGCTTCAGGGAAAATTGACTACACTATCTGCAGACCCACTTGGCTTGGAGAGGATTAAAAAAAATAAAATCTACCCGTTTTGTTACTATGGCAGCTACATTTGTTATGCTTTTTACCATTTTAGTGGTCAACTAAAAATTCAATGACTTTAGAATGAATTGCTTTAGATGGATTACTTTAGAACACTACAATCTTATGAGTGAAAATTGAAGATTTGCTTTTTCAATAGGCTTTTATAATAAAATGGGTCAAATTCTGCAGGTGAAGCCAGGCACAGTGGCACACACCTGTAATCCCAGAGCCTGGGGAGGCTCAACTTGGAGGAACCCAACCAAGTTCCAGGCCAGCCAGAGGAAATGAGCAAGGCTCTATCTCAAAAAGGAAAGGGGGAGAGGATGGTGCCCTGGAGGTGTACATTTGGTAAAACACTGTTAGGTTCAATCCTCAGTACAGCGGGGTGGGAGTGGGTTTTTCAGGTAAACTGAGTTGGTGCAGCCCAAGCACTGATCCATACTTAGAACATACTTAAAAAAAAAAAAAAAAAATCAAAGATCCTTTCAACTTTTAATCACTGATCAGAAAAGGTAATTTCTAAACCATTTATAAGTACCAAAAGTATAAGGAACCAAAGTATAAGGCTGCTTTAGTCCATGATATTAACTCTTCCTTTGGCAGTATGGATTTCCATATAAAAGTTTTAATAAATGATACAGCTTACCTTAAAATTAAAATTTAAAGTATGACCGGGAAGTATACTGAAGCACTGGTAAATAAGTTCAATGAACTATCAGTCTTGTCATACTTGAGAAAGAAGTAGTCTATGGTTACTTACATGCTTAAAGACAATGATGCAGATTTGTAGGATCCAAATATTTTGCCTCCCCGCAACCCACCATCAAATCCAGAAAAACAATCCTTGAAAAGACACCAATTATGAATCTTGATATTTTGATACCAGGTTGACAATATATTAGAAAACAGCTTGTAGATTATGAGCCTAGTAAAAGTCTCCATTTTGGGAATACCCTTGTATCCTTAAGCAGCATTTGCAAGAGCTTTAAATTTCTTAAAATATGAGAAGACAACAGAGCCCTCACCATTATATTCTTTACTCTTCAGTCCTAATTCACAATTTGAGCTACAAGTAGGATTAATATTTACTAATCTAGTTGGATTCTACATTTTTTTCAGATTGCTCCATTTTCTCCCTAGTCTTGACAGTTTATTTGGTTTGGTCCTTAAATTCTCCAATACTAAGATAAGAGACAGACTTTTAAACTCAAAGGGTTTCTGCTTTATTATTTCCTGATATCCAACAGCAGTTTAGCAGCATAGTTTAAATAATAATTAGCAAGTTATTCCACAATGTTGTTGTGCTCCATCATACTAGAATAATTGAACTGTAATTTCTATACAAAAATTTGAAAAGTATACCAACTATTGATGGGAAGTATGGAGCTTGTTATTTGTTATAAAAGGGCAAAGCAAAAAGACCATTTTCTAGCCATTCAAAAAAGTCACTTGGAAAAAAAAAAACAGTGGAGTAGAAAGGAAAACAAAAATGTTGCAAGTACCTTTAACAATGCTTTTGCATTCTCCTAATAAACATCTACTTTTTTTTCAGTTGACACAAATTCAACTTATACTGACAAAAGATATTAAAATCCTAAGAGTTTTCAATACCAGTAGAGTTAATAAACAGTGTTCTAATTATTCTAGAGAGAAAACAAAAGCTAGAAGAGGGGCCAGGAATGTTGTGTGCACCCAGTGTTATCCTAGGTGAAATGTCACCAAGTCTAGAGGGCTTTGTGGTACACTTAATGTCTGGACAGTGCTGCCCTCAGTATTTTCATTGGTTTGTTTCATAACCCCTTTTCCCATTTGTGCTTGTAGGTTTTCAAGTTTGTTTTCCCTAAAACTAAGTCTTTTCCTCCATTTTCTTATTAAAAACCAATTTCCTTTTTTAGGTACAACTCTCTACTATTTGGAAAATATATTTGTCATAATTTTTCATCTTGTGAAATAACTGTAATATCATGCTGAGGATTACTACATTAAACAAAAGATTTAATAAGAGATTTTTCACTTATACAAAAAAAAAATAGAACGACCACCCTGGGAATTATCTGAAAACGGGATAAATTTTCCTTTTATTCATAAGTTACTACACATTGTCAACACGCCCTTTTGAAATAAGTAGAATATGGGGGGGAACACCTTTAAACCTCACCTTTAAATGTTTGCAATCTTTTTTTTCTTAATATGCTTGGTATAATTAATCTTTCAAAGGAAGTAAAAACCAAACCTGAATACTTCAAAACCCTTTTTTTAAAAAAAATCCATAAATGAATAAAATCATATAGGCCTTTGGACATACACAACCAGATTTTTAAGTTATTTTTTCACATACACCATCAAATTACTTCAAGTGCAATAATGGAAAGCTACAGCACTTCTTCCTGGACCAGTTCACATTCGCTGTCACCTTTGTCTCTTCCTCAAGAGAAATAAAGACCAATCCTAAACATTAAAGTACATCTGTGCATTAAGTCCCTGCGCATTCTGCATAAAGTAGAAAAAAGTCAAACATGTTCTAGTGCTCAATGTAAACATTTTAACTATTATTTATTAATTTTCCTTAAAGGTACTTAGGATTGTGTTACGTATTTAAAGTTAACCTTAGGAATAGCACCATAACCAAACACCCCGTAAGAACGCTTTTCTCCTTAAGCCCTTGGATTTACTTCAGAAGTTGAGAAGCCACCATTGTCAACCTCCCTTTTAAAGTCACCAGGTATCATTCTTGCCTTTTCTGATAAAACAAAATACTATTAAACCAAAATACTAAATCTATACCCACGGGTCTAACCATTTTGGCCAAAAAGAAAAATTACATTAACTGACCAGCCATTGAATGATCAGTTAATTCAAAGAACAAAAACAGTTCTATTAATGATGCTGAAACTGTCAATGTATTGTTGTGACAAAAGAATTTATGTACATATGAATATTTCATATTTATTTATGGATCTTTTGGTACCCTTTTGCAGATGATGGTAAACATGGAGTTATAACCCTGAGAACAGATATAAAACAGAGAAGCTTTGGAAGAGTTTAAATAAATGAATGGATCTGATGACTATCACCAGTTCTTAAAGTTAGGGATACAAATGGCATCCCACTACTTTTTTCAGGTCAACAAAGAAAATCATCCTGTCTTCTCCTGCACAGTTAACAGGAGCTCTGAAGAAAAGTATTATCCTTTTGGTGACAGAGGTCTCTAAACCAAATGAGAGGCAAATGTTCTCTACTATAGGACAAATATATATAATGTCCAAAATCATCCTTCCCTTGCATCAGATTAGAAAGAAAAATACCTCCTACTATGTCAAATGGAATAGGACAACTAAGAATTAGGAACACTTTAAGAACATTCTCTAATATTGATACCAGAGTCAGATATTTTTCCTGTCTGCCACCTCAAGGAAACATAGAAAAAAAGGATTAATTTTGTCTAAAACCAAACACAATTAGTGCCAATAAGTCATTTAAAAGGTACAATACTGTAACAGACCTTTTAATTACTAAAAATGTAAACCATTTCAGGCACAAACACTCTAGGAATGGTTGCTTACACTGTCTGGAGTAGCATAACCTATCAAGTAAAAGTATTTGGCTTGAAAATAAGTGTACTATGGTATCTGGGATGATGTGATAAAGTTTCAACTTTAAATGCATTCAAAAATCATTTTCTCACAAAACATGACAGTTTCTTATATGTAGACTAGAGGTCACTATAGAGACTTAGTTGCTCCAGAGAAGAACCCACAGGGTGGCACCTAACAGCAGTCAGCTACAACAGAGCTGGAGAACAGCACTTCTGTTCTTACACAGACACCATCTGCAACAGCACTCAGCAAAACTCAGCTCTAAAATTTTAATATAGATGGGGAAATCTCCATAGAACTTAAATACTCTTTCAGCTCTGTACATTGCTAAAGAACATACTTTCCCTAAATCTAAGGCACACAAACTCCTCTATTTCAGAGTAAGATTATGGAAGAGCAAGATTTTGGTTAAATCCCTTACGATGAAAACCAACAGAAGACAAATTACATAACATTTTGTTAGTGCACAATTTAAAAGAAAATGTAATGACTATGCTCTGGCCTTAGAGGTTTAAAATATGCACTCAAAACATTAAAAAATAATTTACCAGCACTTTATAAATTCAAGTTTATAAAATAAAAGTGATTATACTTTCCTTAAAAAGAAAAAAAGACCCAAAAGAATTTAAAAAGAAAACTGGAAACCATTTCAATGAAAATGACCAAATCTGGTATAATGCATTCTACTCAAGTAGCCAGAGAAAGCGAGAAGGGGGGGGGG